>NC_084828.1:161241146-161544177 GCF_033115175.1 Lepus europaeus | reverse complement strand
GCGAAGGCAAACATCCCGCCCGGCTCTGGCAGCCCTGACTCAGTAACCTGCCCGTGACCCTGACGGAGTGTGTGTTTGCCCGGGTCAGCCGGGATCCTGGCCGAGGGCTGGAGCCGGGTTATGAGAATCCCTGCTATTCTGACCACACAGGCAACAGGTGCTGGACACAGGCGGGAGGGGGCGACCCCAGGAGGGGCAGCGGGGGGGACTTTGATTTTCCAGCCCTGATCGCACGGGCATCCCTTGGGAACGTTATAAAAATGCAGAATCAGAATGGGCGCCCTAGCAAAACCCCCTGGCCATCGCTATAGGCACGTGTCGGAGACGCTGTGACCACGCAAAGGCCGCCTCCCGCAGCCCCAACCGTTCGCTGAGTCAGTTTGGCACAGGGAGCTCTGTCGGCCTCCCTCTTCCCTTTGCACAAGTCCTCGGTAAACACGCGGCCTTGTTAAGCACTTACTGCACCAAGATCTCCAGGCTCCGTGTGCTTTAGGCACCTAGAGCACTCTGTTTTCTCCCACGCCGTGTGGCTTCTGGTTGGCAGAGGGTTCCCAGCTGCACGGGAAGAGCCTGGACTTGCTCTTGGGCCCCTGCTAAGTGCCCACTGCCTGTTAACTCCTTGGGGAGGAGAAGGGGCAGTAACCACGCCTTAGATTTAGGGGATTTAAAAACAATGCTTTCAACAATGAGATTTAAATGGCTTAATATCTATGACTACTTTTTCTCAAAAACTCAACAGCTTTTTTTTTTTTTCTTTTAAGGATCTATTTATTTATTTGTAAGGGAGATCACCAGAGAGACAGACAGATCTTCAGTCCGCTGGCTCACTCCTCAAATGACCACAACAGCCAGGTCTGGACCAGGCACTCCCTTTGGGTCGCCTATACGGTTAGCAGGGACCCAAGTACTTAGGTTGTCTTCTGCTGCCTTCCCAGGCACATTAGCCTGAAGCTGGATCAGAAGCCAAATAGCCAAATAGTTCAGATAATGGGGTGCTGGTGTTGCAAATAGCGCCCTAACTGCCACACCACAACACCAGCACCCCCCACTCCACCCATCTTCTCACGTACTACCTAGGCTAGAAAGGCCCCTGGTTTGCTGTGGTCAGGCTCACTCACACAAATTTGAGAACTACGGGACTCTGTGACCCTCTGATTATGATTTTTCCAAACACTGATCTGATTCAATATACGGTCGTATCAACAAGACAGTCTGGGCCTTACCAAGAGTGAGGCTCTGCACCTGCGCATCACGCTGTGTTGTAGCTGCACCTCTCTGGGCTCACGGCCAGCAGGAGCCATTACTCCTGAGACCGACTTTTATCATGGGAAATGCTGTCATACTTTCATAAGGGGCCATGACACGTTTCGCACCCACATTTCATTTTTATAATAGCCACTCTTGCTTTGAGGAACATATTCAAAAATTATCTCATGGGTTGTTTTGTGTGACATTTTAAACAGATGGTGCTTTATATCATTATTTTCCAGGACACACTCAGCTAGCTCATGACAGGGGTCAAATAAATTCTCTCTAAAAATCACTTAACGGGCCGACACATCTAACTGCTTGTTAATGATCTGAACCGCGAGGCGTCAGAGAGGGAACTGCATTGAGGGAGTAAATGCTGGAGCATGTCTCGGGAGTCAAGCACAGATGAAGCTAACGGCATCGCAATAGTAAGGTCCCCTGGAAGAGTTTAGCTCAACAGCAGACGGTTCCGTTGCTTTTCCCACTTCGAATCAGGACGGCCATATTTTTATAAAACAACGGTTGCACTAATAAATGGCATTCTTTATTACCTCTTCTGATTTCCTGTATGAACAGTGGATTACAGCGGTAGGGTTAAGATGGATATCACTTCAGATGCATAGTCTTTGCTGGTGTACTGTCAACATATCTGAAAATCAGGTTGCTGCCGGCCTTGCAGAAAAGCAATGAGAAGATACTTCTTTTAAATCTTAAATGAAGATGGTAATGAACTTAGGTGTTGTCACCTGTCCTGCAGACAGCTCAGAGCTGAGAAATTCTGTGTTATTGACTACATCAAAATTTAGCCAAACCCCTCTTTCTGAACAAAACAACGTTCTGCTTGCCTGGTGCACAGTTTTCTCTTGCATTTTTTTTTAAACCGGTATACACCATAATAGTGGTCTCAAAATAACCCTGAAACTAACGTAATTCTTACCGGTGGGTTTTCTTTGTTCTTAACAAAAAGAAACAGCATGAGCCTGTATAAAACAGTGTGGAGGGGGTCATGACAAGTTCATGGGCTCTGCTGCCAGGTGGACCTGAACTCGAATCTGTCTTCTGCCACTTACTAATTTAACATCCATAGAGTTTTTGATACTTCTCGGAGCTCAGATGTTTCCTTCCTAAAAATGTAGAGGCTCCTAAAATTCCTGTTGGCAAAAGGGAAGCCACGTTTGCAGCTTGCCTGGCATACAAGTGCTCAATCAACAATAAGGAACTCCCCCGGCCAACCCCACCGCCCACCCTGTAAACACAGTCCCCTTCCACCTTTCTGAATCTAGGGCAAAGGTCCTTAACCAACACTGATTTTTGCCACTCGAGGGGGCTTTTATAACATCTGGAGGCATCTGGGGTTCTCCTAACGGGGCTGCTTCAGGCACATAAGAGAGGCCAGGGATGCTGCAGAATGTCTCACAGTGCACAGAGCAGCTCCCTCCCTGCCCAAGAATAACCTGGCCCAGCTCACAAATGGCGTTCAGGCTGAAATGCCCCGGCCTAGGGCAAGGACAGTGCTCAGGAGGGGATGCTTTGACCAAGCAGTGGGGACCACATAGACAGCTCTGGGGAAGTGGAGGCTGCGCAGTCCTGAAAGGCCGAATCCAAGGGCTCCGATCCGGTTCTGCCTCCTACAGGAGCCACTGACCCTGATCCACGGTTTCCTGATCTGAAAAGTGAGGAAGACAGCATGCTTCCTACATTGCAGGGTTTACCTTTTGTCAACTACAGGAAGTATGACATTCCAGTGATGAGGCTACCTGGGGGAAGGCAGTGCAGTCGTAGCTTAAGGATGCGTGAGTGAACACAGGGTCTCTCAGTATGCTCAGGGTCTTGCTGCAGCACTCCCCACACAAACCAGAACTGATGGGTGCTTCGGTTCCCGATATGACGCGGCCTCATATCGGCATGAAATCTACACACATCCTCCCATAGACTTCAGTCACCTCCCATTACTTCGCTTATCTAATCCGATGTATATATGAGTAGACAACTATACTGTATTGTTCAGGAAAAATGACAAGAAAACAGTTCTGTATATGTTCAGTATAGATGCAATTTGGGGGGGTATCCTCAATCCAAAGTTGGTTGAATCCTTGGGTGTGAAACATGCAGATATGAAAGACTGACTGTATTATCCCCACAGGAAATGCAGACACATCCAGAGTCTTAAAAACAATAACATTGCAGCAATACCAAGAGCTACCATTTATGAAGCCTGCACTATGGACTGCTCACTCCTCCCTAATTCTGTACTAAACATTTTGCATATACTTGTATTAATTTACTCGATTTCCTTTAGTGATGTTATCAAATAGCTAGTTTTTTTTATTTATTATTTTTTTTATTTGACAGGTAGAGTTATAGACAGTGAGAGAGAGGGACAGAGAGAAAGGTCTTCCTTCTGTTAGTTCACTCCCCAAATGGCCTCCACTGCCGGCACTGTGCTGATCCAAAGCCAGGAGCCAGGTGCTTCTTCCTGGTCTCCCATACAGGTGCAGGGGCACAAGCACTTGGGCCATCCTCCACTGCCCTCCCGGGCCACAGCAGAGAGCTGGACTGGAAGAGGAGCAACCGGGACTAGAACCCAGCACCCACATGGGATGCAGGCGCCACAGGTGGAGTATTAACCAAGTGAGCCATGGCACCAGCCCTCAAATAGCTAGTTTTAATCTTTTTTTTTTTTTCCCACTGGCAAGAAATCAGAGGCACAAGGTGTTCAGGTAACTTGCTCATACAGCAGGTGAATGGTGAGGTGGATTTGAACGTAAGTGGTCATGGACCCAAGAGAATGGGTCTGACTCAGGTGTTGAGAGAAGACTAGCATCTCTCATACGACTGGCCCTGACGGCAGTTTTTAGAGCATACGGAGTATGGCTAAGTCACGCACACACATACACGCTCATAGTTGTGCCAGCATAAGGACTAAAAGCAAAACTGAAAAATGGAAAAGAAAGCAGCTAAGGAGACAAATCATGCCCTTTTGTCTTTCCAGGCAGAGCAATAAAGTAGGAAAGTCCCCCAGAAGCTGACACAGGAATTACAAGGCACAAACACATCCACCGCCCACTCTTGCCAAGCAACCAGCAGCCAGCAGGGAGAGTGGCGGCAGTGGGTCCAAAGTTCCAAAGGCCTTTGGCGCTGGTCCAGGGCTGTGTGGCTGAGCGCTGTCAGGAGCCTGCACAGTCTCTAGCTTCGGGCCTCTACTGGGGGAGGGGGAGTGTAGGAGGGGACTCGGAGCCTCCCACCCCTAAACTGGCTCTCGCTCCCTCACCTGAAGACCACATGCACTCATTGAACCAAAGTCCATTTGGTACAAGACTGAAAACAACATGCAGAATTCCGAACTTGTGCCCTTCTGACATTGTCTACAGAACTGGAGTGCCCTAAAGGAGGGGCTGGACTCTCCTCCCAACAGGACAAGGATGGGCGGGAGGACGGACTGACAGGGACCAGCCTTCCAGCAGGCTCATGTGAAAATCCTGCTGCTACTGGCCTGAGCACGACGGCTCAGTTCGAACGGACGCACTCAGCGATACTTCTGCAAAGATCTTCCATTGGCTATATAGACTCGCTCAGATCATGGAGATGCTACAACACTGCTGCTTGATTTTTCTTTCATACCTTTCTTGATATAAGCAGGTTGAAAGTTTCAAAATGCTTTCGTTTTATTTTCTAATAACCTTGTTAAGGAAAACTTGATAACTCAATTTTTTTTAACCAAACTTCTAAGGCTAAGACTTTTTTTTTTTTTTTTTTTTTTTGGACAGGGAGGGATACTTAACTCCTCTGAGCTTCACTTTCTGCTTGTCTAAAATGACAGCACACTGCTCGCTGGGTCACTGAGTGGGACACAGTACATCACTTGGCACAGTGCCAGCCACAACCCGTTACACAAGCACCGTCATTGCTATCTGTGCGACGCCTGCACTGATGAATGGCAATGCCGTTCCCCTGGCCGGCTTTCTGTGCATCAGTCTCACTTCTTGACTTGCTGATGTTCACTTCCATTTTCCCTCTCAAAATAGTTTTCCTCCTGAGAGATTCTCCCCATGCCAATGAGAGGAAAGCAACTTTCGTCAGCATTTCCGCCCTTCTCTCTCTCTCTCTGTCGACTGTCCCTTCAGTCCCAGGCCCACAGGCACTCAATCCCAGCTCTGCCACAGCCTTCTCCTCCCAGGTTTTCCTGGCCAATGCCAGACCACACTGTCTGCCAGCCCCAGAAACAGCCACCTTCCAGAGTAACCTCTCATTTGAGAGCCATCTATGGCTGCTCAAAACCCAAAGTCTCAAACCTCTGGCTGGCCCGGTGTGGGAGGGAACAGCCAGACAGGATGGTAAGTGTGTATTTGAGCACACACCCTGTGATCAAGTCTAGATTATAAAGAAGTCAGAGGAGAGGTGGGCATTTGGCACAGCAGTCAGGGCGCTGCTTGGGATGCCCATGTTCCACGTTCAAGTGCCTGAGTTTGAGTCCCAGCTCCACTGCTGAGTCCAGCTTCCTGCTACCGTGCATCCTGGGAGGCAGCAGTGATGGCTCGAGTACCTGGGTCCCTGCTCCCCGTGTGGGAGCCAAGGATGGAGCTCCCAGCTCCCGGCTTTAACCTGGCCTAGCTCCAGATGGTCTAAGTATTTGGGTAATGACTGGATGGGGGCACTCCCTCATTCCCTCTTCATCTGTTTCTGTCTGCCTTTCAAATTAAAATAATAACAATAAAGGAGTTGGAAGACACTATTCCTTACCCATACAGACTACTGAAAAACACAGGACAGCAAACATGGCCAAGCTAGAGGAGGCATGTGATGCGTGGCCGAGGCTGCTGCGACAGGCCATGTTGCTAGCACGCACCGAGGCCTCTGCTGGCCAGCTTGTAGAAACCCAGGGCTTCAAAGAGCAGGAGCTCAGTATGTGCTGGGTGAGAAAAACGCACAGACCGGAATCTGCATCGAAAGCCTCCTATGCGATATCCAATACACGATGATCGTCCCAGCCAGTTCAGCAGAATCCACCAGAAGCACCCATTCCAGGATGACTCGAGGCACATTTTCACTCAAAAGACCCCACTTGCTACCTTGTGGCGAGAGTGTGGAGGACAGCAGGGATTACTCACACCATCAGTTTGCTCATGGCTGTGGTCTCCACAAGGAAACCAAAGCGTGGAGGAGACAGAAGACCTGGCCAAGGTCACACAGCTAGGAAGTGGCTTTTCCAGAACTGGCCTCCTGCAACTGCATGCCAGATCAGGATACATAACGAAGCCCTCATTTCTACTCCTAGAAGCCCTATTAATTTTTCAAATGTTGCAAGGCAGAGGCAGATTTTTTTCTGTAAAGGGCCAGGTAGTAAATATTTTAGGGGCCAGCATTGTGGAACAGTGGGTTAAGCCACTGCTTGGAATGCCAGCATCCCATTTAGTAGCGTGGGTTCAAATCCCAACAGCTCTGCTTCTAATCCAGCTTCCAGCTAATGTGCCTGAGGAAGTATGAGATGATGGCCCAAGTACTTAGGCCCCTGCCACCCACATGGGAGCCCGGCCCTGTCTGTTATAGCTATTTGGAGGGAACCAGCAGTTAGATCTCTTTCCCTCTCCCTGGCTCTGCCTTTCAAATAAACAATTTTTTTAAAAAAAAAAAATAAGTATTTTAGGCTTTGTAGGCTCAGCAGTCCGCGACACAGTGGCTCGACCCTGCCCTTGTAGTGTGAAAGCAGTCACAGACATCAGGTAAATGAACAGACATGGCACATTATAATAAAATTTTATTTGCAAAAACAGGCTAGGAGCCAGACTTGGCTCAGTTTGCTGATCCTTTGCTATAAGATAAAGGAAATTAAAACTATGCCTCCTTATATGACTGCATGTGTTACTACAAAATTCATGCTTTTCCTCATTTCCAGGCTAAAGCCAGGGTATGAAAGCCATATGTCACAGGGACGTGGGCGATATTTTAAAGAGACTAACACTACAGTGTGTTGTAAAGGCTACACATTTTCTTCCAAACTAACCTAATGTATACATTTTTATTAGTTAGGGAGGTCAGTATGTCTACTATAAATACATTTTAAAATTCCTTCCTACATATTCTGTCTACTGGGATTATTTATCATGCCTTGTTCCCTGGCCTAGAGCCAGATAGAATATGGGAGTTTTAATACCTTTAATCCATTACATGGATTTTTTTAGAGCTCCATAAGACAAAATAAAATGTACTCTCATGGTCATGTATGCAATAAACCTGATATGCCACTTAATATTTCATATCCTATTTTATATTTCAGTTATGGCTATTCCCAGCCTTCAACGTGCAAAATGACACAATGTCACCTGCCTTTTGAAACCCATTTTTTTGTTTTGTATAGTGAACTCCTATCAACTTCTAAACAATAAATCTCACTGTGAACTCTGACAGGTGATTATTATTGCTCTCCAATATTCTCATGCTTTACAATAACGGCCTAATGACATAAGCCACCCAGTGTCCATCAATGTGGTGAACTGGTCACATTTATTTTTATTAGGTATGTTACCCTGTTTTCGAAAAGTAGCATCCATTTATTTCTACAGTGAGTCCAGTATGGTAGCACTGGCCTCCCAAGATAGCCAGCTCAATGAACCACACCTCCTGAAAAGCAATGGGTTTTTTTCTTTCTCAAATTGCTTTTAAAAAAACTCACTGGCACATCCATGGAGCACACATGGGAATGCCACCTGCCTATCACCTGTGCAAAGACTTTCATTTTGAGATGCAGATGTTTGCTTACATCGCTGTTATATTTCTATTTGTTCCTCCAGGGGACAAATTGAATTCTCCTTCCCACACTGGACATTGCAATTCAAAATAATGGCAAAAGACTTGCAGGTAATGGGCCATAATGCTCACTTGATACCCACTAAAGGGGGGGTTCAGATCACTTGCTCTCTGTTACCTTTCGTGAAACATCTGTTTCATATGAGCCCGTTAAAAGTGCATACATCTGTAAATAATAAGACTTGCGTGCACATAATTTAATGAATTAGGACATAAAAAGGAATTGAACAGTAGGGGCACAGCAATTAGAGTAACTGCCCATTTTGTTAAAAATGTATTGTTTTCAGCTTTCACTAGGAAACCCTTTCATTATTCTGTGGCTTCTGAGGCATCCAACCTTCCCTAGCCAGCTCGGCAATCAGGAATTTACTCTGCACAGGTGGCAAAGAGGAGGACCCCAGCGTTACACAAAGCTGGACCGAGAACTTGCAACTTGCTCCATCCTACTCGGGAGATGGCAGGTGGGTTCCTGAACCTCTCGGTCCCGGGAACCTGCACCTGTGCGCAGGAATGACAGGGCCTTTCTCCTGAGGCTTCGGGGAAGGTTAGATGGCACCATTCATTGTAAGTACTTGGCACATAATAAGCACTCAATAAATATCAATTCTGTTGACACTGATTGCTCCATTTTAATAAAGAATGAAGCACAACTCGAAAGAATGTGGGCAGGCAAAGTTGAGTTCAAGAGTTTCTCTTGATTGTAGTTTTAGCTGTATTTTTATTTCCTTTCTTCACACTATTTTTAGGTAGGGATAAAAAAATGGAGGTGCGAGGAGAAAGTTGGGGGGCATGGTAACATCCTGGCTGATGGAAGGCACCTCAGAAAATCCACTTCCAGGACACCCGTGTGAGTGCCAGAAGCCCAAGTAAATGTCCATTTCTACTTTCAGAAAAGCTGTTTTGCAGCTCACTCATTTTGAAAATGTTATTTATTTGAAAGGCAGAGAGACAGAGCTCTCCCACCTGCTGATTCATTCCCCAAATGCCCACAACAGCTGGGGCTGGGTCAGGTCAAAGCCAAGAGGCTAGAACTCAATCTGGGTCCCCCACATGGGTGGCAGGGACCCAAGTACTTGGGCTATCACCTGCTGCCTCCCAGAGTATGCATTAGCAGGAAGCTGGAGTAGGAGAAGAGAGAGAACTTGAACCCAGGCAGTTTGATAGGGGCTGCCATGTCCCCAAGCAGCATCTGAAACCACTAGGCTAAACACCCATTCCTAGCTCATGCATTTCTGAGGACTTGCCATAAGAAGCACACTTGAACCTCAAGTCTATTGCAGGTGTTTTGAGTGACCCAGGAATGTACAAACAAGTACAAGTAGAAACAGCTTGAGATGATCCCAAGTTCATTTTATAAAAAAAAAAAAATGTATTTGAAAAGCTGAGTTAGGGAGACACACGCACACACACACACACACACGGATGTGACAGCCAAGACCGGACCAAGAACTCTGTGTCTCTTCCAGGGGCCGCAGGGGCCCAAGCACTTGTTCCATCTTCCATTGCTTTCCCAGGAGCATTAGCAGGAAGCTGGGACTTGAACCAGTGCTCTGTGTGGGAGCTTAACCTGCTGTACCGCACCCCTAAATTTTCCCTGAACAACAAACACTCAGAACCTACAGAACGCCTACTGTGCACCAGCTCCTAAGTTACAAAGAGCAGACCTATATGAGCTGAGGAAGGCCTTTGTGGATGAAGAGTGCACAGCACTTTCTAGAAGACAAACTGAACCCTGTCTCTCTCTCTCTCTCTCTCTCTCTCATCCTGAAGTTTGCGGAGAGGCTCACGCTGAGCTGAAAGCAGCTTGACGATGCTGGAAGGTACTCTGTGTCCATCTGAAAACCACGTAGGGGTAAGGCACAAGAGAGACCACAAATGCCACAGCCACATGACTGCTACAGGAAAGAGAGTTGAAGGCCATCCACCCCCTCCACCCCCACCCCAGGCATTCCTTAAAATCTTAGTTCTACCAAATAAGTGCTAACTATTTGCCAGGCCCCAGGAAGAGCAGTTCCGCCCAGAAGGAAAAGCAGTTAAACAATGACTGAAATCACCACCCTGCAGTATTATGTTTACATTCTCCTGCCGTCTATTTACCATCTACATAAAGAGATAATTAGGGCTTGTGCACAGCGCTAGGAGAAAGGAGCACAGGCTAAAGGGAAACGGAAATAAACAAATATTGGAAAAAATAATAGCTGAAGTGTACAGATATGTGTTGTCCAATATAGCAGTCTCTGGCCACATGTGAATATTCAAAGTTAATTAAAAGGAATTAAAATGTAAAAAAAAAAATCCACTTCCTCAGATGTATTGGCTACATGTCAAGCGCTCAATAGCCACACAATTCTATTGGACATCACAGAATAATACATCAGGGTGATGATTTGAGAATAATAGATCAGGGTGATGATTTGGCACAGCAGTTAAGATACTGCTTGGGATGCCTGCATCCCGTATCCGAGTACCTGGGTTCGAGTCCTGGCCCTGCTCTCCATTGCAGCTTCCTGCTAATGGGTACTCCAATAGGCAGCACACGCTAGCAAACTGTACTTGGGTCCCTGCCACTTATGGGGGACCTCTGGACTTAGTTCCTGGCTCCAGCTCCAGTTGTTGAAGACATCTGCGGAGTGAATCAGTGAATGAGAGATTGCTCTATGTCTGCCTCTCACTCTGTCTCTGCCCTTCAAATTAAAAAAAAAAAATTAAGTTACGATTTCCATCACTGTAGACAGTTCTTGGCTAGCACTGACACCAAGTACATCAGACGGCTGTGTACTTGAACATATCCCTGGACCTAACTGATCCTGGGCCAAGCGTGACACTAGCAGAGAGAAAATGTCTGACCTGAGAGATTTCCCAGTTTAGTGAAGGAACCCAATCAACAAAACAAGAAAAGTGTAAAAACTACAGGGAAGAAAGTCAATCATTTTAACAGCAGATGTAGTAGGTATCCAGCGTCTCACTGTGAAGTGCTTTCAATTTTTCCACATTAGAAAAAAAAATAATATTGGAGAAAATAATGTATTAACAAGCCTTAGGTGTCAAACACACTCTTCTTTATGTCTTTGATCTTAAACTAGCACACTAAGCATCACGGGTCCATTTTACAGCTGAAAAAAGCAAGGTGCCTCACAGCAGAGGCAGTGCATACAGAGTGATTGCCAAACTCCAGTGCACTGCACGGTGTACCAGGTCAGTCTCCTACACATTTACCTCTGCTCGCATGGCCATCCACTACATGACTTCTGGAAACTCGCTTCAACCCGTCCAGCTGTCTCTGGTTCTTCCAAAGGCGGGTGTTTGGCCGATGGGAAAGATGCCCACGTCCCCTAACCGAGTACCTGGGTTTGATTCCCGGCTCTGGCTCCTGATTCTATCCTGCTGCTAATGAAGATCCTGGGAAGCAGCTGGCTCTGGCAGCTGGGTCCCTGCCCCCAACATGGGAGACTAGACTGGGTTCCAAGACCCCAGCTACAGCCAGCCCACTCCTCACCATTGCAGGTATTTGGGGTGAGAAGCAATTGAAGGGTGCTCTTTTTCTGTCTCTCTGCTCCCACAGATAAGTCAATTTTCAAAACTAATAACTACATATACATATAAAATTCAAGAGCACTTATGCCACTCCAATGAAAGAAACAGGTAGAAGGTGGTATATAAAAATCCAAAACACAAAACCATTGTATTTAAAATATATTTGACAGCTGGCACCGTGGCTCACTTGGTTAATCCTCCGCCTACGACGCTGGCACCCCATATGGGCGCTGGGTTCTAGTCCCGGTTGCTCCTCTTCCAGTCCAGCTCTCTGCAGTGGCCCTGGAAGGCAGTGGAGGATGGCCCAAGTGCTTGGGCCCTGCACCCGCATGGGAGACCAGGAGGAAGCACCTGGCTCCTGGCTTCAGATGGGTGTAGCTCCGGCCGTAGCGGCCATTTTGGGGGGTGAACCAATGGAAGGAAGACCTTTCTCTGTCTGTCTCTCACTGTCTAACTCTATCTGTCAAATAAATAAAAGAAAAGAAAATATATTTGAAATCACTGAGATAAGAGCATTATTTGAAGTCAATAATAATAACCAAATCATGTAAATTTCATTACATATAGTAACAATTAAGTCTGGCACACTCTCAACATAATTAAAACAGATAGCAAAAATCAATTCGACTTCACTAACTCTTAGAAAGTTTCTGTCTTTGGGTGGGGGGTGTTTTTTGGTCAAGGAAGACACAGCCATGAGAGGAGGCACCACTGAGCACAGATCACCAGTGCTTGTCTCCAGATGAGGGTTGTGAGTGTAAGAGTACAATGTCCCAACTGCGCGTAAACCCTCAGAAAACACAGGCCAATCCCGCTCCCGACGTCTGTGCACCACCGCGGTGAGCAGGCCAGCACAGACTCCCACAACAAACAGGATGCAAACACAAAGAGGGGACAGCGTAAAACAGCCACGCAGTTGGGGCAGAGCTTCCTCTGTCATTTAAAAGGCTGTGATTTATATCAGAGAAGATAACGTAATCAGAGGAAGTGGTGTGAGTGACAGTCCTCTAGCCCTCTTCTCCACCTTTCCCCCAAACCAAAACACTCCATGGCTCTTTCTTGGCACTCTTAGGACGCACACCAACTCTCCAGGGATGCTTCACCGGGCTGACAGGGGTGGCACAATGCACCTGCCAGAGCTGGGACTGCGGAGACCTGTCCTATGGGTGTGACCTCAATGTTCCAATCCAAAAAATGAGGACCACATTACCTTCCCCCTGAGGCCTTGGGATCCACTGACAACAAAAAGTAAGGCAGAGCAGAATTTCACCAACGATCAAGCAGTCCAAAGACCAAGTTCGCCGGCTTCAGAGGACAATATCCTCTGTCATTTTGAGGGGCACAGAGGCTATGTCTGTGGCACATTGCCACTCCCCCTCCGACAGGCAGGGGGCTGACACTGGGCTGGCCCTGTCACTGCGTAACCAGCACAATACAAGGAACAGAAACTCTGCCAGCTCTGCATCGCTGAGAGTCCTGGGAGCGCCTGCTTCCTCCTTGGACACGCGGACACGGCTGCGCTCCCTGCCAGTGTCAGGTGCCTGCTTCTACGAAGGGGCCTTCTTGGACTTCCAGCCCCGTTACGCCTGGGCTGAGGCACCCTCCTGACATCATGTGGCATCAGAGATCTGCCCAGCTGAGCCCAGTCGAGCCACAGAATATACGAGGTAATAAATCGCGAGGCCACAAAATCTGGGATGGTTTGTCACACAGCAGTAAATTGTGGAAGCCAATCTCTAATTGCCAAAAAAAATCTCATCTAATCAAAGCCGCTGTGGAAAGAACAGAATTATGTATCAAACACTCCAGAAGCATACATACGAGTGCCTTGTAGAAGCAAGCTGGGTTTAAAACTGCTCTTAGGGAGACACTGCCTGAGACGGCCTATAAGCGACACACACAGAAAAGCATCACGCCTGTTCCACTGTGACAAAACTGGGCAAGTCACTTGGCCACCCATCTTACACACCAGCTGGGGTTCTCAGCCGTTTCTCGGTCTTTCCATCATGAATCCCAGGTTTGAAGTCCTGAGATGTTCGAAGGGGTGGCACAACGACTTGTGTATGTAAGTTTCTCCCAGGAGGAACAGGGATGGTGCCTGAATCCTTAGCATCCCCCACCAATCCTGTCAAAGAGCCTGGCACACGGCAGACAACCAAGAGCTCTGCTTTAACAGATTTGAGAAGCTGAGAGGGTTCCCAGCTGCTTTTTCACTCCCAAATGCTTGCAAGCCAGAAACTCCATCCAGGTCTTTGACTTGGGCAGCCACAGGCCAATCCCATGAGTCATCCTTGCTGCCTCCCAGGGTCTACAATAGCAGGACACTGATGTCGAGAGGCAGAGCAGGGAACTAAACCCAAGTACTCTGCCGTGGGATGCAGCATCTTAACCCCTAGGCAGAATGCCCACCCCGAGAGCCGGCTGCTGGGTCGAACACTGTGAGATCTAATCCATCAGCAGGCACCACCAACAATGTCTTCAGGCTGTGTACCATGGCAGCTTTGAGGGGGACAACGCTCACTTGTAAAAGTCAATCATTTGTAGGAAATCTTGGGTAACTGGTAAATGCATGCCTCTGAATCAAGCACACTGTGCTCCCCAAACTGTGAGAGACAGGAAGGACTGCCAACCAGGGAGTGAGCTACCGAGAGAGGAACCATGGCACCAAGGGACAGAGATTTACAATGTACAGGGCATTAAAAAATTAGTTCACTACTAAGGCAATAAGCCCAAAGTGTCATATCAAAATTGGAGCAGGTGGGTGAAGCCGCTGCCTGGGATGCCTGCGTCTCCTATCCCAGGGCCTGGCTCCAGTACTAGCCGCTCTGTTTCTGATCCAGCTTTCTGCTACACCATTTGGGAGGCAGCAGGCGATGGCTCAAAAACCTATGCCCCTGCTACTCCTGTAGGAAATCTGCATGGAGGGCCAGGCTCCTGGCTTTCACCTGGGCTAGCCCTGGCTGTTGCAGGCATTTGGGAAATGAACCAGTGGTCTGGAAGATCTCTCCCTTTCTCCCTCCCTCCCTCTTTCTTCCCCCCCTCTTCCTGTCACTCTGCCTTTCAAATAAATGAGCAAAGTCTATCCAGTTACTTCCGTATATTTTCAAGATGAGAACAGAATTGTAACGTACATGATCTCTAATCCTTCCACAAATCCTGCCATGTAGACATTGTTATTCCCATTTCCGAGCTGAGAAATCGATCCTGTGTCCAGTCAGGCTATCTCCATCATCTCAGCCCATCAAGCAGCAAGGAGGGAGCGGAGATGGAGAGCTGGGTACTGGGGTGGGAGGAAGGGTGGAGCGGGGACAGGCAGTGAGCTCTGATGGGTGACAGCTTTTCACCCCTTCTTCTCCAAACAGCCCCTTGACAGGCTTTGCAACTTCTGCCCTGCCCAGTGGGTTTCTGGAAATTCTTGCCCCATTCGTGTCCACATCCTCCAACTTTCCCTGGGAATGCAAACCTGTTCATCCTATCTCTAGTTCCTATTGTTTCCTCTGATAAGCAGGGCCCCAGTGAACAATTAAAGCTTTCAATAAATAATCTCTAAGCACATTCATTTGATTGACTGTTATTTGATACAGCAGTTAGTTTCAATGGGGCAGTTAATATTGATCACATAAAGTACTCCAGACAAACGCGAAGCAGTTCCAGAACTCCATGGATTATTACCCTTTATCTGCCAGTCATCTGGGTTACTTGCAATGGTCATGGAATTTAAAATCAATAATAACAATTAGTGTTCTGTACACCACAACGGATGAATCATGTGGACTGGGTTTTCATATAAAATCAAAGGTGGAGCGGGCCTGGAATACAGAAAAACTCTCTCTGTGCTTCCCCGGGCACATTTAGCAAGGCACTGTCACATTGGTCTCCAACACAGGCAGCAGAGAGAGAAGGAAAGGTGGGCAGAAGATGAGGGCATTAAAAACGCCAGGGAAGCCCCTGACGATCTTAACCCAAAAGGATGAAGGGGCAAAGAAAAAAGTAACCCAAGTAAGCGCTAACAAACATGGCACAATTCACGGCACCGGGCAATTTACCTCCTAGGAGACCAGCATCTAGCTACCTTTTCCCGCTTTCAACTTGGAGGCATTAATTGTGATTTTTTTTGTAATAAAACGACAACGATGGTATTTTAGCTCCATGGCCCCACTACAGTAATGCCTAGATAATTAAAATGCAAAGCAACAGAGAAATGTTTCATCATTAAACTGTAACCAGCGCACCATGTGAAATCATCCATTCCCAAGACTTGTTTTTCATCAATTATTTGTTATTTATATGATGTAAATATAAGGAGGACTAATTAAAATGTATGCCTTTTTATACAGCTTCTTGTCATTAAAGGCAATGAAAGCATTCTGAAGCCCATAATGAAATAATTATGTTTGCCTTTAAGAATTCTCTCCAATAACACATGGTAGTACTGAGCTAAATTAAAACATCAGGAACTACATTTTGCTGCCTCTATTTCCATTCGAGTTAATTATACCCTCAAGCTTTCCAATAGACCAGACCCTAAAAAATCTTTTGAAGCTGAAAGCGGTTTTTATCGCTGTGGACCACGATGACACGACAAAGGCACCGTGGCCGTGGAGAGCTCGGCTCTTTTGCAGAAGAGGGATTTATTATATGAGGTGTTCGTTCGCTCCGGACATTGGACAAAAACTAGGATGTATGGGGTCCACTCGTCTTCGTTTGCTAGCTGACTGATGCACACATTCCTCTGACGTGGTCGGAGCTGACTTCTGAGTTCAGCTATTTTTTAAAAAAAAAAAACCAAATTTGGTAAAATTTTAATCTGTGGCAAACAGTGGTTGATCAATAGCACCACCACCGCCACCAACAAACATTCCACTAGTCCTGGGTCAAATGAGGGAGATGGGTAACTCCTTTAAGTTTTCTAATTAAAATGGAAAAAGGAAGAAGCTGTCTTTAAGACAGGAGGGGACTCCGGTGAACCTGGGACTCTAACAGAATACATGGGCAGCCTTCCATTTGAACTGCTCCTTCTCCCAACCCCAGAAGCCAGATCCTTCATTTGGAAGGCAAAACCTCGGGGGATGGGGGGGTGGGGTGGGGTGGGGGGAACCAACGCAGAGAAGGCAGGAAAACTGCCTGGCGGTTTTTGGGCCAGTGCAAATGAACCGGCTTTGGCAGTGCTGTCATATGATGTGGATGGGGGTGGGAACTCTGGACTTGGAAAAGTAAATAGGAGGAGCGGGGATTAGCCCTGACACTGAACTCCCTCACGGTCTGTGCTGTACGGAGGGCTGGCAAGGTCTGTGGGTGGGTGTCAGCTGGTGACTGCAGGATGGACTGTCTTGTGAGATGTCGGTGGGAAAAGGTGGCCAGCTAGAAACACCTATTATGTGACAACGTAAAATTAAAACAATAATCTCAGAATCAACTTTTATTAAAATCGCTCCTTCCCCCCTGAAGTTACATTCTCTGCTCTCTTTAGAGAAATCCGAGCTGGGGAATCGGGGGCACCCACGATGGCGAGCCCTCCCCCCCTCCTTAAAATTCACTCTCTCCCTTCTCCCTCCCCTGAGCTGGGTCACTTCAGCAGGGCAGTGGGAGGCTTGGAGACTCCTGGAGTCTGCAGGCCCTGACTAGAGGAAATGCTTGGCCAGCCTGGGTCACCTCGCTGACGTCAGTTCCTGTTATCCTCGCCTTATCGTGCAGGGGGCCAGGAGTCTTATCTTACTGAATGGCCCCCTTTCAGCTCCCCATCCTGCAAGGCCAGAGAAAGAGCAAGTCAGCAGTTCCACTGCCTGTTTGCACTCCTGTCTAAGAAACTCCGAGAGAGAGTTCAAGAGAATGTATAAAATGCCTGCAAACTCCCCCTCCCCTGCTTGCTCCATAGACAGAACTTTGGCAACTTTATTTTTCGTTCATTTAAAGGGGCTTGGGACTGAGCTAGAATGGAAACCTCACACCTCAGTGACCAAGTAAGGAAGCCAGGAATGAAGAGAAGAGAAATCAGAGCAACATATTGACTGATGAGGCTATGTTATTAGATCTTGCAGATGGAGGTTATCTCCTCTCCTGTTTAACCAGAGGTACTTAAGCCAAGCCGCTTACCAAGGGGATACGGATAAATCCGAAACCTCAGTTAACTCTGTCCACCTTCCTCCATCACCTCCAGCTCTAGCTTTGTAAGAAGCCGGCAAAAGGCTGATACAGAAGTCTTCCCAGCAATTTAATTCCACTGCACTGCCACCCTGTCACCTCTGCACCCCACGTGCCGGTGCACAGGTGCTGGAGTGAGACCCACAGCCCACTCCGGTTCTGCAGGAGCCGCCTTCTACCTACAGGTCTACAGTTGGCTGCCTAAGGCATTCATGTCCAGAAGAGTGACCCAGAAACACAAGGCCATCTTCAGTCACAATGGGAAAATTAAGTTGTAAGTGCCCTGGCTAGCTTGACCATGGAATCCAAACAAAGACTTTCTGTGCCACTCCTGGGTTCAAGGGGCAGCCTAGGAGATGTCGTAATATTGAAATATCTGGTATATTTCAATGATTTATGTGGGAACAGTGGCAGTATATTTGAATGTGCGTTATTCTAGAAAATCAGAGATATATGATTGCCCTAACTACCCTGTAATTTGAAAGGCAAGAGTCTACATTAATAACTGCAGGAAGGTTTTTAGCCAAGATTTTTCTGATTAACCTTCATCAAAGACTCCCATTTCTGAAATAATCTATTTAATTGATAGTTAACTGAATTTATATTAGAACATTAAAAGTATAAAAATGCCATTTAAGGATAAATTTATTGGCACTTACATGTACTCACACTTTATAGAAGATTCTTTTTAAGATATTCCAAAATGATCAGTGCATTTATTGTTAGAGTCCTTCATCACTTGAAAAACAAATTTATATTTTGCATCTTGGTTTTACATCTCCATCCTCTGAGTAATTTTCTCACTCAAAAATCCTCAACTTTTTAAAAAAACTGATTTAGAAAATGCAAATTCCTTGAGAGCAGAATTTATCATCTTTATCATTTATCATATATTGTCCTCCTGGGCCAGAGTTTAATGAGCATCTGTAGGCTGTGCAAGGGAGCAAACAGTAAGGTTTTCCTTCCTTTTTGGCCACCTGGGGGCTTAACATATGTTGAAAGTAAATTATAAATACGTGCTATCCGGAAGAACTTTCTTTGATCCTTATGCCTTAAAGACAAACCCAGGATAATACTGACTGGTCACCTATGGTCAGAGCCAGGCTTCCAGAAATGAGAAGCCAACTTCTGAGCACGGTCAGCTGGCCTATCAGAAACTGCCATGCTGGCCACTGATCTATTAGGAAACGAAGGTCTGATTCCTTGCAAAGGCTTTGCGTGGGGGCCCGTGACTCACATTCTAACTACAGCTTCCCAATCAATTCCACGGCGCACATGTAAGGGACAGATAGCTACCTTTCCAACTGTTTGGACTTCACCTTGGTCTGGCCACAAAGGTGAACTCGCATTTTTTACTTCTTTTAAAGTTACACATCAGTACTCCTCTGCTAAAGATACTAAATTGTCTGGTTACTGCCTCTATTTGAACATTCCTTCTTTTCTAGGGAGGGAAAACGTCCACTTGTTTTTAAAAGGACCCTGCCCTGCCTTCTGAGATTGAAGCACAAGTCCCTTTCCCTTCTCGTCTTCTGAGGGTATTAGTTACCATCGTCCTGTGGCAGAGCAGCAGAAAATTATGTCCTACTTTAGCAAAACAATCGCTCCTTTTCACTGAAATATTTATTCAAAACCCCATTCACTTCATACGGTGGCTGTCAGTCTTTATTTAGTCTCTCTTTCAGAGGGTATCTTTGATTTTGCCACTTTGACCCCAATTTATATCTCACTGGGAGAGGATTTAGATACTGTTTAATACTTAAAATTTGGGTCCAAGGGCTTTGAGAAGAGGACTTTTCTCCTTCTCTAATCACACATTGCTACTGTTTGTTTTAAAAATAGTTTCTTCTCATTAATGGACAAAATCCCCTTTCAAAAAGAAAATATTTTTTTTCTCTCTCCTTTTGATGTGTCGAGTAGGGAGAAGACAGGGAACAAGGCCAAGAAGTTGTCACACTCGTGACATTTCACCAAAAGCAACTATATTTAGGTCACAACACGCTAAGATGTATCCTATGCCTATTGAGCAATTAATGCTGAAAACATCTGGAGCCACCTAGAATCACGATAACCCAGGAGGTACCCATGGAGAAACTTCGCGGCTCCCACACTTCCAGGGGCAGCCTTCAGTCCTATTATTCATACCACATTCCCTTAGTAGCCCCCTAATCCCGACTTCCACTGTTTATAACAAGCAGTTCACAAGCTCTCCAACACCCGCAGCTGGTTGGCATATCATTTTTCTGTCTTTAAAATTTTTTAAAAAAGGGCAATATTCTTACACCTTCCAAAATAAGCTTTTGCTGTGTTCTACGTTTGAAGGTTTTACTCCAGTGATGATACACACACACACACACAGGCACACACACCATCAAAATAAGTAGGATCTCTGCAGAAAATACTTTGGGTTGGAATTCAGTACTATTTTTTTCTCCCTCTTTGCCCACTGTTTCCTCTATGTTAAGAGCACAAACAGATCTGCTTCTCGTCAAAACAGCCATTAAGTAAAATGGAAAAGGTTGTGGTTTTTACGTTCTTACTTATATAAAAGGAGCCCTAATATGCTTTTATTTCAAAAAGCCCTAACTGGCTACACAACCTCGAGCCAAATACTGCGTGGCACAGACATGTTAGAATCTTTCTAAAAAAATATATTTTTAAAAAAAGCTTTAGTTTTATTTATGCTTAAAAACCCAGTCACCTCCACAACTCAGCCAACCACTCCTCAAGTGGTTTATGGAGGAGAAAGAACTCCGCAGGCGACAAACAAGATTTACATTTTATTCATTTAGCCTAAAGTTGGAGTGTGGGATTCAGCCCTTGTGAAATCGACCACAATAAGCACTAATTGCCCTGCTTACAAAAATAAGACACTGGAATTTCTGAAATCCCTTTGTCGAATGTCTTTATTTACTCTGTCTAATGCAAGTTTCTGTGATTAGCTAAACTTTGCTGTTATCAACACTTCTTGCTTATCGGCTAGCCCTAGGCGAATGACACATTCACCACTCGCTCCCCCAGATAAAGCAAATCCCTTGTTTAACTTGTTCAAGAACAAACAAAGCTTTTCCCCCTACTCTTACAACTTAATAGGCATGTTTAGAGGATTAATTACAAAAGAGAGAATGCCTACACTGAAAAAGCTCCACAAGGTCGGATGGCTTAGCCAGAGGATCCCAAGCATTCCCCCCTCCTTCTGTTAAAAAAAAAAAAAAAAAAAAGCACAAACGTATTTTATTACAATTCCTCTAATAGGAAAAAGTTTCAGAGAGTCCCAGCTCTCTGGGATTCCAACTGAAATGGTTCATAGGATTTTCAGTTGCTGTGAGAGGTCAGGGCTAAAGGATCTGGTGGTAGGATTAGAAAAATTACTTTGTAACAAGCAGTTTCTCTTTGAGATCGCTGGAAAGAAAACAAGCCCACCAGAAAGAAAAGAAATTTGCAGAGCAGCTGAAGATGAAGGCAAATTCTGAAAATGACATTTTGCCCTGCCCCTGGCCCCACAAAATGTTAACTCAGGCGGCCCACACCGCTGGCATCAAACGGTTATTGATTTCTCGGCTGCAAACCTGTTGATTTCCTGGCCCACGGAGCAAGTGTCTGTTCTCAAGCAGAAGTGTCAGAGAGGGCGACTTCACCCCGGCACCAGCCCCTCTCTCTCCCTCTGGATAAGTCACCCTGTTATTAGGAAAACTCAATTTCTTCCAGTTAAACTTTGACCTCTCTGAAAACAAAGATTTAAAATGTCATTTTCAGGCTAATGCTCCAATGAATTGTCAAATAAAGTACTAAAAACATTTTGATAGATAGCTGAGCCATTTATCTAAATCACTGTCAGGGCGGCGAAGCATCCTGCAGGCTCCCACGACGGCCACCCGAAGGTGGGATTTCCTAGGACTCCCGCTCATCCCTCAAGCCTGCAGCCAAGCTACTGTGGAGCAGATGCGTGCCTCGGCCCGGTGTCAGCATCAGATAACCAGTCAATATTTAAAAAAAAAAAAAAAAAAAAGCTGGGCTACCCCACTTATATTTCCTTTCCTTTAACCAACGTCCAGGTCCCCAGCTGAAAGGCGAGATATGGAAATAATGGATGGTTCAGCCCAAGGGGTGTTCACTGCCAGCAGTTTTCTAGCAAAACAGCAACTTCTTAGACCAACAAAGTGACTCGGAAAGGTGGCAGCAGGGTCAATGCTAAGAAATATTGCCTTCCCTTCGCAAGGAAAACATTGGAGGCAGCAGCCTGAGCTGATGGCTTATGAACTTCGGGAGCAGCAGCCACCTTAATTAGGCTAAATTCCTTGCAAGGAAGATGTCATATTTTAATTACTTTGGACTGGTGAAACACACAAGGAGGGGAGGAGGGTTATAGATCTACAACTGGTAGCTAATCCAAAGAACAGCAAAGTTAACCGCTCCCCCCTACACCCCAAACATTTGAGTAAAAACTGTACAATGTGTCAAACTGCCTTACTTGCAGAATGTTTCCAAGTCCTGTGGTCACCCTGTCCCCCGCCCCCCCCCCCATGCATGCATATTTTTAAAACTATTTTCAAGACTCAGGAAGGTTGGGGAGGAGAGCAGCAGGGTTGCAGGAGGGGTTCTTGGGGAGGAAAACCGAATCTAACAGGAAATTTTCAGCAGAGGGAATCAATACAGCACGCCAGCACATCACACCCCCTTCAGCATTAAATCATTAAACCCTTTGTCTTGCTACCGATGCAGTTTATTTCCAACGTCTTTACTGCATGCAAGAGAGACAATTCATTTTTTTTTTTTCTCGGTAGAAGAAGGGAAGAAAAAAAAATAAACCTACATTGAGCAGTGTGCCGATGCTGCCACTCGGTTTGGGTCAATCCACTGAAGCATGCTTTCAAAGCTTTCTCCTGGAGCATACAGGAAGACGGACTCGCCGTGTAGAAATCCAGGATTTGCCCAGGACTCACTGACAGAACATCCATACAGTCAAACATGATCTCCCCTGCACCGAATGCCTGTGAAAGTGCTTATCCTCTAGGTGTGGAGGCAAATGGCATAGAAAAGTCCACCCAACTCCATCAAACTCTGCCCCTTTTTTGGCACGTAGGCTGTTGGTCCTTTTCCCAGCCCCGAATCATGAATTATGACAGACAAGCCAGCTAAAAGCCTGTAATTGATCCAAATGATCATTTACCATTTTCCAGGCTTGCTCGGCCAATCCAGCCGGGGCGGGGGGTTCCCAGGAAGGTCCCAAGTTCTCCTTCCAAGCGCACGCTTGTAGAAAGCCTTCGGAACGCGTCCCGGAGCCTAGCCCGACGGTGCCCAGAGCGACCCAGCCCGGGTCGCCCGCGCCCTCGGCATCGCAGTCCTCGCCCGGCGCGCACGGGGGAATGCTGGTCCCCCCTTTGGCAAAGAATAGACCCTCCTGCCTCCGAACAGCTCACTTCCTACTACTTCTGTCACACAGAATGAAAGATTGAATTGCCTAATATATGCGAGTGAACTTTCGGTGAACCCTTCCCGGGCTGCTAACCTTCAAATGACCCAACGAGTCTGACATCACCAACTCCCAGGATTCTCACAGCGCTTAAAACCTCCCAGCAGCCGCGCAAACGCGCACAGCCCGGGAGGCCGGCGGCGGCGCAGGCCGGCGCTGCCTTGCCCATTTCTCACCTTGCACACAAAGCGACAGGGGCTTTGAAAGCGAGCAGGGGAGGAGCTGTGCCGCCACCGCAGCCGCCGAGGCTCACGTGCAGCGCCCGCTCCGCTCCGGCTGCGCCTCTGGATACGCGGCGGCTGCGGCCAGGGCGCAGCCGGGAGACCAGCGCTCCCCCCTGCCCGCCGCTGCCCCCTGCCCACCCTTGACATTCCCCGGAGCGCCTCCCGGTCTGGTCCGCTGCTCGGAGCTTAGGTACTTTTCCATGGCCCCCAGAGAGCGCGCACGAGCGCCGCAGACCGCGGCCAGCCCTTGGGAAAGCCTGGCTTGGGAAACTTTCCACGGAGCCCGTCTGCCTCTTTGTAAGCCCGGACCGGGAGGGACCGCGTGGCTGTGGAGCAGAATCCCAGCGTGGCGGATTCCTGGAGTTTGGGAGAAATCCTCTGCCGGCAGCAGGCAATACATGGAGCAGCCAGGAAAGGGTTACACCTGCCCCAAACACACACACACACACACACACACACGGGCGTGCGTGTGATTTGAGATCCTGATTTCAGGAAACCCAAGAACTGTTGGCAAGAACATGGATTTGGGAGTCGAACTAAACTAGACTCAGTTCCGGCTGTATCACTTAGGAGCTGTTGTTAC
Organism: Lepus europaeus; assembly: GCF_033115175.1. NCBI lineage: Eukaryota > Metazoa > Chordata > Mammalia > Lagomorpha > Leporidae > Lepus > Lepus europaeus. The sequence continues at coordinate 161,520,170 of NC_084828.1, read as the reverse complement.
CCATTTAAACTGGGTATGCATAGACGTGTTCTGGGCCTCTGTTACCGCCTCTGTGAAATGGGCATACAATTCTACCCTCCTCCGCAGGTTCCGGGAAGGAAGGAAATAACACTTAGACAAGCTCAGCAAATATGCTGGAGCAAGTCTTGGCTGTGTCTTCACATTTTTGAAAGCAGGGCACAGAAGCTGAGAGAGCCCACAGGGGCTCCACAGCACGACCAGAACTCAGCTCCCTGGCTGCCTAGCCTACTGTGACAATGGCCTTGCTGTCCCCACAGCAGCGCACTCCAACAACGTGCTGGCGTCCTGTCCTATCACACGCCTTCCCCACTATGAGGTGCCCCAAATTGATGAGTCTCTCCACCATTTCCCAGGGCCAATACGAGCCCCTCCCAGCCGCTGTCCAAACGCAGATAGAAATAAAATAATCTCAAGAGAAAAGGACTTTTCCTCTACCTTGCATCCTGACACCCAGGACGGAGGACCTTCCCAGCCAGTCTTAAAAAGGACAGACGCAATTTTCACAATAAAACCCAGGCCACAGACAGCTGTCAATCTCAATGCCAGCCCTCCCTGAGGCCGGCTGTCTTGCACAAGTTGCCTAAGGGATGAAACACACATCAAAGAGGGGAGGAATGAAAGCACCCTGGCTCCTCTGCTGGCTTTCTACTATCCTAATTCTCCCACAATCCAGGGCGGGGCGGGTGTGGGCAGGGAGGCTGAGCAGCTCGCCCCCTGCAGGGAACAGCTCTGCTCCAGGTTCCTTTCAGCCAATAGAGCTGCGCTGAGCCCTGGCACCCTGGCCTTTTAAAAGCCTGGGTGGGGGTGGGGTAGACCCTGCCCCATGCTGAATCGCTGCTCTAGGAGTCGCTCAGTGGTGTAACTTGCAAAATCTGCCCCTTGCACACTTACCAGGTGGAAGATTCTTTCACCAAGGTGCATTAACACAATTTTGGGCCCAGCAAGCTCCGTTCTTGCTGTTGAAAAGTTCCCAGTGATAAAGGGGAGAGAGTTAGTGGAAACTTTGTGTTGGTTATTTTTTTCCTCTGTTTTCCCCAACGCCTTTTACATACTGCCATTAAGGCAGGTGCAAACGCACACACACAAAGCATCACCTTTTGTGCCAATGTCTATTGGTCCCCGAGACTCCGAGCTCCAAATGCTTATTCCAGTTTCTCAGAGTTCCTCGGAAATTGGGCTCATTTATCCTGAGTCATGGAGGTGGAGGAACAGTTGCTAAGTGACAGGGCAGGAACTGGAGTTAGAGATGAGAAAAAGGGACCGATGACAGGGAGGTGTGGACAGGTGTCTGCCTTCCAGCACTTCCCTGCCCGGCCTCTTTTCCCAAAGGGAAGGGTGCATTGGTGGCAGGGATGTGAAAGTGGGGATGGAGGATCTCAAATTTCTGTTCGTTTTCCTTCTAAAGCCAGAGTCAGCACCCACCAGGAAGGGAGCTGATCAAGGCCACGTTCCTTCCCCTTACACTACATCCGCACACACAAACAGCAGCACTCTGTGTGTGCACGTGCATAGCAAGCACTGGAGGATTTAATGTTTTTTTCCTTTGCACAAGAAAATTTAAAGCTTATGGGGGCTAACGTGGCACTGCAGATTAAACTGCCACCTGCGACACAGGTATCCCATAATATGAGCACCATAATATGAGTCCCTGATGTGCCTGGGCAAGCAGCAGAAGATGACCCAAGTGTCTGGGCCCTGTCACCCATGTAGGAGACCTGGTTGGATTTCCTGGCTCCTGGGCTTCAGCCTGGCTAAGATTTGCTCGTTGGGACCATCTGGGGAGTGAATCAAGCAGATGGAAGATCTCTCTTTGTACCTCTCCCTCTAACTCTGCTGTTCAAATAGATAAATCTTTACAAATAAAATTTATAATCATTCTCAGGTTCTTTTAACTGTAGAGAACTGAACTTGGGCCTTGAACTGTATGATTGGTGTTTGTGAACAGAATATTATGGGTTTCTTACACCACAACAGTATTCAAAAGTCAACTCATTTCTCATCATGAATTAATTATGTTCATGGCAATGACTGGAGCTATTACTTAATCCAAGTATTAATTTATAAAGCAGACCCCACAATTTATCATTTCTTTGTCAGTCAATCTAATTTCTATACTTCTCGAAAAGTCAATCCTTCTTCCAAATTCTTCACTTTAACAAAAATGAAGGAAAGATCCACAAATAAACCACGATTCTTTAAATACAAGGTACTACACAGATTAATGAATAGGGTAGGAAGTGAAAAATAGACTAGATAATTTGTTCGCGGTGAAGTTCAAATTACTGACACCCATTTTAAACATGAGCCAAACACTTGGAGGAAACCTACCCAAATATCCCCTTGGTATGGCATAAAACAAACTCTGGTACATGTCCTCTCCTCTATTTTCTTTGTGTTTGATCAATGACCTAATAAAAGTTATTCCAAACAACAAGCAAACAAAAAGCCAAAAATAAAAAGCCAAAGTTTGAGAGCAAAATCCATCTTGTTTCAGAGTAACTGTATATTTGTCAGTGTGACACAGCACATTTGAAACCCATAATCATAAAACAAAAATTTATAGCCAAGGTTCAGGGTCTACATCTGTTTCTCTGGTTTTTGTACAGCAATTACCCACTGGACAATCCAGAAAGAAACACCATGAATCACGCTCTGCAAACATGTTTGAACTGGAGAATTTCTGAAGAAAGAAGAGGCGTCTGTGGCCCAGGGCTGCAGCAGGCTGTGTACAAAATCGGACAAAGACACTGTGATATCTAGTGAGAAGGTTCTCACTGGTACAGACACACCCATCCCAGCCACAAGGCAAGCACCGTGAGGAAGCTACAGTGGTGGTGAGGGGGGAGGGAGGTGGACGCAGCTCAGTTTCTAAATACGTGCCAACCTGTGTGGCTTTTTCTTTCATTATTGCTAATTCTATTACTTTTTCCCCATTAATATATAAGCTCTAAAATATTTATGTTACTTATTTTAAAGGCAGAGTTATAGAGAGAGGGGGAAAGAGAGACAGACAGCTTCCATCAGCTGGTTCTCTCCTCAACTGGCTGCTACAGCTAGGGCTGTGCCAGGCAAAAGCCAGGAGCCAGAAGCTCCATCGGTGACAGGCGCCCGATTACCTATCTGCATGTTCTGCTGCTTTACCCACAGAGCTGGATGGGAAGTGGCACAGCTGGGACTTGAACCAGCACTCATGGGATGCCAGTGTCAAAGGCGGTGCCACAGCCTTCTTGTCACATTTGTGCCAGATGAGTGGCCAGCCATGAGTGATGGGTGTGTCTGGGTAGAGAAGCCCAGGTGGGGCTATGTTGCCAGCCCAATCCAAGTCCTGAGGCTACCACATTCCCAGGAAGAGCTGCTTCTGTGTTTGCAGCTGGGTCAAGTTCAGAGAGGAATCAACAACAGACTGTTGATCTGTGGGTCTTGCCCTGGAACACACCAACGTGCTTTTCATACGTGGACTTGTAAGGCGGTTGTGGATACCAGTGTAAAGGTCAGGTCCTCTGAGAAACCCACCAAACTGTGCTTGTCCTCAGAGTGCACTCCTCGAGTGTGGCTCCGTGTCCTTGAATAGTTGGCTCTTTGCTTTTTCTTTCTTTCTTTCTTTCTTTTTTAACTCCCCAAAATAGCCACAATGGCTAGGGCTGAGCAAGGCATAAGCCAGGAGCTTCATCCGGGTCTCCCACGTGGGTGCAGGGGCCCAAAACTGTTGGGCATCTTCCGTTGCTTTCCCAGGTACATTAGCAGGGAGCTGGACTGGAAGTGGAGCAGCCGGGGCAGCTTAACCCTTTATGCTCCAACACCGGCCCCATATGGCTCTTTTCTCTAGAACTCGGCTTTGTCAACGTTTCCTGTGTGAAGTCTTCCCCACTTGCTTACTTGCAAACATTGCTCCCTGAGGAAAGGATCCCACGCTTTCCTCTTTCCACGCTTCTGGGTTCTTTTCTTTTGTGCTTCTGGGATTTCTATTCTATGTGACTCATAGGACACTTCTTCAAGCCCATAGTTTCTGTGGGTCCCAACTTGCAAGTAGAAAGTCTCAGGACTGAGCAGAGGGCACCAGTGATACCCAAGCTGACCACCACTGCTGGGTGGTCCCCTCACAGCAAGTTGGGGAAGACCACTCTTTGGCTGTTTCTTCTGGTTTCCATGGTCCTTTTTAAATTTAGATTTATCTTAGAGCTGGCATTGTATCAGCTGGTAAAGCTGCTGCCTGCAATGCTGACATCCCATATCGGTGACTGAGTCCTAGCTCACCATTTCTGATCCAGCTCCCTGCTAATGGCCTGGGAAAAGCAGTGGGGAATGGTCTAAGTCCTTGGGCCCCTGCACCCTTGTGGGAGACCTGGAATAAGCTCCTGGCTCCTGGCTTCAGCCTGGCCTAGTCCCAGCCATCGCCACCATATGGGGAATGAACCAGCAGGTGGAAGATGTCTCTCTCTGTTTCTCTGCAACTCCACCTTTCAAATAAATAAATAACTCTTTAAAAAATCAATTTCTATTTATGTCTTATTAATTAAAATGCATTTTATTTATTTGAAACAGAAAAGAGAGAGAGAAAGAAAGAGAGAGAGAGAGACATCTCTCTCCTACCTGCTGGTTCATTCCCCCAAATGTCCACATCAGTCAAGGTGGGTCATGTTGAAGCTGGGAGCTGGGAACTTCAACCAGGTCTCCCATGTGGATGGCAGGGTCCCGACTATTTGCTATCTCCTGGGATGCATGTTATCAGGGAGCTGGGATTGGGAGTCCAGCTGGGACTCGAACTCAGACACTGGGATATGGGATGCTGGTGTCCCAAGAGGAATCTTAAAACACTACTCCGAATGTCCGCCACTGAAATTTAGGTTTTTAAAAATTAATATACACTGATAAAATGCAGAATCTAGTCTAGCAAATGCAATGTAAACAGTAACAGCACATACACGAGGCAGACAAGCTCATGGAAAAACAATACTAAGGATGTATGAATTTTCAATGAACTGCCTCATGTCCCCTCGCTTCCACATAACCATTCGCCAAAGGTTGAGTACCCACCATGTGACAGGGGCAGGGTATATATTTTGGAAGGGGTTCTGCTTAACACTTTAAGACAAATAAAATTTTGTAATGCCCATTGTTCTCCAACAGTTTAAAATTTAGCAATATTCCTTAAGTATTCATTTAAAATAACCAGTATAAATAGACTACATTAAAAATGTCTAGCTACTGGACATTTAGGTTTCTGTGTTTTTTTTTTTTTAATATTATAAGCATCCCTGTGAGCATATGCACCAATACACCTGCTAGACAAAATTTTAGCGGCAGTACTACGAGTACACATGTGCATTTAAAACTTTGTTAAAGTTTATTTATTAGTGAGGCTGCATGACAGAGAGAGGAAAAAGAGTAAGAGCTTCCATTTGCTGATTCATTCCCCAAGTGCCTGCCAATAGCTGGGGCGGGGCTGGTGCAGGGGGAAGCCAACAGCCAAGATGTCCATCTGGGGTGCCCATGTGGGTGGCAGGGACTCAAGTACTTGCGGCAGCATCTACAGCCTCCTAGGGTGATCATTAGTAGGAAGCTGGATCAGAAATAGTGGCAGGACTCAACCCCAGGGTTTCTGATATAGGATGTGGGTGTCCCAAGAAGTGGTTCAACTTGATGTACCACAATGCCTACCCCAGGTGCATTTTAAAATTTATACACGTATACAGTTGTATCTAAAATGGCTGGACACCTTTTCTTCTGGAGCAGGTTAGTAAACTCTCTTGGTCTCTGCTGCTATAGTATAAGGGAGCCACTGAGCACCTGTAAATAAGTGGGCAAGGAAACATTCAACAAAACTAACTGGGGCCCCCACTGTGACACAGCAGGTTACGCTACTGTCCACAGCACCAGCATCCCGTACAGGTGCTGATCCGAGTCCCAGCTGCTGTACTTCCCATCCAGCTCCCTGCTTGTGTGGCTGGGAAAGCAGCAGAAGATGGCCCAAGTGCTTAGGCTCCTGCACTCATGAGGAAGACCCGGGTGAAGCTCCCGGAGTCCCTGCTTCCTATCCAGCTCCTGCCTACTGCATCATGGGAGGCAGCAGGTGGTGGCCAGTTGTTTGGAACCCCACCACCCACATGGGATACCAAGATGGAGTTCTAAGCTCTTGGGTTTAGCCTGGCCCAGTGCTGGCTGTTTTAGCCATTTGGGTAGTGAACCAGAGAATGGAAAATCTTCCTCTCTCCCATAAGTCTGACTTAATAAATAAATAATTCTTTACAGACAAAAAAAAAAAAAACACTAACTATATAAACTGGTAGTGGACTAGGTGTAGCCTACAGACCTTATGTAGTTCACCAATTTCTGCTCAAAATCAACTTTGAGGAATTTCACCAAATTCCACTTCTGTCTCCAGCTTCATAAACCCTAGCTATATACAGCTGGGTTTTGTGGACACTTTAATTTTCCTTCTCCTCTGAAAGCCTCACTTGGTTTCAGCTTCTGTCCCCAAAGAATAGGGTGGCTGGTTATTCACCCGGACAGAGTGAGCCACTGAGCCTTCTCTCCTGACCTGTAACTTCCCACCTTCCTACTTCACTCCCTGTACAAGAGGGCTGGTAGATTCAAGCTCTGTCTTCAAATGTCTATACAGGCCCCTGCTCCTCCTTCCTCAGCACCTGCCTGGAAGTCCATTTCCTTTGACACCTCCTGCAGTATTTGGGAGAAGGAAGAAGAGTAGATGCCAATGGCACTACCATGCTACAATTTGCTCATGACTTCCATTTATTATTTTACCCATTTTTTTTTAGTGGCTTCATGTCAGTATCTCTTTCAATGAGTTAACATTAGATGTGCCCTCTAGTTAATGGAGTGCTTAAAATAACAGCAAGATTCCTCAAGGAAGGAAAACAGTACAGGGTTCAAAGAGTAAATGATTTCATGACAATGTTATAATTCTTAAGTGCTTATTTATTTTCATCGGCATGAAAGGCAGAGAGATGAGATGGGGGAGAGGGGAAGAAAGGGATAGATGGAGAGACAGAGGGAGGAGAGTAGGAGAGGGGGAGAGGGAGAGGAGGAGAGGGTGAGAGAGGGGGAGGGGGGAGAGGGAGAAAGGGAGAGAGGGGGGAGGAAGGGGGGAAGTGGGAGATGGAGAGAGAGGGAGAGAGGGGGAGACAGGGAAGAGGGTAAAGGAGAGAGAGGGGCAGGGGGAGAGAGGGAAAGAGGAGAGAGAGATGGAGAGAGGGAGAGGGAGAGGGAGAGAGGGAGAGGGGGAGAGGGAGGGGGAGAGGGAGAGGGAGAGGGAGAGGGAGAGGGAGAGGGAGAGGGAGAGGGAGAGGGAGAGAGAAATCTTCCATTCACTGACTGGTTCACTCCCCAAATGGCTACAGTAGCCAGCACTGGGCCAGGCTGAATCCAGGAGCTTAGACCTCCATTTGGGTCTCCCATGTGGGTGGTAGGGGCCCAAACACTTGGGCCACTACCTGCTGCTCCTCAGGATGCTTTAGCAGAGAGCTGGATCGGAAGCAGAGTAGCTGAGACTCCAACCTGGACTTGGTCAGAAAGGATGGCTCAACCTGTTGCACCACAATGCCAGTCCCAAGATGCCTGCTTGAATTCCGAGCTCAGCACTTCGTTTTTTTGAGGTCTAGACTTGAACAGATTATCAGTTGGCTCTTAAAGCATGCTGCTTAAATGAACCGAAATTAAGCAAGTAACACCTCAGCTCCTTAGTCACATTAGTCACATTTCAAGTGCTCAGAACTCTCACGTGACTTATAGTTATCATATTAATAGAATAACACGAAAGTTCTATCGGACTTGGCGCTCACTTGAAAAGGTCAACTTAATGGATCAGAGAGGCAGTGAAAGGTGACGGGTAGGACCACAGAGTTCGGACATCAACTACGTCTAAACTCCAGCACCCTTTCTACCTGCTGTTTGACCCAAGGCAAGTTAGTTAACCTGAACATGCCCTAACTCCCTCTTCTATAAAATGGAATTATTACTGGTACCTACATCAAAAGGTTGTGGTAAAGATTAAATGAGGTAATACAAGTAAAAAGCACTTGGAGCACTGCCTGAGATATAATAAATACTTCTAAAATGTCAATGCAAAGACTGCAAGGGAGGAAAATGAAGTTAGCACAATCCCTCAACACCACTCACATCCAGTGCTGCTAGGCCCAGAGAGTGTTCTGTCAGGACAGTGATTGCCAACCAGGATGGACACTTCAGGTCGCAGGCTTCAGCCACGTGCAATTAGAGCAAATGTTCCAAGAGCTTCTGTTGCAAATGCTTGAGGAAGAACCACTGCGTCAAAGTAGTTTTGTACGCAAGACCTGTCCTGACTTACGATGGTTCAATTTACGATTTTCTGACTTTGCAATAGTGTGAGAGTGACAGGCATTCAGCAGAAGCCACATTTTACATTTCGATTTTTTCCCCTGGATTAGCAATGTGCAGGAGGCTCCTCACACACAATGCTGGGCAGCAGGAGAGAGAGCAGCTTCCAGTCAGATAAGTGATCACAGGGGACCCAACCAACCCGTGACTGCGTTGCTCTGGTGTTTGGTAGGCTAGGTGCAGTCCATGCATCAGGATATTTTCATTTATAATGGGTTAATCCGGTTATAACCTCATCACATTTTACTGTATAAGAGAGCATTTTTACTGTATAAGGGAAGATGGTGGTTTCTTTTATTTTACAAAGCAGACATTGAATCAGAATGGCAGTGAAATTCTTGACAAGATCCACCCTGGTGCTCCTGTGGGTGGGAGGAAATGGCACGTGGCTTTCCTGCTGGCGTGGTGTTCAGTCTCAGGGGTTTAAGGCCAATCACAGTTCACGAAACGGCAAGGATATTTCCCAAGATGGAAGATTTGTTTTCACCTTTTTTCCCCATCCCTGCATGCACCCATTCAGCTACCCCCGGTACCCATCTGTCTACATTTACTCATCTAACCTAGTTGCACTCACTGAACCACCTACCAATCCATCCATCCTTTGATAGATCACTTCCCCATGACCCAGCCACCACTGGGGAGGAAGCAGAGCATGGCTTATGGGTGGCCAACATGGAGAGAGTTGGGAAAGGGACGAAAGTAAAACTTCTCAGATCATGCATGTGTGCCTTTTCCTAGAATCCTTGCAAAGGATTTCCTGATGAGACCTGCTGGCAGAAAAAAGGTCAAAGGCACTGGCCCCTGGGGATTCAGTGAAGCAGGCCTGATAAATCAGGTTGTGACTGGAAAGCCCCTCAGATCTAACACTGACCTTTCAGAGCATCCCCGGATTTGAAATGCTAATGAAGCTGAGTTCTATTAACAACACAAAAGTTCTGACAGAGGGAAAGCTAAAGACTCAAAGGAATTTGCGTCAGATTCCACTGAGAAAGGGAAAGGAAAAAGTACAAATACATTAGAGAAGCAGTTGGAGAGGAGATGGGAGGTTGAACTCATCCTGCTCTCCGAGCAGGAAAAGGTAGATAGAAAAGTCCCATGAGACCCAGTGGGGACTGTCAAAGCCACACAATACTGGATGGCGGTCCCTGTGAAATTTCGTACGTATGTACGTACAATGGTACGTATAGAAGCAAATCACACACAGACATACATGTATATAGGCATGTATATGAAATACAGTGTAAATATTTCTGACTGAAAATGGTGTTCGTCTTTTCCTGGTAAAGCCACCTTCTACCTCAGCAAGGGCTTTGAAAACCTGTCTTAGAGAAGACAGGGTGGCTTCCAAAATTGAATTTTGGCCTTTTGTCATTGCCTGCTTATTTTTGAGATAGTGATGCTACAAAAGACATTAGCGAAGACATCTCAGAGGGCAACAGTTCTAAAATTGAAGGTGACACTTAACCGTGGGAGGATAAGAAAAGAAATGAATGGATGGAAACCAGAAGTAGCTCCTCTGTGTGGGTAAGCAGAATACAATGATAAAATGTAGGATTCGTTTGCAAGGTATCAAAGCAAGGCGACTCCACAACTTCCCACCCAGGGCTACCTAATGAGAAGGCATAGGGTCCTATGGTGTTTCACCTGCACTTGTCAGAATCTGACCTCTGGTCCAACAATGTATTCCACATGGTGAACACAGAGGACCTTCAAATGTGGCATCTCAGGCTTTGAGAAAACCACAGCAGAGGAAGCTTTCTCTCCCCTCCCCTTTGCCCTCTACTCTGAGACTTAGCGAAGTCATCCCTACTTTCCCATGCAGCAGGTCATGAGGCCCTCATGGGAGAGGTACCTTCCCTCAGCCTGGAAGAAAGGAGCCAAAGGCACGGGGGCACAGAGCAGAACTTCAACTCACAGGCCCTGACAAGTTCCTCCCTGTTCATTACCGCCGGTCACCCCCGCTTTGCCTAATCACACCTCTCTGTACAATCCACCCCCTCACCAAACTGCTATCATTGAACAGAGGGAGTGAGTTGTAGCAGCCCTGGAGGGGTAATGACAGGTTAGTCCAACGACACTGAGCTGGGAGGCCAGAGGATAACTTTCCACTAATCGCTTAGGAGAACGTCTCTGGTCTTATCAGTACCATGACAAGCTGCTGTGACTCTTGGTATAAAATACATTGCTGAGGTGCAACTAGAAGGCCATGACAGAATGATTAACGTGTCCCCTGAAAGACCCAGGTGAGGCTGCCCAACATCATACTGTAGGCCAAGGGTTGGCAGACTGCAAAAGCCAAATCCAGTCTACCACCTGTTGTTAGAAAATAAAGTTTTACTGCAATGCAGAGAACAACCATTTATTTGTTTACAGACTGTCTTTGGCTGGTTTCACACAATGACTGAGTTGAGTGATTGCAACAGAAACTGTCTGGCCGACAAAGCTAAAAATATTTACAATCTGTACCTTTAATGAAAAAATGTGCTGTGCTAAGCATTCTCTACCAATCCACTGAATTGGCTTTGAAGATGAAATTTACCAGCAGTCCAGGAACCAAATCAATATGCAGGGTTTTCTCAAGGTCTAAAATTCTCAATGTGAACACCCCAAGAGCCCTCTGCATTTATTTTTTAAACATCCCAAATACATTTGTTCAATGTCTCTTAGTTTATTTTTGCTCTGCCTGGAGTACTCTTGGCTTAGATATCAACATGACTTATTTCATCTGTTCCTTCATTTTTTTTTTTTGAGCATGTTGCTTTAATTAAGACCCTAATGATCCTAATTAAAATAGGACTCTAGGTCACGTCCATCACACTGTGTGTTCGTTGGCCCCGTAATTTTTATTTATAGTCCTATCTGGCATATATTTATGCTGAACATGTCTGTCACAACAGAAAGTAGTCTTCATCAGGGCTGCAACTCAATCTAGTTCACCACTATGAGCCCAGTAAGGAGAACGGTTCATGACATATAACAATCCCTCGATAAACAGCTGTTGGATGACTTAATGGACAAACAGAACTTCCTGGAAGAAACTGATTAGTAGAGCCATGGACAACCCAGTAGCAACTTGTTGGCAGAAACTATGATCTACTGTTTTAAGGCAATTAGAATGGCCTCACTGTAAAGAAAATACAATTAGGACTAATTACTAGTAGACATCATATAAAAAATGAAATCTTTGGCACAGTCCTGTGCTTTCAATTCACTGATGAGGCAGTTCAACCTACATGCAGACTGGGGAAAAGGACAGGCTTTTTAAAAAACAAAAAAATGGGGCTGGGGCAATGAGAAATTCATTGCCAACAAATAAAGCAAACAACCAGTGAACCTTGGCCCACACCACCAGCAAAATGGACTCAAAATGGGTCATGGGCCTAAATGTAAAGCAGAAAGTTATAGACTTTTACCAGAAAACATAGGAGAAAATCATGTGACCTTGCATTGAACAAGATTGGTGTCAGATATGACACCAAAACATGACACATAAAAAACCCAAAATGCTAATTTGGACTTCATCACAATTAAAAACTTTGTTTCTGTTGAACGAATAAGAAGACAAATCACAAAGCAGGATCAAAACCATGCAAAACTTCTATAAGATAGTGGATTTGTGCCCAGAATCTAAAAAGAATTGTCAACATTTGATAACAACAAAGAAGCACCCCTTTCCTCACTTCCAATGGGTAAATATTTTAAATAGAAATGTTATAAAAATAATACACATATTGCAGAAAAGCCCAGGAAAATATGCTCAACACCAGGGGCATTGTGGCATCAGGGGTTAAGCCACTGCCTGGAGCACTGGCATACATATGGGTTTTTGTTTGAGATGTGGCTGCTCCACCTTTCTGTTTGTTTATTTATTTATTTGAGAGGCAGAGTTACAGACCAAGAGACAAAGAGATATAGGTCTTCTATCCACTGGTCTGTTCCCCAAATGGCCACAACAGCTAGAGCTGGGCCAGACTGAAGCCAGGAGCCAGGAGCTTCTTCTGGGACTCCTACCTGGCTGCAGGGGCCCGAGGACTTGGACCATCTCTTACTGCTTTCCCAGGAACATTAGCAGAAGACAGATTGGAAGTGGAGCAGCTGGGACTTGAACTGGTGCCCATATTGGATGCTGGTGCTGCAGACGGAGGCTTTACCATTGTGTCACAGTGCTGGGCCCTGGCTACTCCACTTTTGATTAGCTCCCTGCTAATGGACCTGGAAAGGCAGTGGAAGATGGCCCAAGTACTTGGGTTCGTGCACCTACATGGGAGACCTGGAAGAAGCGCCAAGCTCCTGGCTTCAGCCTGGCACAGCTCTGCTGTTGTGGCCATTTGGGGAATAAGCCAGCAGATGGATGATCTCTCCTCCTTTCTGGATATCTGCCTTTCAGATAAATTAAAAAGAAATCTTTAAAAAAATGCTAATATCATTAGTCATTATATAAATGCAATTTAAGACCAGAATTAGATAACACTACCTATCTACTGGAATTGATAAAATTAAAAAGATGGGAATAGAAAGTGTCATTGTGGATGTGGACAAACTAGAACTGTCACACGCTGTTGCTGCAAGTATAAAATAATACAACCACTTTGAAAATATCTTGAAAGTTTATTAAAAAAATTTAAACATGAGGTATTGGATTAGGGGCCGAGTAGGGAGGGAGTTTACTGTTCTAGTCTAGGAGAAGATAGTTTAAAAAAAGTAGAGAGAGTGTAGTCTCAGGGAAGAATTAGCAAGAAAATGGCAGAGGAACTCCACACAAATTAGAGGGACACAGTGGACCCATGTGAAGAGTGTGGATACCCACAACTCAGGACCCCAGCAGCCAAGAGCCTCCACACCAGCTTTGGAGAGTGATATGAGACCAGACTGCAGCAGCCCACGCCACTGGTGATAAAGCTGCAGGAAGAACATGGAGGGAATCCAGCCTGGAGCTTTGTGGGAGACAGTGTACCTGCCAGACTAGAAGAGAAAAAAAAGGAGGGGTACATTTCTCTCTCCCCAGTCACCTTGTAATGGCATCCTGTAACAAGCAGATAGAGAGTGGGCACCATTTTGGACATACATAACAGCTATACCAGCTTGTGTCCATATGCCCAAAAAACAGCAGAGACTCCAAAGTCTGGAAGGGAGAACTGATGTAGGTCAGGGTGCTCATGACTGTGGGTGGCTTGTGTGCTAGGACTGTGAAAACACTTAGGTTTCAGAACTATGAAAGCACTGAGGCTGCGTTGGAGGGCTCAGGGTGTGGCTGGGACATTGGGCAGTCACTGTGGGAGGCTACATATGCTCAGGACTCCATGGTTCCCTAGTGAGGGACATTGCTGGGGAATCTGAGCTTACACAGAGGACCGCACAGAGCCTCTGTGTGGTCTTCTTGGCAGTGCAGATGAATACTATACCTACTGGGGCTAGGGCCCAGGCACTGGTCTCCTTTGAGAGGCAGTGAGCTTAGTCTACACCAACAGAGCAGAACAAATCTGTCCTCTGATTTAAACAAAAAAAGGGGGGGATTTACCATACCCAACCTGGGTGTCACCTTAGACACTCCCTCTACCCTGGAGCACTGAACAGAGCTCCCTGGCTACACTCACCACCTGCCCCTAGGTATTCACTGAGAAAGTAGACACTCCACTAATCCACAGAGGAATAGTTCAAAGATGAAAGCTGCCACAACAAAAAAATAAAGAAGAAACCAATGAGTATCTCCACAAATACCTAATAGTAAGTGCAGCAATTCAAGAAACAAGAATAAAGAACACAACATGAGGCCCCCAAAAGAATACAAAGAATAGATTGTGAAGATGAAGACATTGAAGAAATGCCAGAAATGGAATTAAAAAAAATTGATCATAGGATTACTTAGAAGTAATCAGAAGCAAATACATGAACTAATGAAATCCATACATGAAAAGAAAGAAAATTTCTCCTATGAAATTGAGATCTTAAAGAGAAATCAAAATGAAATCTTGGAAACGAAGAATTCAATAGAACAAATAAAAAATGCAGTGGAAAGCCTTAACAATAGAATTGGTGAAGCAGAAGAAAGAATATCTGACTTAGAAGACAAATCACAACAAATTATACAGTCAGACCAAAAACAACAAGAATAAATTAGAAAACTAAAAACACTGTTGGAGATCTACAGGATATTATCAAATGACCAAACATTCAGTTCTAGGAATTCCTGAAGGTGTCGAAGGATTAGAAGGCCTTTTTAGTGAAATAATAAGAAAATTCCCCCAATTTGGAGAAAGGGACATACAAGTACAGGAAGCACACAGAACTCCTAATAGATGTGATCAGAAAAGATATTCACCACAACACATTGTAATCAAGCTCTCCACAGTAAAACATAAAGATTCTAAAATGTGCAGAAGAGAAATGCCAGATTACTTTCAAAGGGTCTCCAATTAGACTCACAGCAGAGTTTTCCTCAGAAACCCTATAGCTTGGTAAGAATGACAAGGTATATTACAAGTCGTAAGAGAAAAAAAAAATGTCAATCCAGAATACTGTACCCTGGACTCTCATTTCTGAACGAAAGTGAAATAAAGACCTTCCATAACAAACAGAAATTCAAAGAATTTGTCACCACCCATCCAACCTTACAAAAGATGCTTAAGGATGTGCTGCACACAGAAACACAGAACATGGTTATCACTATGAAAGAATGTAAGGAAGGAAATCTCCCACTTAAAAGTACAAAAGAAGTCAAAAGTAAAAAAAAAAAATAGGAATATTTATGGAAAAATGGCAGGGTAAAGTCGTTATTTATCAATAGTCACCTTGAAAGTAGATGGCTTCAACTTTCCAGTTAAAAGACACAGACTGGCTGGATGGATTGAAAAATAAAACCCATCTATTTTCTGCCTACAAGAAACACATCTCACTAACAAAGATACATAAGACTGAAAGTGAAAGGATGGAAAAATATTCCATGCTAACAGAAAAAGAGCTGGGGTAACCATCCTAATATCAGACAAAATTGACATTAACACAAAAACTGTTAAATGAGACAAAGAAGGGTACTCTGTAATGATTAAGGGATCAATTCAACAAGATGATATCACTATTACAAACATATATGCACCTAATTACAGGGTACCTGACTATTTAAAAGAAATGGTAAGGGAGCTACAGGGAGACATAGTCTCAAATACAATAGTAATGGGGGACTTCAATACCCCACATTCAGCAATGGACATAGCCACCAGACAGAAAATCAGCAAGGAAACAGCAGAGTTAATTGACACTATAGACCAAATGGACCTAAAAGATATCTACAGAACTTTTCATCCTACAGTTACAGAATACACATTATTCTCGGCAGTGCATGGAAATTTCTACAGGATTGACCACATGTTGGGTTGTAAAGCAAGTCTGATCAAATTCAAAAAAATCTAAATCATACTATGTATCTTCTCAAACCACAAGGAATAAAGCTGGAAATTAGCAACTCAGGAATCTCTAGAACACACGCAAATACATGGAGACTTAACAACATGCTCCTGAATGAATGGTGGGTCATTGAAAAAAATCAAAAGAGAAATCAAAAAATTTCTGGAAACAAATGAAGATGACAATGCAACATATCAAAACTTACAGGATACAGCAAAAGCAGTGTTAACAAGAAAGTTTACAGCAATTGGTGCCTACATCTAGAAATTGAAAAGGCACCAAATAATTGAGCTGTCAATGCATCTCAAGGATCTAATAAAACTGCAGCAAACCAGACCCAAAGCTAGTAGAAGAGAAATAATTAAAATTACAGAAGAAATCAACAAAATTGAAACCAAAAAATACAAAAGTCCAGCAAAACTAGGAGATACTTTTTGGAAAAAATATAAAACAGTGACATACTACTGGCCAAACTAACAAAAAAAAAGAGAGAAGACCCAAATTAAAATAACATCTGAGTTGAAAAAGGAAATCTAACAACAGATATTATAGATATTAAAAAAATCAACAGAAATTACTACCAAGAGCTACATGCCAACAAACTGGAAAACCTAGAAGAAATGACAGATTCCCACACACATAAGACCTACATAAATTGATCCATGAAAACATAGAAAACCTAAACAGACCCATAACTAAGATAGAAAATGAATCAGTAATAAAGACCCTCCCAACAAAGAAAAGATCAGGACCAATGGATTCACTACTGAATTCTACCAGACATTTAAAGAACAACTAACTCCAATTATTTTCAAGTTATTCAAAACAATTAAAAGGGAGGGAATCCTTCCAAATTCTTTCTATGAAGCTAGCATCACATTAATTCCTAAACCTGTAAAAGATGCAACAGAGAAAAGGAACTACAGATCAATTTCCCTGATGAACATAGATGCAAAAATCCTCAACAAAATTCCAGCCAATCAAATCCAAAAACACATCAGAAAGACCATTCACTGGGACCAAGTGGGATGTATCGCTAGTATGTAGGGATGGCCCAACATTTGCAAATCAATCAATGTGATACATCACATTAACAAACTGAAGAATAATAACCATATGATTATCTGAATATATGCAGAGAAAGCATTTGATAAAATATAACACCTTTCCATGATGAGAACTAAGTAAATTGGGTATACAATGAAAATTCCTTAACACAATCAGGGCACTCTATGACAAACACATGGCCAGCATCCTATTAAATGGGGAAAAGTTGGAAGCATTTCCACTAAGATCTGGAACCAGACCAGGATGCCCACTCTCACCATTGCTATTCAGTACAGTCCTGGAAGTTTTAGCCAGAGCCATTAGGCAAGAAAAAAAAAAATCAAAGGGATACAAGTTGGGAAGGAGGAAGTCAAACTATCCCTATATGCAGATGACATGATTCTATATATATAGGGGATCCAAAAGACTCCACCAAGAGACCATTGGAACTCATAGAAGAGTTTGGTAAAGTAGCAGGATTTAAAATCAATCCACACAAAAATTGATAGCCTTTGTATACACAGAAAATGCCGTGGCTGAGAAAGAATTTCTAAGATCAATACCATTCACAATAGCAACAAAAAATCCAATACCTTAGAATACATTTCACCAAGGATATCAAAGTTCTCTATGATGAAAATTATGAAACACTAAAGAATGAAATAGAAGATGCAAAAAAATGGAACAATTACCTTATTCATGGATTGGAAGAATCAATATAATCAAAATATCCATACTGTTGAAAGCAATTTACAGTTTCAATGTGATACCAATTAAAATACCAAGTACATTCTTCTCAGATATAGAAAAAATAATGCTGAAATTCATATGGAAACACAGGAGAATCTTAATAGCTAAAGCAATCTTATATAACGATAACAAAGCTGATGGCATCACAAGATCAGATTTCAAGACATACTATAGGGCAGTTATAATCAAAACAGCCTGGAAATGGTATAAAAACAGATGGATAGACCAATGGAACAGAATAGAAGCATCAGAAATCAATCCAAACATCTACAACCAACTTGTATTTGACAAAGGAGCTAAAACAAATCCCCAGAGCAAGAAGAGTCTCTTCAACAAATGGTGCTGGGAATACTGAATTTCCATATGCAGAAGTATGAAGTAAGACCCCTACCTCACACAAGAATCCACTCAAAATGGATTAAAGACCGAAATCTATGAACCAATACTATCAAATTATTAGAGAACATTGGGGAACCCTGAAAGACATTGGCACAGGCAAAAAGTTCTTGGAAAAGACCCCAGAGACACAGTCAATCAGAGCCAAAATTAACAGATGGGATTACATCAAATGGAGAAGCTTCTGTAATGCAAAATAAGCACTTAGGAAAGTGACAAGGCAACTGACAGAATGGGAGAAATTATTTGCAAACTATGCAACTGATAAGTGATTGATAACCAGACTATATAAAGAGATCAAGCATTCAATAACAACAAAACAAAAAACAGTTAAAAATGAGCAAAGTACTTAAACATTTTTCAAAATAGGAAATCTGAAAGGCCAACAGAGACATGAAAAAATGCTCAGGATCACTAGTCATCAGGTTTTTTTTCATACTATTTGCTGAACACTTAACACAGAGTTAAACATATATGTATAAAGACAATTAAAACTAGATCTCTGTAAAAAATAAGAATGGGAATAAGAGAGGGAGGAGGAAGAGGGTCGGGAGTATGGGCAGGAAGGTGGGCATGGTGGGGAGAATCACCATGTTCATAAAGTGGTAGCTATGAAGTGTTTGAAGTTTGTAAGTAAAAAACTATATATAGTTCTGCCTACATTCCTACGGACTTACTTCTAAGGGTACAGTTAAAAAGCTTGCCATGGGACCCCAAATTCCCTTAAGTTGGGTTGTAAAAATAACATCTTTAGTGTTAAAGTGATGAGTGTCTGGTAATAATAATAGATAGAATTAAAAAGGAGTGAATGTTCCAACATGGGAAGTAATGGACACAGCAGACTCATAGAATGACAACTGCTTTAAGTAGCATTCTGACCTCAGATTCAGCCTTTAAGACAGTCTTATCTGGCTGAAAAGCCCATGAGAACATTTCAGGCATAGAAAGCCAAGACACTGTAGTAAAAAATGTTCTACATGAAGGACCTTGGAAGGTGAGACCCCTGTGGAAAGAAGTGGTCGTCAAAGAAGGAGGTACTTTTCTCTGAAGGAAGGAGATAACTTCCATTTCAGTTATGGTCTTGTCTAAATACTAAAGGAGTTTGTGGATTCAAAAGGCTTCCTTAGCCTAAGCAGCTCATGTCAAGAGCCTTGGGTGATCACTGACATCATACAGGGGAGTTGTGTTAATTGTTAAATTAAGAACAGGAGTCACTGTGCACTAATTTCCCAGGCAGGACCTCTGTCCTCAAAGAGTTGTATTAAAAATTATGTCTAAGTGCTCACAAAAGATGTATCCTTCTTGGGTGCTTCTTTAAAGTTAATTGTTTCCAAAAAAGAAAGAAAGAAAGAAAGTGAAATGGACTTCAAGATGCAGCCCTTTGACCTTTGAACAGCCCTTGTCTCAACTGTTGAGGAACAGTTTGTGTGTGTGTGTGTGCGTGCGCATGTGTGTGTGTGTATGAAAACTGTTGAACTCTTTACTTAGTATAGAGTTGGTCTTCTGTGTATAAAGTTAATTGAAAGTGGATCTTGGTAGAGAATGGAACCGGGAATGGGAGAGGGAGGAGGAGGAGGAGTGGGAGTGTGGTGGGAGGGTGGGTATGGTGGGAAGAATCACTGTATTCATAAAGTTGTATTTATGATATACACGAAGTTTTTATTCCTTAAATAAAAGGTTTCTTTGGGAAAAAATTTAAACATGCATCTACAAATGATCCAGCCATCCTACTCCTAGATATTTACTCAAGAGATATTAAACATTTCCATTAAATATGATGCATACTCATAGCAATATTTGTTTTTTTGAGAGACATGGACAAAGAGGGAGGGAGAAAAGGAGAAGAGAGAGAGAGCGCGCAAGAGCAAGAGCAAGAGCATGCCTATTTGCTTGTTGACTCCCCAAATGCCTACAATTGCTGGGGCTGGACCAGGGCTATAGCCAGGAAACAGGTAATTAATCCAGGTTTAACAGGTGGGTGGCAAGAACTCAACAACTTGTGCTATCACTACTGTTGCCTTCTATGATCTCTATTAGCAGATAGCTACATTCAGGTGGAGTACGACTCGACTCTAGGCACTCTGATGTGGGATGCAGGCATCCCACTCAGCACCTTCACCCCTAGGCCAAACACCTGCCTCTAATGTTCACAGTAGCTTTATTAGCAGTAGTCCCAAACCAGAAACAACCCAACTGGTGAACTGATGAACAAACTGCAGTATATTCACATAATATAATACTTCTTGAGAAAAAAAGAGAGGAATGCATTACTGAGGCATTGCGATATAGTAAAGCTCACAATAATTACACCTAGTAAGTGAAGATGAATACAAAATACTATCTGGTGCATGGTTTCATTTATATAAGGAATTCTAAAAATGAGACCTAAAAGACAGTGGTGTAACTGGAGATGGCTAGAATAGAGGTTCTTGTGTTCCCATAAATAAAGAATGTCAGAAATGAGACAGCGCAGTAGAAAAAAATCAGGGTGATCTGGAGATGAGGTGTGGGAAATATGAATGAGGAGGAAGAAATTACTAAAGCATGTGGAGAAATTTCTGCTGGGTGGTGGATTTGTTTATATCTTGATTGTGGTGATGGTGTTCCATGTATTCGTCAATGCTTACATTTTTTTAAAAAAAGATTTATTTTATTTATTTGAAAGGCATATTTAGAGAGAGAGGTAGAGACAGTAAAAAAAAAGAGGTCTTCCACCTGCTAGTTTGCTTCCCATATGACCGCTGAGCTGATCTGAAGCCAGGAGTCAGAGCTTCTTCTGGGTCTCCCAAATGGGTATAGGAGCCCAAGAACTTGGACCATCTTATGCTGCTTACCCAGACACATTAGGAGGGAGCTGGATTGGAAATGGAGCAGCTGGGGCTTGAACTGGCATCCATACAGGATGCTGACACTGCAGGCTGCGGTTTAACCCGCTGTACCACAGCACTGGTGCCAAAGCTTACACATTTTACACTTTAAAAACATAGTTTCTGAGGCTGGTACTGTGGCATAGTAGATTAAGCATCTGTGCATGGCACCAGCATTCCATATGGGCACCAGTTCGAATCCCAGCTACTTCACTTCTGACCCAGCTCCCTGCTGACATCCTGTGAAAACAGTAGAGGATGGCCTAAGTGTTTGGGCCTGTGTACCCGTATGGGAGAGCTGGAAGAATCTCCTGGCTCCTGGCTTCAGATTGGTCCAGCTCTGGCTGTTGTGGTCATTTGGGGAGTGAACCAGCAGATGGAAGACTTCTCTGTCTCTCCCTCTTTGTCAGTAACTCTGCCTTTCAAGCAAATGAATAAATCTTAAAAAAAAAACAAACAAACAAACCATAGTTTGTTGTATGTCAATTGTATTTCACAGAAAAACTGCTTACTAAAATATTTAATAACCAGTATGTTACAGACGACAACTCTTGAGAATAAACGCCAATTATTTTGGTGTGCTACAGATGAATATCAGGCATGCTTGGCTGCTAAAGTGATCAACTTCATTGGTTAACTTAGAAATGAATTGTAAGGGGGCCAGCATTGTGGTGTAGTGGGTAAAGCTGCTGCCTGCGATGCTGGCATCCCCATGGACACCAGTTCATGTCCTGGATGTTCCACTTCCAATTCAGCTTCCTGCTGACGGCCTGGGTGAAAGGTGGCCCAAGTGCTACCCATGTGGGAGGCCTGGAAGAAGCTCTTGGCTTTGGCCAGGCTCAGTCCTAGCTGCTTTGGTCTGGTGCCATCTGGGGAGTGAACCAATGGATGGAAGATCTCTTTCTCTCTGTCTCTGAAACTCTTTCAATCAAATAAATAAATCTCAAGAAAAAAAGAGAGAGAAAGAAGTGAGTTTTATGATACTAGAATAGCATTATGCATTTACCTACAAGGCCAAAATGAAAACATACAAAGATGAGAGCCAGGGTTGATGAGATGTAGAGAAATTTAAATTTCCATAGCCTGTTGGTGAGGACAGAAATTGATATAGCTATGTTGGAAAGGCATTTGCCAGTATCTGTTGAAACGTGACATATGTTCAAACACTAGGATTTGATAATTCCATTCTTATGTATATTCTCAGTGAAATGCCTGCACATCAGGTAAAAGATACAGAAAATAGTCATAGCAGTACCAATCACAACATGCCTGAGCAAAAACGACCCACATATTCATCAATAGTAAAATGGATAAATAAAATGTTATGTAGTCATATAAAAGAATACTAGCCATCAATGAGAAAAAATAAACTTTAATGATGACGCAAATGTGAATGAATGCTGCAAATATAATGGTACATGAAAGAAGCAAGAGATGCACATAAAAATACAACTCCGTGATTCTATCTATCTGAAGAGGCTAATCAACCTATGATTTTGGAAGTTAGAATACAAGGTGGTACTCTCTGGTTGTATTGGAGGAAAGCACAAAGGGGATTTTAGTGTCTGGTCATGTCTTTTCCTGATCTAGGTGGTGGTTAAATGTTGGTATTTACTTATAGATAAACACCCACAACACTAGTGATTGGTGCACTTCCTTTTATGTATATTTCAATACAAGTATTAGTTAAAAAATATAGGGGCCAGCACTGTGGCCCAGCAGGTTAAGACAGAAGTACCAGCATCCCACATGGGCTGTGGTTCTATCCCCAGCTACTCTGTTTCTGACCCAGCTCCCTGATAATGCACTAGGAAATCACCAGGAAAATAGCCAAAGTGCTAGGGCCCCTGCACCCACATGGGAGACCCAGAAGAAGCTCCTGGCTCCTGGCTTCAGCCTGGCCCAGCCCAAGCTGTTGTGGCCATTTGGGGAGTGAGCCAGTGGATGGATGATCTCTCTCTCTCTCTCTCTGCCTCTGTCTCTCTCTTTGTAACTCTGCCTTTCAAATAAAAGAAATGAATCTTTTTTAAAAAATGCAGAATGGACAAGACAGGTGACTAGCAGATTTTCAAAAACTCTTTGCATCCAGTCCTTGAACTGAAAAATTTAAGAACCACCACTTGGGTCAACAAAGTTAGAAGATAAGGAACTCTCCCTACAAGCAGGTCAAATACTGGAGGCAGAGCAGACGCTGAGAATCACTGCATAGCTAGCTTAGAATATTAACCCAAGGATACATTGATGGCATTCCACTTCAGCATCTAGGCAACAAGGCCCTTTTGGTTAATAGCAACATCCAATGAAGAAGCCAGAGCCTCAATGCATTGACATGATTTTTTTTTCTTTTAAGTAAAAGCTGAGTGATCAAATGCAAGAGAATGAAGGGGACAAAAGAAAAATAAAATACCCATTTTCCTCTAGGTTGTTATCTGCTAGCAATTCCCCATTTAGAAGTACCTTGACCACGAAGTACTATTAGAAGCCAACACCAGCAGGTACCTGTAGTCATTTCTAGGGAGTCCCCAGTTCTGTAATGCCCCAGAATGGGTAAATCCACTTGTTGCTTCCCATTTCCACCAATGTCAGCTCCTTCTGCCCTCTCCCTTCCCAGCCCCTCACTTGCTACACAGCCCATCTTTCTGCCTCCTTTCCTTAGGGTCCTGTGGCCTCTCTCACAGCGGACCCTGAATCGTGCAGATTTGCTCAGAGTTCAGGAAGCTTTGAGCCTTCCCTCTGGGTGCCCTTCACTAAGTCAGTTGGCTCTTCTTTCTCAGAACCACTGTACCAGGACAAAGGAGAATATTCGATGACCTACAAGGGGACTTCTTGATTTTGATTCAGAGTGCTGGTGCTGGCTCAGGCCAGCACTAAGGGGACTACAAGTCTCTGGGAGATAGTTTTGGCTATCTTTTTGGGTGGCATTACTGGCCTTCAGTGATCAGTGCCAGAGACATTAGTTTGAAGAGCTATCAACATTCACCATGACTTTATTTATCTATTTGTTTAAATACATTTTTAAAAAGATTTATATATTTATTTGAGAGGTAGAGTTTCAGAGAGAGAGGGAGAGACAGAGAGAAAGGTCTTCCATCCACTGCTTTGCTTTGCAAATGGCTACAATGGCTGGAGCTGGACCCATCCAAAGCCAGGAGCTTCTTCCAGATCTCCCATTTGGGTGCAGGGGCCAGAGCACTTGGGCCATCTTCCACTGCTTTCCCAGGCCTTAGTAGAGAGCAAGATAGGAAAAGGAGCAGCCAGGACATGAACTGGCACCCCTATAGGATGCTGGCACCACAGGTGGAGGCTTAGCTTACTTCGCCACAGCATGGGCCCCATCACCATGAATTTAGAATGTAGGTAATATACACAGGTAAGTAACCTGAACCCAGAATTCAATTTATTCTTATACGCTGAAACAAACTGCTTTACATATGACATTAACATGAATTGGGTCTTCCAAGAAGCAACTAGCTTGGGGAGTTATGGGAAGAGTGTATTTTGCACTGTGTAGAATTTTACCTAGAGCTGTTCATCATTTCAGAAAATCCTGTTGACTCACCTCTGTCACTCTGTGTTGGAGCTATTACTTTTTTTTTTGATAGGCAGAGTTAGACAGTGAGAGAGAGAGACAGAGAGAAAGGTCTTCCTTTTCCATTGGTTCACCTCCCAAATAGCTGCTATGGCCGGCGCCCTGTGCCGATCCGAATCCAGGAGCCAGGTGCTTCCTCCTGGTTTCCCATGCAGGTGCAGGGCCCAAGCACTTAGGACATCCTCCACTGCCTTCCTGGGCCACAGCAGAGAGCTGGACAGGAAGAGGATCAACCAGGACAGAATCCGGCGCCCCAACTGGGACTAGAACCTGGGGTGACGGTGCTGCAGGCAGAGGATTAGCCAAGTGAGCCGTGGCGCTGGCCAGAGCTATTACTTTCATAATGGTTCAAAATAAAGTTATAGACATATAGCTTCTTCATCTTATTTTCCAGTATAGTTGTGTCCAACTATTTACATATTAAAATACAAACTATTAGGGCCAGCACTGTGGCACATAGGTTAATCCTCCACCTGCAGCACTGGCATCCCATATGGGCACTGGCTCACGTCCCAGTTGCTCCTCTTCTGATCCAGCTCTCTGTGATTGCCTGGGAAAGCAGTGGAAGATGGCCCAAGTGCTTGGGCCCCCGGATGTGCATGGGAGACCGGGAAAAAGCTCCTGGCTCCTGTCTTTGGATTGGTTCAGCTCTGGCCATTGTGGCCATTTGGGGAGTGAACCAGTGGATAGAAGACCTCTCTTTCTGTCTCTCCCTCTCACTGTCTCACTGTCTGTAACTTTACCTTTCAAATAAATAAAATCTTTAAAAAATGAAAACTATTTTATTATAAATTACTTTAATTTCTCCTATATGATAATATTGGTATGTTATGTTGGTTTTTAAAAGAAGTTTTACATATATATAGTTTACTATCAATGAATTTTATTTCAGAATGCAACTGAGTATGTTACAAAGTATCTACTACATAAAGGGAATAATGGGTCTCAAAGGGGTGGGAACCAATGACTTCGAATTAGTCACTGGATCAGTTTTTCTGATAACTGCTTAAATGCTTCCGTAAGGTCTTGCTTTCTCATGACAAATATAGGCTGACCTTTGACCAGTGGTGTGGTGGTAAATATTTAACCATGGGCTCTCTGCAAGAGGAGTGGTTTGGGGAAGAAGCCCTGATTTGCAGTGTTTGCTGATTCCATTATGTAAATACCCTGACTATGACCAATTTCACGAGTCAACCAGCCTGACATTGCTGGACGTAGTTGGGTGGAGACACTGAAAATTATTTCCTATGAAATAGAACTCATTAGTTTTCAAATTTGGGCTTAGACACTCCAATTCTTTCTGGATTATCTAACATGGCTTATGGGATCATACCTCAAATTAAGCAAAGAAAAAGTAATGAAACAAACAAGTCCCAACATTATATGAGAAAGGAACACAGACACCACTAGAATCAAGACAGTTTTCTGTTCCAAGAGCCAAAGGGAAGGAAGAATGAATTAAATAATTCTTTATAAAGTCACCTGATTTCACTTGAGACTCTAGATAAGAAGAACTGCCTTGTTCGGGTGAGAATGACAGGGCACAGCAATATGTTCCTAGCATTTATCCTGCAGCTAGCTTGGGAGAAAACACTGGAGACAGATCTGTGATACTGTTTAAGTGCAGCGCCTGGAAAAGCACCATTTAATTTGCCAGGCAATGGAAATTCATGGGAGGCAGCCTAGCAAACACAAGCTAAGACGCAACCGAGGAGGCTGAAGTACAGAATGGGACACTTTGAGTGAGAGACAGTCCACAGTTAGTTGTTCTGTTGTTAGGCATTGTTCAGGACTGAGGGATCCTAATGATGTGTTCTGGCCAAAGTGCAAAATCTCATCAAGAGAGATGATCAACTGATTATTGACTAGGAATGAATGAAAACGAGAAATGAGTCAGTAAAAGTGGTGCTCAAATAGTAAAGAAATGATCAAGATTATAGCTACAGGATACTGTCTGCTGCCCATACTTGTCTTGCTTGGAATTTGTTCAGAACCAAAAGTCGCATTTTTTCCAGGATTTCCACAACTCCCTGCTAAAGAACATGGTAGGATTCCTGGGATGTGAAAGAAAGAATCCAAGCATAAAGAGCATGGAAATACTTCCTGTACCTACGGTGACACCCACAATGAGATTTCTGGAGAACAGATGTGGCAGGATCGCTTAGTTGGCTTGCACGTAGAACTATGTTTTATTGGCTACTTTGGATTCAGAACGTTATTAGAGAGGGAATCATTACATGGCCTTTAACACCAATAATAACAATAAACAGCATTTTGCACAGTTCACATTCTGTGTGCCTCTCTGGTGCTTGCAAGACTTCAGAAATTTCAAGCACAGTCCCACACTAGGGGGGCTACCGGCCAATGTTAAACGTGATCGAGCTCTGGGATTTCTCATTTCCGTGAATCCCAAATATTCACGTTGAGCACAGAAGGTCCTTGTACCCCACGGCACTGCAGAGTTAACACAAATTTTGAACAAAGTCTTGAGTCTGTGATGAATGTGTTCACACACGCAAGCTTACGGTGACTGTCAACTAGGAAAATGTGCAAGACCAGCAAGATAACAGCATATGGTGTGCGATCTGACAAGGGCCAGGAAGGTTCGCAGAGCTTCTGCTAACAGATGCTCAGTGACAAAAGCAAAGTCAGTTGCAGGTTCCCCGGGGAGAACAACAAGAAAACATAGGTGAACAAAATTTTTTGTGATGTCAGTGGAAGATAATCACAAGCTAGACATTTCGCTCTCACATCCAGGAACAAGGAAGAGAAAGTTCATGGCAATCGGCTTAGGCGACCATGGTCAGGGGGTCCCAGGCCATCAGATGGATCACAAAGAACATGCTGCACTGTGCATTTAACCACACCACAGCTTTTGTGATTTCTGAAATGTGACGGTGGCATTTCCTCTGTCCTTGCTTGCTTTGCTTGCTCTTGGAGTCAGGAGGGGCTTCCCACAACCCACAGCCCTGCAAAGAACTTCGTGTAGCACCACAGATAACCCACGAACCTAGCATCCTCCTCCTCCTGGCTACCGACTGAACTGAGTGCTGGCTGCCTGCATCTATTGTGAGGCGCCATCGAGGAGTCACAAAACGAATGACCTAGCCAGCCCAGTGCAGGTGATGGAAGGTGGCATACGTGTCTGCTTCTTGGGCTGGATTCAATCAGAAATAGCCTTCAGATGAGGCTTGGAGTGCAAGTAGTGTGTACGGTGGATACCAGCAAGCTGTGCTAAGTGGAGGAAGTGGGATGCTGAGGGGACTGAGGCCAGTAAAGGGCATGCTATTGAGCAGTGACCATCCTGCTGGCAGCCCTGGGGGAGTGGAGATTGCTTTGACAGGCATCCATCAAAATGGGCAAGACAGCTTGAGGCTTCATCCACCAACCTTCTATCTGTCCTGGCTGAAGGCTACTGAATTTCCTGAGACTTCTGGCTTGTAGGAGTCGAGGGCATGGATACCCTCCTGGCCAGCAAAGAGAGCTAATGGAAGGTGTTCACAGGAAGCAGCCCTCATCAGGCAGATGGGAAGGCGAATGGGACACTGACAGTAATCAACACACACAGAGCAAGCGAGCACATGAATGTGATGTAGAAAGAGGTGGACCTTAAAGAATGCAACTAAGATAGGGGCTCACGTTGAGACATAGTGGGTTAAGCTGCCACCTGTTATGTCAGCATCCTGTGTCAGAATGTTGGTTCAAGTGCCAGGTGCTCTGCTTCTGATCTGGTTTCCTGCTAGCAAATCTTAGAATGCAGCTGAAGACTGCAAAAGTGCTTGGGTCCTTGGCACCCACATGGGACACTTGATTGGGATTCCTGCCTCCTGGCTTCAGCCTGGTCCAGACCTGACTGTTGTGACCATTTGCAGGGTGAACAAGTGGATGGAAAAATCCCTCCCTGTCTCTGCCTCTCTGTCCCTCTGCCCTTCAAATCAATCAATGTTTAGAAAAAGATACTGGGGCGGGGCCAGTTGTGCAATGGATAACGCATCTGACTATGGATCAGAAAAAGATATTGGGTTATAAGTGCAACTAAGATGGACATGGAAAGTGTTCAGGTCACAACCAGTGGGTGGAATAAGGTGCTCAAAGGTAGGAAAAGAGAATACCCCAAGTAGAGACAAGGATAATAATTATTTTTGGGTCTGTAACTGGGAATCTATGATTTTGAAGTAGGCATCATATATATGTAAATATATATGTGTGTATATATATGTATGTATGTGTGTATACACACATATATGTGTGTGTGTGTGTATATATATATATATATATATATATATAAGCATTTCTCCAGCAACACTGAATTCTGAATTTTCAGAGCACAGAGAGAAGAACTGAGTTTTTATTCACATATTTCAAATCCCAATGAGTGGGACAGGCATCATGGTGCAGCAGGTTAAACCCTCACTTGGTATGCCCTCGTCCCATATTGGAGTGCCTGGTTTGAGTCCCAGCTCCTCTGTGCTTCCAATCCAGCTTCCTGCTAATGAGCCTGGGAGGTAGCAAGTGATGGCTCATGTGTTTGGGTTTAGACAGAATTCTTGGCTCCTGGTTAATGTATTTGGGGAGTGAACAAGCACATAGAAGATCCATCTCTTACTCTCTGCCACTCTGTATTTCATATAAAAAAATAAATCTTTAAATTAAAAAAATCCCCATGAGTAATGGCCAAGTCAGGATTTGAATCCAAGTCTGTTTGACTCTGAAAGCTGTGTTCTTTTGACCACCACTCCTCCTATTAGCTCAGTTGCTCTCCACAGTGAGGCCTGCAGCAGATATAAGAAAACTAGGCTCTGTTGAGAAAGAGCTCAAACACGGGACTACAGGCAGTGAGCACCACCAAAAGCATTGTAGAGAGAGGCACACGACTGCAACTGGCAAACACATCCTGAAAAGACTACGATGGAGGCAACCAGTTATCAGATAACTGTCAAAAAATTTGGGCAATAACATGAAAGAAGTATGCACTCCAAAAAATGTTACTGGATTTGGTAAATGGCTCCCCATTAGAGGCAATGAGAGGGGAGCAAAGATAAATTAGAGGCATCATAATGAAAGGTTGGCGAGAGTGACCAGCGGTCATCAAGAGGCTTGGGCATGAATGATGAGCTCAGATTTTAACACCTTAAGTTAACGCAATGCAAAGGACTAGAGCACGAGGGTTTGGTGTGATGGTGGTGGCTGTGGTCTCCGACATCCCTGCTCGCTGCCCGGCCTGATCTGGCATCAGGGCAGATGGCCTCTGTCCTCCTTCATCACTAACACAAGCTGAACTGCACTTGCCCCAGTTTATATGTGGAAGTCCCAACCTCCAGTGTCTCAGAATGCAATGATACAAGGGCACTTCCTGGAGTTCAAGGAGGAGCTGGCACAATGGCTTAAGCATTGGGACATCTACACCCTACATTGTAGTGCCTGCTCTACTTCTGCTGCAGCTTTCTGTTAGCGTGTACCCTGGGGAGCATCAGATGATGGCTCTAGCACTTGATGGGCTCCCTGCCACCCATGGGGGACACATGGGATGAATTCCTGGCTCCTGGCTTCAGCCTGATACAATGCTGGCTGTTGTGGCCAGTTGGGGAGTGAGCCAGTGGATGGAAGATCTCTCTCTCTCTGTAACCTTTCTTCCTCTTTCTCAAAAAGATTTATTTTATTTATTTGAAAGGCAGAGAGAGAGGGAGAGGGAGAGGGAGAGGGAGAGGGAGAGGGAGAGGGAGAGGGAGAGGGAGAGAGAGAGAGAGAGAGAGAGAGAGAAGGGAGGGAGGGAGGGATGGAGACTCTCTTCCACCGCTGGTTCACTCCCTAAATGGCTGCAATGGTCAGGCTGAAGCCAGAGGCCTCTTCCAGATCTCTCAGGTGTGTTCAGGTGCCCAATCGCTTGGGCCACCTTCTGCTGCCTTCCTAGGCACATTACTAGGGACTACGGAGCTGGATTGGAAGTGGACCAGCCAGGACTTGAACTGGAACCCATGTGGGATGCCGGTGTCTTGTTGCAGGCAGTGGCTTTACCTGCTATGCCACAACACTGGCCGCCCCTGTACCTTTCAAATAAATAAAAGCAAGATTTTTAAAAAGTTCACAAAGGGTCAGCACTGTGATATAGTGGGTAGAACTGACGCCTGTGGTGTTGGCATTCCATATGGGCACCAGTTTGAGCCTGGCTTCTCTACTTCCAATCCAGCTCCCTGCTAATGTGCCTGGGAAAGCAGTGAGAGACGGCCCAAGTGCTTGGGCCCCTGCACCAGACCTGGAAGAAACTCCTGGCTCCTGGCTTAGGCCTGACCCAGTCCTAGCTGTTGTAGCCATTTGGGGAGTGAACCAATGATTAAAGATTGATCTTTCTTTAGTGATGTACAATGAGCCAAGTACATGAGCAATGGATAAAGATCTCTCTCTGTAACTATGCCTTTCAAATAAATAAATTTTTTAAAAAAATTAATAAAGGAATTAGGGAAGGGCTGGTGTGTGGTATAATGGGTTAAGATGCCACCTGTGATGCCAGTTTGGTTCCTGGCTGCTCCACTTCTGATCCAACTCTCTGCTAATGCACCTGCAAAGGCAGCAGAGGATGGCCCAAGTGAGTGCTTGGCCCTGTAACCACGTGGGAGACCCGGATGGAGCTCCTGGCTCCAGCTCAGCTCAGCTCAGCTTGGGCTGTTGAGACTATTTGGTGAGTGAACCATGAATGGAAGATCTCTCTGTCTCTCTCTGTAACTCTGCCTTTCAACATAAATAAATAAATATTTTTTTAAAAAAAAAAGTTCATAGGCCGGCGCCGTGGCTCAACAGGCTAATCCTCCGCCTTGCGGCGCCGGCACACCGGGTTCTAGTCCCGGTTGGGGCACCGATCCTGTCCCGGTTGCCCCTCTTCCAGGCCAGCTCTCTGCTGTGGCCAGGGAGTGCAGTGGAGGATGGCCCAAGTCCTTGGGTCCTGCACCCCATGGGAGACCAGGAGAAGCACCTGGCTCCTGCCATCGGAACAGCGCGGTGCGCCGGCCACAGCGCGCTACCGCGGCGGCCATTGGAGGGTGAACCAACGGCAAAAGGAAGACCTTTCTCTCTGTCTCTCTCTCTCACTGTCCACTCTGCCTGTCAAAAAAAAAAAAAAAAGTTCATAGAAAATGAAACTAAAAGGTAAAATTATGTTAGCACAGGGAAAAACCCCTGAAATGCATGCACAGTGTTTTCTTTTTTTCTTTTTTTGAATTTTTTTTTTTTTTTTTTGACAGGCAGAGTGGACAGTGAGAGAGAGAGACAGAGAGCAAGGTCTTCCTTTTTGCCGTTGGTTCACCCTCCAATGGCCACCGCGGTAGGCGCGCTGCGGCCGGCACACCGCGCTGGTCCAATGGCAGGAGCCAGGTGCTTCTCCTGGTCTCCCATGGGGTGCAGGGCCCAAGGACTTGGGCCATCCTCCACTGCACTCCCTGGCCACAGCAGAGAGCTGGCCTGGAAGAGGGGCAACCAGGACAGGATTGGTGCCCCGACCGGGACTAGAACCTGGTGTGCCGGCGCCGCAAGGCGGAGGATTAGCCTATTGAGCCGCAGCGCCGGCCACACAGTGTTTTCATAACATTCATTTTCCCAGGAACGTTTTGGAGTATCCTTGTATTTGGTCACAAGGCCCTTTAAGAGGTGACTGAGGTTAAATGGGGTCCGAGGGGAAGGTCGCAATCCAACATGACATGACAGGGATAGCTAACATCTTCTAAGGAGAGGGAGAGACACGGGAGTCACAGAGTTGAGAAGCTGGCCATCTGCAAGGCAAGCACAGGGGTGCAGGAGAAACCAGCTCAGGGCAGTCTGAGCTCAGACCTTCGCCTTGCATAGCCGTGAGCCGTGAGTCTTCGCTGTGTGAGCCGCGTGAGCTATGGTAGTCGGGACTGGCACACGGGCAGACTATGGAAACCCCTGGTGAAGGCGGTGTGCTTCCCGGTGAGTGCCTGGCCCACAGAGGAGGAGGCCACACGAGGTGGTGTGTGGCTGTGACCTGAGCGTGGCTGGGCCAGGATCCAGATGGACTCCCGTGTAATGCACTGGTAAAAGAACCATGAGAATGGACAGCAAGAATGGCCAGATCTCCTCATGGTGAGGAGATAGGTGAGCAGGAAGAGAGAGAAGACACTCAGGAGAGTGACTGGGATCCCAGAACTACGAATGCTTGCACCAAGCAGCTTCCACGGTGCCCTCAGTGGATGCCAGCCCGTGGAAGGCCTCCCTTCCCATCGGGGTCCTCTCCCTCTGCCATGGCTCCTTCTAGGCCACACAGCCCATGAAGCCTCCCCTGACCACCTAACAGATGAGGCTTCTCATATCTCTGAACTTCCAGAGCATCAATATCCAACAGAACTTTCTGTGATAATGGAAAACCACCTGGGCTCTGTCATTATGCAGGTTTAGACACACGTAAGCCACAGAGCAAATGAAATGAAGAGCCTGCAACTGAAGAACAGAGTTTTCATCTCTTTTAAATGTAAACAGGCACCTGCGGCTCATGGCTGACATGTTTGGCAACACAGATCTCGAGTGCAGATTGCATCATCCCACTACTCTGCCATGGCTGACCAGTATCTCTGCACATGTCTCAATCCTCCAGTCATATAGGAAGCCGGGTGACATCAGGGCCTCACTCTTCAGTGAGTTTGTATTAACCCGACACCAAACTCAGCACCTGATGCACAGCAGTGTTAGATGTTATTAGATGTTTGTAAGTGGATTACAAGTGCCATTTTGTCTTGAGTTACTGGTGGAGAGATTACTTGCCAATCTTATGCCTCAAAAGAAAGAGCTTTTTAATGAGTTTCATGAGTTTCACTGGAGGCCAGACCTCTGCCCCAGTCTCTGGGGAGCAATGGTTAAACTATAGCCTTGGCCTCTAAGGGCTCAGGTCTCATGGAGCAGACAAAGCAGCAAAGCTCACTCTCAGATCTGCAAATGCCGCTTAGCTAGACCTACAGTCAGGCTTAGGGGATTTAGAGTTTTAGTTCTTGTATATTTTTTCCCTCTCAGGTCACCATAGAAACAATGTTCTTTTCAGATCTAAAATAGATAAATGCTGATCGAGCATGAGATCTACTGGGTTCCTGAAAAAAAAAAAAAAAAAAAAAAAAGGAAATGATGTTCTTTGAGACAGACAGTTAGGGGTGCAGGACAAAGAGGAGTGAGAGTGATCTTCTTTGCAGGAGCTCTGAGGGCCTGCTCTTATTTCACAACTACAGCTTGAGATGACCTAGGACCAGCGAGGCACGTTCATGTCGGGGGCAGCCCTTAAAATACAGAGGCTGGACCTAATTTGTCAGAGTTCCCCTCCCCATATCTTGCCACTCATCCCCACTATGGGGACCTTGCTGATGGGCCCTCCCACCAGGTTTGAGTACCCACTGGAACTCCCTCCCCTCTTCCTTCTCTAGAAGGAGAGAATGTTGAACACTATTGACTTTGCATATGCTAGGTCAGTTCTCCATTCCCCAGAGTCAGGTTCTTCATAGGAATGGAGGATGATAAGTCAGCCATCAGGGCTCCCTTTGGTCCAGTGAGCATTAACTCTTGGGAAAAAAACAGTGGCTCCTGGGAGTTCAAGGGGGATAAGCATTAGCAAGTCAACTTTCAACTAAGGAGCATGTTACCGTTGGCTACACAGCCCCGCTGGAATGTTAAGCGGAGGGCAGCCAACACCTTGTAAACATGGAAGGAAACCAACAGGGCCTCGCCAAGACCACTCATCAGTGAGAAGGATCCCCCGGAAAGAAGGAAGTTGCAAAGATTACTGAAGAAAGTGCAGAGCAGCGTGAGAACGGAATGACTTGTTGACAAATATCGCTCCTCCCTGCTTTCCTCAAATCAAAATCGAGCAGCTGAAGAAGAAACAGTTTCTCCAAAGGCTTTTCACAGTCCAACACTGGACTCCCCCTCACCTTATCAACAGCCTCTGAAAGGCGCCAGGTGGACCCTGTCCAGGAAAAGAAGAAATCCTGAAATATTCAGTAAAAAGTTATTAAGGAAGATTTGCCCTCTAGCTATAAGACTGGAAAAACACTGTCTTGTCTTTTGTCTGTTTCTTTCTCTTTCTCTTTGCTCTTTTTAAGGAAAACTGAGTTCACAGCTTATAAACCTTGGCATCTTTTTGTGTTTGTTGCAAATGGAGATTTAAAAAAGAAAAAGAAATGGAAATAATCAGGCTAAATACCTGTATTCAAATATCAAAGAAGGCAAGGAGTTTCTTGGAAAATTTAAGGACTGTAAAAAGCTGAAAAAGTTATTAAAATGGCAATCTAGCTTGGAACACAGTTTCTTCTCACATCAGAGAAAAGTAAAAATATTAAATAGAAGAGCTGAAATTAAATTTTTTTTCCTGGTTTAATGTTAAGCCAGGGTAACTGTATCTTAGCCCGATCTGCCTAGGATTACTCCAGTTTAAAGGCAAAGTTGAGGTCAAATTTAGCACAAGTATCTTATTCTCCAGCCTACATCACATGAATTCAAGTGGCCTCATGTGGTTTTAGTTCTCAACCACGCACGAATCACTTGTGAGAGAGGAAACTGTTCTTTGAATCACAGAGTTTTATCCAGCATGGCTTCCAATGATGTGCTTTAACTGGCAGTGATGTCTTCTCCCAATTTCGGAAATCTGTGGCCTTTTCCTCTCCAAATCTGTTTCTGTCTGAGGGTCTAGACACTGTCTGCGCTAACTCTTCAATACATCTCTTTGTTCTCTGCATCTCCCACTCTTGGGCTTCGGTCTGAACATTTCCTGAGTCTATGTTAGACTTCACTCACGCACTCTCCAGCTGTGTCCTATCCACTGAGATCTTCAGTGAGTACATTATTTTTGGTTTCGGAATTTCTACTAGATTTCTTTTTCAAAAGAGATTCTCTGATGAAAATTCTCTGGTGAACGTCTCCATCTAATTGTTTACTTCTTGATCAGACACATCGTGCTCATTTTAAGATAAGCACAACATCTGCAATACCTGTAGGCTTTGTCTGTTATCTATTTTTCTTCAGCCCTATTTCTTCATATGTCAGGCAAGTTTTGGCAGAACAAGGGGACACTGCATCTAAGAAACTTCAAAGAGTTTGCATGATGTTATCTTCCTCCAGAGAACCTTTCTGAAGACAGATCTAGGTATCCAGAGTAGGGGGAGCTTAGGTCAATCCAATCAAGGGTTCAGCTGACCAGAGAACAACTTCAACCTTTCTCAGGCTGAGTCAACCTGGGTTCAACAGCTCTTTGGGGGATGGCCTTCAGGGGTCACAATTACTCCAACATCTCCTTCTGAATTCCAACTTGTGTCATTGTGGCCCTGGGAGATTATAGAATTCCATTCTTTTTAGCAATGTTGCTTTTGCTTGGCCTCTTCACTTCCTGCCTTATACAGTTAAGACAGAGAAAAAGCCATTTGGGTCTCCCTTCCTCAGCTTCAGCCCCTCCAGTCTTAGATGCCTAGGCAGATTTCTGATGCCTCCAAGCTGATTTTATTCTTGTCTGTCTTTTCTCATTGTTCTTGCTGGAAGCATTAGTCTACGATGAGCTACTTCATCAGAGCAAGAAGTGGGATAGTTGAATAGCTGTGGTTCCTGCAAAGGCAAGACCCCATGGACAGAAAATGTTCAGAATCCTATTGGGAAAATACATTTTATGTGCCTGGAACTGTACTTGTACTGGGGATTCAATATGAGTAAGACAACATCCCTATGCTGGGGGCATTTATAAGTTATCCAGCTCTCTGAAGGTACGCTTAACTCCGTTTCATTCTTACTCTCTTCTTTGTTCATTTTTAGTTTTAGCTTAAACCTTAGCTAAAAATTGAGATCATCTTTCTCCAAAACCTCATACTACTTATTATCAGTATTTCACAGAACATATCACAGTGCTGGGATTGTTTAATGAACCGTTCCTTCTTCCCTCCCCAACTAGGGTGTGAGTCCTTGAAGAAAGGAACTAGATTTGATACTTCTGTTGTAACTCT
This sequence comes from Lepus europaeus, assembly GCF_033115175.1. Lineage (NCBI taxonomy): Eukaryota > Metazoa > Chordata > Mammalia > Lagomorpha > Leporidae > Lepus > Lepus europaeus. Next base: position 161,483,754 of record NC_084828.1, on the reverse strand, counting down.
CAGATCACCCAATATATACTCTTGGTTTATTTTTTCATCACGATCACTCCCTGGGCAAACTCCAAGACTCACAGGATCTTGTACAGGAAGGAATAGGGAGAAGAAAATGATCTTTATGGGGGTGCCTTCTATGGCAAGGGGAGAGTCGTTGAGACTTGCCTCTGGGAGTCAGGCCTTCTTGTCTGTGTGGAAGCAATGACTTTGTTTTTTCCAGATGCTAGTACCAGTGGGTAGCATCTTTGAATGTTTTGTCTGGCATTGTTCTAGGTGCACTGCCTGTCATTTTGATTAAATCTTGAGAATAATCCCAAGAAGAAGTATCCCCATTTATCAAGTAAGGAGATGGAGACAGTGGCAAAATTATAAAAATCTACCCTAAGGCTCAGTTCTCTGGAAGCATCAGCTGAGATCCTGCCTTGCGGCACCCTGGTGGTGGACTCCATGCAGGGGAAACAGTTGATGAGACTTGATGGTTGGGTGCAAAAGTTTCTGCTGGAGAGACTAATGGTGGATTTTTCCCTTGGATCCATTTATTATTTTCCTACTTCCCATTTTTATTTTGTTTTATACTATTTAATAGGATGGAGTTAGTCACAGTAGCTACTGTGGATTTACCAGAACAAGAGGTCTAGAGGTAGGCAGCTCACAGAGTAGCTCCATGATGCTTCTAGGAATCCAGGCTCTTTCTCCCTCTCTAACTCTTGGAATTAAGTATCTCATGTTCATCCTCATGCTTGCACACTGACTGCTGTTTCTTCTCTATTTTGTCTGCTTCACCCAGGAGGAAGAAGGAAGACAAAGAGTACAGCCAATAATTCTGTTCCCATTTAAGTAACATTTCCAACTCTTGCATATTGTTGGCATGGTTGTAAATTATTAAGCCATTGTCAAAGCAGTATGGAGGTTCATCAAAATGCAGATTTACCATCAGATCTAGCAATGCTACTCCTGGGTGTACCTCCAAGAGAAACGAACTCTGTGAAAGTGACATCAATGCTCCCATGTTTACTGGAACACTATTCACAATAGTCAAGAAATGGAAGCAAACTAAGTGTCTACCCATTGATGAAAACACATGTGGGACATACACACAATGGAATATTTCCCAGCCATTAAAAGGGTGGGAGCCTCTCATCTGTAACAACAAGGACAGAACTGGCAGTTATTACGTTAAGTAAAATAAGTGCAGCACAGAAAGAAAATATCACATGTTCTCACTCATTTATGGAGTCTAAAAGATAGGTGATCTCATAGAAGTCCAAAAATACAATGCAGATTACCAGAGGCTGGGAGGGAAGAGGGAAGCAGATGGGGAAAGATTGAATGGTGGATACTAGGTTATAGCTAGACAGGAGTAAGACATTGGGGGGTTCTATTTCACAGTAGGGTGACTACATAGGATGTTACTGTACTGTATATTTCTCCATTAAAAAAACCCTGTAAGACAGGATTTTTGATGCTTTCACTACAATGAAACGTTAAATGCTTGTAAGCATAATTCAGAATTGCACAATATACAGCTGTAACAAAATACCACATAGTTCCCCATAAATATGTATCACTTCCATATGTCTGTTGGTATTTCTTTAAAAAATTCAAAAGAAATACAATGAATAGCTTTCCCAGGAGCCCCATCCAGTGACTTTCTTTATATACTGAAGTGGCGCAGACCATGTCACATGGCTACTGTAGCTGCAAGAGAGTCTGGGAAATGGACTACTTAAATTTATACATTGCCACACTGAAGAAAATCAAGACACTGTTAGTAAGGACTAAAAGGAGAACAGCAATCTAATATATCTCCCATAGTTATTAAAATCATAATTGAGAACAGAGTAAAGAACTTCTGCAAAGACCAGCAAGCCCAGGGCCATATTTCTTGGTGATCCGGGGCGCTGGAATAAGAACCTCCCGCCCTCTTGGATCAGAGCTATCTCCCTAACCCCCTGTAAGTGATCTCATGTTGCAAGGCCAGGGTGGCACTGTGACAAGGTCCCTGAGTTTGAATGTAGAAGAAAAGGACCACATTCTGCTTTTGCCTCATGTAACTCAGAGGACTTGGTGTAACATGTTGACTTCACATCCCTTATTACAAAAGGAGAATAAGTGCTCATGTTGTATCTACTTCACAGAACTGGGAAGATAAAAACAATCAATGGAGCAATGCTTTGAAATCTAGTGACTTGTGCATTGTATGTGTTTGCTATACCATAAAATGAAGAAATATCAACGAAAACCAGCTAATCATTTCAATAACATTTCCTTTTTATAATTCCATCTCTATTCCAAATGTCTGATAAATGTCTAACATATTTAATAAAATATATACAAATGTGGATGTTTATAATGAGATTATACATGTATGTAGATACAAGGGTTCTTCAAGAAATTTGTGAAAAATGCCCATCATTTCATTCCACTTCCCATAACTTTTTGAAGTATGCTCATATGTATATCTTTAGATATTTAATAAGATAATAGAATGGGGTGGAATTTACAGGGTTTCATTTTAGGACTTAAACTTCTCTACCATACCTGGTATTACCTAATCTACTTCCTACATAGGGGAAAACAGAGGGCTTGGAATTATCAGTGTATCTCAACATTAAATCTATCATCTCTCCCACTGGAAATAGGGCAACTGTGGTGTGTTTTCCAAGATATATGCTGGTAATATTTCAAAATATGATTAACAGTGCCAATACCTTATAACATTGGGCACATCTTTTCTTGTTTGTCTTAGTGATATCGTCTATCTTGGTGAAAGCGGATATATTAAATAGCTTTTTAAAAGCCTTATTGTGGCCTCTCTTTCCCCTTGGTATAGCAGTGTAACTTTTATCGATAGTAATGGGAGTTATGTTGGAGCACATGGAGTGTTTATGTGACTTCCAGTAGTTAATGATGATGGACCAGCGTTGGAACCACAACCTAGAGTTCAGGAGTCTGTCTCAATTATTTCAATTCCCAGGAAGGTGGGAAGGTGACTGGTTGCATTCCTTTTAGCTAGCCACAAAATTTGGAGTTTTGCTACCTTGTGATTTTGGTAGAAACTAGTACATGGACATATAAACTAAGTGAGCTGAAAGGAAAGGAAATTTTATGTAAAATTATATGATATCGAAATCTAAAGTTGGGTGAACTTCCACCCAAACTTTTGGTTTAGTTTCAGGCTAAGTTTTAGTTAAAGAACATATAAAAAGTTACAACTTTTTAAAAGTACACAAAAGTTATAGTCAGTAGATAGTTACATCAGCACTTAAAATGCACGTAAGGAATATTTTCCTAATCAAAAGAGCTCACTCCTTTCCACAAATCACATATTTTTCTAACTGGAAGAGAGCTGTGAAGTAGACTCATTTTACAGATGGGGAAAGTTACATTGGCAAGGTTAAATTATCTGAATTCATATATGTCATACCCTGACCATGGACAGTGAAAACTTTATAATATGAACTTGACAATTGAACAAATACATATGCATGCTTGGGTCAGAATGGACACTCACTGATACTTTTTAAATAAATTCAAAACTTGGCTATTGAAATTTGATTAATTTTTAAAAGATTTAAACATGTATTTAAAAAGTAGAGTTAGAGAGAGTGAGAGCAACTGCTTCCATTGCCTGGTTCACTCCCCAAACGGCTGCAGTGGTGGAGGCTGGACCAGGTGAAAGCCACCGGCTCCATCTGGATCTCCCAAATGGGTGCAGAGGCCCAAGCATTTGGACCTTCATCCATTGTGTTTCCCAAAGCATTATCAGGGAGCTGGATCTGAAGCAGATCTACTGGGATGTGACCCAGCGCCCCTATGGGATGCTAGCATGTCAAGCGTCAGCTTTCCCTGCTTTGCCACCACACCAACAGTAGCTCTTGAAGTTTAAAGCCTAGAGCTAAACACACACAAAATTAATATCAGAATTTTTCTTGGGGTAGGTGTTTGGGACAGCAGTTGAGCTACTACTGCCCGCACTGCATAATGGGCTGAGTCCTGGCTCTGCTCTCCACAACAGCTTCTTGATAAGGTGTGTCCTGCAAGGCAATGAGTGATGGCTCAAGTCCTTGGACTCCTCCCACTCATGTGAGAGACCCAATCTGAGTTTCTGGCTCCTGGCTTGGGCCTGGCTCTGGCTGCTGCAAGCATTCAAGGAATGAACCAGTGGATGGGACATCTCTCCCTCCCTGCCTTTCATAAAAATAAATATAGTTCCTGTTTTGTGGAAAAGTACCAGGAAGAGTCAAGCTACAGAAGTTACACAGGGCTTGGCAGTGTGCCCTAGGCTCTTAATAAATATTTGTTGATTGAAGGACACGTGATGGAAGTTTAATGTACGAGTGGAAAAAAATGTTCTAAGTCACTTTTAAAGCGATCTTATTTTTTCTCTTTGTTGGTGACTTTTACGATCGTGGATGAAGACGACAGGATGTCCATCTAGTTCTGTTCTATTTGGAGATGATTCCCACTGCATATTTCAAAGCTGTACTCCTTTTTGAAGAGGAAGCACTGGACAGACATGTCTTCTAATATTCACGTAGTGACCTGTGGTATTTTTATGTCTCATAAGTTATGTTTTACTCCAAGTCTCAGGCCAGTTAGGCTTCTCTAACAAAATACCTTAAACTGTAGATAATTCACAAACACCGGAAATTTGTTGCTCAAGGTTCTTGAGGCTGGGAACTCCAGGATCAAGGCGCTGACAGAGCTGGTGTCTGGTGAAGGCCTGTTCTTCAGAGAAAGACAGTGCCTTCTCACTGCGTCCACCCAGAGGGAGGAGGAGCCAAGAGGCCTCCTCGGGCCTCTCACAAGAGCGTTCATGAGAGCTGTGTGCTCATGACCGGATCACCTCCCAAAGGCCCCACGGCCTAACACTGCCATATTGGGGCTAAATTCCAACAGACAAATTTGGGAGGACACAAGCATTAAGATCACAACACTCAATAGGTCTCAGCCTCTTCCCAAGCCTTCAAATTCATCTTCAACCAGCTTCGTCATAGCAACAAAGCTTCCGAGACCTCCTTTACACCTGCCATGGAAACTTGCGTCTTGCTTGACAGTCCATGTCAGCACTCTTTCCCTCCGGATGCACCTGCATTCCAGACTCAAGCATCTACTCTGTTCTCATTCAGTTCTCTTCAAGCTCTCTAAGGGCCTTCTCCCTCCTGTCCCTGTGCATGCCAAAAATACCTATAACTTCATTCTTTATAGGCCCACATTTGCCTTTTCTATTAGATTGTGGATTTTGAGACGCCAGAAACTCATACAATCTATTTATTTCTTGGTCTGTGGCAAATAAGCCCTGTCCTGTCAACAGTATACACAAGGGCATTTCAACATGTTCGTGAGAAAGTGGGATTAAAAAGTAAGTTGATTTTGGTGCAATTTTGAAATCCATGCAGTTTATTCATAATATACATTTTCTATGAACTGTCTGAAGTGCCCCATATTTGCAAAACGAAGGAAGGCAAAAAGCCAAGGCCTCCCACAGGCCTCGAGCACCAGCTGTCTGCCGTTGGTCTCTCCTCCAGGGACTGTGGCAGTCTCCTGTGTGCCAGGCAGAATCAGCTAGGGTGCATTCCCACACTATGTCCTCACAGCATCACCACAGAGCCACTTCTACCCCTGGCCCCCTGTTAGATTGGAGAGAGCTTTGGTGACTTTCTCAAAGTCACACAGTTGATGACAAACTTCCCAGTGACTGAGCGGGGCAAATACCAGGGAAGAAACAAAAAGTCAAAACAATAGCTAAAGCTACTGAAACCAAGGCTATCACCAAAAAAGCAGTAGAAGAAAAATGTGAATGCGTTACTATGCCAAACAAGGAAGGCAAGGCCAGCAGAGTCCCCATAGCTCATCCACCAACTTTGGTACAGGAACGTCAGCAGGAATATGGCCTGCCTCTCTACAGGAGCCCTTTCTAGAGGCTCTGCATGTAGAAATGTGTTCCTGAGCCATGCTGAACGTGGTGTGCTCTGTCCTGAGTTCCGCCCACGCTATGAAGCTGCTTTCACACTCTCCCTCTTCCTTTCCTGCTGCAACCAGCAATGGACTCCACGCCCCGCTTATTCACAAGGATTATGTGATTCCGTTCAATGAAACAGATCCATGGCATCTTCTACCACTAAGTCAAAAATTTCTTTCAGATGCATGGGCAAGGAAAATGTGCTATTAGACACATAATGGCACATTATTTAGCCATAACAGAACGATATTGTGACAGTTGCAGCAATATGGATGGAATGGACGATCATTATGTTAAGTGACATAAAGACAAATTGCATGTTTTTATTCAGATGTAGATTTTTTTACTTAAAAGGAATTGATCTGAACTTTAAATATTGGTTACTAGACTGGGAAGGACAGGGTGAGGAGGGACAGAGGGAGGCTGGATAACAGGTATCTAACACACTCGGATACGAGTGCCATTGCTGAGTGTGGGCAACTGTGGTTCACAATAATGCGTTATACACTCCATGAAGAAGTGGAAGACAGGGGCTGCTAGTAGATGCCTAACACAAAGAAAAGACAGAGAGATGGAAAGGCTACTTGTCTGGCCCTGTTAGTTTCCACTGTGTATGTATGTTCAAATATTGACTGTACCCCACAAAAATGTACATGTACTACAGTCACGCAACAATTTTTAAATAATTTGTAAGAAAGAAGAAAATCTCTATAGCCTCAAAGAAAAATCTGATAATATTCTCAGTAGTTTTTAGATTTTATTCTAAGGCTGAGAAATTCACTGGCGAGAGAAATAGAATTAAAAAACAGACCTTTCGCATTTATCCAATGCATTTGTGAACATTTGCAATGCACCATGGTTGTTAATACTGAGTTCTATTCACTTTCGTCAGCCAGCCTCCCTTGTACAGTTAAACTACTTTCTCATGCTATGCTCTGTCAATTGTCACAATGGTTAATGGCAAATTCTGCATCAACTACTACCTAATTTTAAGGCATTTCTAATTTATTACCAACTACAAATTTCATTTTGCCAGAGCAAAAATAATTTGTTTGTTTCATGTTGAAAATAGTTTTTCAAATCAATTTTGATGGTACACTTCCCGAGCCCTCTTATCTTCCATTAAACTAATGCTTTCAAGCATAATTAAGAACAGGCTTGAAAACTAACTATATTGTAATACTCCTCATAGTCAAGAGAACATATCAAAATAAATTTCCAATCATATCATTACATCAATCTGTACTATGACTGCGATAGTATTATAACCATAATTAATTAGTTATGGTATAAAATACGAATAAATCTTTAGAAATTAAATGCCTAATTTTTCAAAACCATATGTCTTTGTAAATTGATTATTTAGAATTTAGAGGCTTTTTAATTAGGAAGAAATTTATGCAATGCTGTGTGTAATAATTAGGAATCAGCTTTTCTGCAATACTATTGAACATCAGCAAAAAATTAAATCTTTGTAAAATAGTCTGGGTTAATTATAGTATTTCACTGTCACAAATCAACATATAGGTAAAATTTAGAGGTTAATGTGGCATTTCCATTTCTTTATCTTCTACCCAGCCTTATAATCTCAGTGCTGGAATCATTAACAGAATCCAAAAATCAATGAGAAAGGGGAACTCTCTTTAGTGATTAATGCCTCTAAGAAAGTTTTCATTTTATCCAATAGTTTCAGCAAACCTCATCAATCCAGGTTAAACATTTAACACACACTCTCTTTTTTTTATTCCCCAAGGATAAAGCAGGGATATTTCTGAGCCTGGCCATCACTTTTGGTAAGTGATTTTTTTTTTGACAGAAGACACAAAACCGGCTCTGTCAGGATGGTGGGAACATCACTGGGGGCGGAACAAAGACATTGCTGCAGCGAGACCTCATGACGTGGGTGGTCAAAGACCAAGGAGAGAGGAAGGGGACCGATGTTGGTCACTTGACACTCTCAGGGGCCTATGAGAGCAGTTTTCAAAGCTGAGGCCCGCCTGGGTCCACAACCCTGGTTGGAGAGGTGGTCTAAGGACAACTCTGTCTCTGCCTACATCAGAGAAATGCGTGGAAAGTAGCATCAATGAGGGGAGGAATCATATGAAAACCAGGACTAACGGCCACATCATACAGAAACCAGCTGTTTCTCCCTTCTTGTTGTACCGTCTCCCACTTCAGTTCTCTGAATATACTCCAGCCAATGTGTTTTGCACCTATAGGTGCCGCAAGAATAAGGCTAACCTGGGTAAAATTCAATTTGGTTCATCAAAGTACCATTGTTTATTTCTTCCTTTGGAATTCATCTTTTTCAATAAAGATCTGGGTCCAGTATTCTCCTCAAACCATTGTCCCACTATCTGTCCAGGGAGCAAAATGAGCCCTCCCTTCTAGCTCCCAAAGTCACTGCCTACACCTGTTGGTCTTCCATTGTATACCTTCAAGCTGTTTCTTCATCTGATGGTCTTTGGGAAGACCCATTAAACCTCTTCTGTATGTGACTACAGAGTGATACTCTAGCAGACACATTGGGACTCCGGCAGAATTGGTCTTTCATTGTTCACAGGAGAAAGGAGGAATGGCTGCAGTACCTCTGCTCGCTGTCTCTGGCAGATAACAAACCTGAGATGAAGCCACATTGATGGAGAGAGATCACTTACGCCTACAGAAAGAAATTTTAGGCTTTGACAGCTGCTAAGTCAGTAAATGAGAATCCTTTTATTCTGGGCAGGCACCGCACCCAGCACATCTTGAACGATGAGCAGAAGTTGGTGGCCCGAGGGTGCTGACACCCCAGGTTGTGGATGTTCAGAGGAGTCTCCTGGGAGGAGAAATATGGGACAAGGGGCCTAACTAACCAACACGGTCCCTATGAAAGCATGATTTCTCATCATCTTCTGTGGAAGGCACAGCTCTCTCAAAGGCAGTCTCAGAAAATGGCTTCAATTCTCTAATTTTCAATTCAACAGCTAATATCACACATGGCCCCGGGAAAGCCCTATTGGAAAGACAAAGGCCTCTGCCTCAACCCAGGAAACCATCTCATGCCTGGATGCTTTTAACAGGCTCTGCACTTTCTCCAAACTTCAAAATCTACTCTGCAGCCGGAGAAAAAAATTGAGAGGCTACCATGACTCTTCTTAAAAACCGTGAAGAAGGTTTTTCTTTATTTTCATCATGACATGCACACAACACACACATCTTCCATCTACTGGTTTACTCCCAAATGCCCACAACAGCTAGAGCTGGACCAGACTGAAGCCAGGAACTTAGAACCCCATCCAGGTCTCCCACTTAGATGGCAGGGGCCCAAGCACTTGAGCCATTGTCCAAGCCATTGTCTTCCAAGGATGCCTATTAGCTGGGAGCTGGATTGGAAGCAGAGTAGACAGATCCACACTCACACTCCAATGTAGGATGCACACATCACAAACTGTGGCTTAATCACTGTGCCACAAAGCTCGCCCCAAGATTTTTAAGTAACTCCTACCTATCATCAAGACCAGTTCCACTCCTTTTTCCATTTTATTTAAAAAATTATTTTCATTTTACTTGAAAGGCAGAGGTCTAGTCCACTCCTCTAAGTTGACTAGCAAGGCCCTCCCACACTGGCCCTCTTTGGCCTTTTCAACTCCACTTGTCACTGTGACCCCTGTTCTCAGGTCCTTGAGATGTGGTTCCCCCTGGTCTTCTTTCAGTCCACTTTTCTGGCCAAATTTCAGGTTTCAGCTGAGTTGTTCTTTTCCCCTAAAGGCTTCTCTGACTTTTGGAAGTGAGTCAGGTGCCTTTGCCTGTGCCCTAGGATAGTGCTGTTTGTTCCCTTGTTGTCTCTGGATTGGTCAAGGTTGCAAGGGACAGAAACCCAACTTGAATCAGCTTAAGCTAAAAAGGAAATTTACTGGTGACTACATTAGCTCACAAGGCTGAAAGAAATGTGGGACAAACAAGTCTGGGAAAAGGAGAAATTAGGGGGTGGGGAGCTTGCCAGGCCCTGAAGTCTGCACTGGTCTTAGTGTATCAGTAGGAATTCTGACTTTCTTCTTGAGCCATACATTTACCCTAGAACTGTAGCCCAGGTTTAGTGAGAATATGAAGAGGGTGGACCCCATTCAGACCACTGGCTAAGTCCTGACACAGAAAGAGGGGTATGGAGAACAGGAGCAGGGTGGGGCCAGAGGCCGGAATGTGCCTTACCTATTGCTGCAAAACCAACAACCAGACAGTCTCAGTGGCAAATGTGAATTTTTTTTAATGTGACTTCAACAAGAGGTTGACTAATACACCATGGGGGTTGTGCTTTAATCTGCAGATCTTCCTGAGCCAGGCTTCTTGTGGTGAGGGGAAACTGAGGCCTGATTCCATGTATGCTCACTCTGGGACCCAGGATGGCGAGGGGGTTCTTACAGTGATAAGAGACTTGTGACACAGGAAGTCAGCCTGAGTGGCGTGCTGAGTTCTTTACCATTCTATCGGCTAAACGTGGCTGCTTGGCTGAACACATGGTCAAGGGGTAGGCAAGGTATTGTACCTCTGGTAGAAAGCAAAGTAAAGCCACATGGCAAGGAACATGGGGACAAGGGTGGATGAAGATCCAGGGCCAAAGATTCCATCTAGAAGAACTATTTGTCAAAGGAAGGAAAACATAATTTCTGGACGAAGGAAGCAGACAGAACTGTGGCACCCACTCCGGTCTCCCGGACAACGCCACAACTCCTGAGTAGACAGAAAAGGCAGAAAGGTGGCTAATATACCCAGCTCTGCAGGCCCAGCACAGCGTGTGACACACAGAGGCAGCAGTGTAATTATACGTTGACGTTCACATAAGTGATCAGGGATCAGAGAGAGGACAGACACACGAACCCTCTCCCCCAAGGACTTGAAATGTGGTCGAGGAGACCAAAGCTCATGTAAGTAACGGAACAAAACAGACAGAAACATGTGTTGCTGTAGTTGCAGCAGAAGGCCGAGGGCATGGTGGGGAGGGAGACATGGATTCCAACTAAGGAAACTGAGAAAAGGCCCACCAAGGGCGGGATTTCAGCAGAGCTTTGAAGGGGAGGGAAGCGGCCACCGAGTACCTCCTGGGTGCCAGCCACTCAGCTGAATGGTGTCATCTCACATTCTGACAGCAAATGTGACAAGTTGGTAGCATTCCTGTGGTTTCCCACATGAGGTCTATGAAGATGAATGCCCAAGGTTACCCAACCGGAAGCTGACGGAGCCTACCGTCCTTTGACCGTCAGGGCTTTGTCCAGTGATTGGCCCCGAGTTCATGTGCTATGCAAATGTGAATCAAATAAATGAGCAAATGTATGGTTCATTCAATGAGTCTCTGGCAAGTGGGGAAATCAAGGAAAGGCACTTGAGACAAAGGGAACAGTAACAGCCAGCTGGTATAACAAGGGGAAGGCACATTTCAGAAATGCCCAGTGGATGTGTGACCACAAAATGGCAACACAATGCCAAGGTTGGGAACAAGGAGCAAATGTGGAGTGAGGGGTGTATTTCGCTCTGCCGACAAGTATCTCTCAGGGCCGTGGCTTACGACTCCATGGACGACCTCGCAGGTTAGAGTTTATGATGCATTTATAGCAAAACAGATGGTAGATGCTATGTAATACGTAATCATTTGGAACCTGCACACCCACATAATTTTTTATTATCAGCCTGCTAATGCAGGAAAGAAATGCACCTAACTGGGAGGACAATTTATTTCTTATTCTCTTTTAAGCTTCCTGTTTAGAACTTGGCTACATGGTCTTCCACCCTCAAAAGCAGGCTCAGACCTGGCTGTTGCAGGCATTTTCTGTAGAAGGCTGGTCTGTCTGCAACTGTTCTTTTCTGGAGATCATGTAGACAGCTGAGATAAACTGCAACTCACTAATGCCAAATATATCACACATCAGCCCACCTCCTGCCACTGTAAGCTCCTAGCAGAGGAAAGAATGTTCTCAGGTTAGGCGAGATGTCAGCCTCCTTCTGGAGAGAGGGGAACCAGTCCCACGTGTGGGTGTGATTGCAGAGCTGGGAGTTCTGTTGCCTTGAAGACAAGAGAGCTGAGGAACAGGGGCCTGCCCCAATTTCTTCCATCCCATCATCAGGCAACTGCGGAGCACCGGGACCATCCACGCCTTTTCATTTCTAAAGACAGCAGTCCAGAGTCTAGTGTATAATTCTTAAGACAAGGTCTCTGCCCAACTCAGAGGACAACTCTCCCATTGTAATTCTGCACACTAGTGCTTATTCTGTTCTGTCGGTTAACAGGAAATAACAACAATAAATAAAGCTGGCAGAGAGAGAGAGAGGGAGGGAGGGGGAGGAGGGAGAGAGAGTGAGTCAGAATGAACACCACTGTGCTAATTTTTCACATAAGCATCAGACAACTTAGCTGTGTAGTAATCAGGGGCCCCACAGGGGGCACGTGGCTTCCAGATCATCTTTATACAGACATGATAGCGGGGAGGTAGTGGGTGTTTGGCTTAGTGTCCAAGACACTGGTTACAGCACTCCCGTCCCACTCGAGTACCTGAGTTCTATACCAGTTCTGCTCCTGACCCCAGATTTCTGCTGAAGACTCAGTTGGGTCTCTGCCACACACATGGAGAGCTGGATTGAGTTCCTGGCTCATGGCTTGGGCCTGACCCTGCCCCAGCTGTTGCAGGCACTTTGAGAGTGTACTAGCAGGTGTGAGCTCTGTCTCTCAAAACAAAAAAACAACTATTTGCATTCACTGTATCCCTAATGTTAAACAAAAAATAAACATACATATATGCTGGGTATTTTGGCAAAAGTAGATTCTGTTTGTTAGGTTGTTTCAAAAAGTTAAGGCAGAGGAGGCAGGCATGGTGGCATAGCTGCTGCTTGGGATGCCTGAATCCCATATCGGAATTTCTGGGGTTGAGCCCCACATCTACTTCTGATCCAGCTCCTTGCTCATGAGGTTAGGAGGCAGCAGGTGATGGCTCAATACTGGGGTCCCGGCTACCCACACAGGAGATGTGGATGCAGTTTCTGGCACCTGCCTTCAGCCTGGGTCAGTCCTGGCTGTTGAAGGCATTTGGGGAGTGAACCAGCAGAAGGAAGATCTCTCTCTCTCTCTCTCTCTCTCTTCCCACTTCTTTGTCATTCTGCCTTTTAAATCGATCACTCAATCTTTAAAAAGGGGACAAAATGGTAAATCATGTTTTTCTTTTCTTTCTCTAAATAGAACCCATGCTGATACTCACCTGGAAATGATTTTACAGACTTGTTTGCTGTCACATGGTAGCTCCCGCCCTCCTGACCTCATATGGACACATCTGGGGGAAGTGCGTTACTCAAAACATCTATTTCCTTACGAATGATTCCAACTTGAGTAAATTAAGTAAACATTAATGCTTACCCACTCCTTAGTGTGTTCTAGGCACTGTTCTAAGTGGTTAGAATACAAATTTCATCCATGTAAAAATTCTATAAGGGAAGTATCATGTGCCCATCACTATTCAACAAATGTGGGCAAGAGGAGTCATCTTTGTGAGGTGACACAACAAAGCGAGCATTGCAGTTAGCACTGGGGCACAGGAAATCTGGCACCAAAGGCTACCACTGCAAAACCCTCTCGCTCCAACCCACTTTGCTTTCCCAGTGTGACCCTCGTCCCTGGGTGGATGACAGTGCTCCTTAAAGACAGGACTCCTTGGGAGGGTCCCCTAAACACAAGGCAAACAACCTCAAGGCTATTTGACATTAACCTTGGGTAACCTGGTTTTTACTGTCTAGTAACTGCAACAGAGCAGTTTCTCATTTGACTAAAGCCTATCATTCTAATTATATATCTTCGCTCAAAATGGATTATTTTACAAGGAATGCATGAAGATTTGACAAATAGAAAAATGGCAACTGGAGTAAAGGAAGAGAAATAAGAAAAACAGGAAGAGAAAGAAAGGAAAAGGGTAAAAGTAACCAGATGGGAAGGTCAGGGAGGATAATACATGGCGAATGCAAATTCTAGAGGAGGGAAAATCCTCTAAAAACTAGCATGCATCACAGAAAAATTAAACTACGGTAGAAGCCACATTAAGGAAAACACAAAACACATACTCATGGGGTTAAATTTTTTTGCACCAATATAAGCTCATCTTTTAGTTCCATTTTCTATAAATCCCATATAAGAACAAAGCCTGTGAAAAAGGGAGAATTCCAGACCCAAGGAAGGGAATCTCTAAGATGTCATTAATTGGATTTTGACCTCTAGCTATTAGAAGTGTTCATTAAGGTTATGTCAATATCCTTGTTAGTCTTTAGAATATTCTGTAGTCTTTTAAGATACAGGAAATGATATTTGATTTTGTCCCAAATGTGGCCTCTTGAGTCCTGGTTGCTTGTTTATTTTTTCTTGAGCAAAAGAAGTCTCCCTACAGGTTGGCATGTGAGATAAATCTTGTAGAGGAAAGAGGGGGACATAATTCCACAGGAAGGAAGGATTCATGTGACAGGGGCTAGGTCAGGGAAATAGCCACATAGCTGCATTCCTGGAAGCAAAGGCCTGCGGGACACCAAACCCGAGCTGAGGCTCTTTGCTCTGCCCTGGGATGGAGTTGAGGCTGCCCTGGGGGCCCAGCACGGACCCTGGGATTCTTGGATGTTCTGTTTTAGATTACAGCGGGGTTCACCCAATGGGTACAGAGTCGGGGAGACTACGCACGACATTTGCTCTAGTCTGAGGGCTGGTGTCCTGCACATGGGACACAAAGGTTCTGGAACCTCCCTATGAGCCAAGCCAGTTGTTCCGCTGATTGTAGCAAAGTGCAGTGGTTAGAGACGAAGCCAGCGCTAATTTCTTACTCATTCCTTTTTCATTAGTGCTCAGATTCTTTTTTCCATGAAAAGAATAAGAAATTCTTGAACTTTAAAAAAAAGATTTATTTATTTGAAACAGAGTGACAGAGTGAGGGAGGGAGAGAGAGAGATCTTCCACCAGCTGGTTCACAAAGGCCACAGCCAGGCCAGGCTGAAGCCAGGAGCTTCTTCTGGGTCTCCCATGTGGGTGGCAGGGGCCCAAGCACCTGAGCCATCCTCTGCTGCTTTCCCAGGCCAGTAGTGGGAGCTGGATCAGAAGTGGAGCAGCCGGGCCTCACACTAGAGCCTATATGGGAAGCCAGTCACAGGCGGTGTCTTTACCCACTACACCACAACAATAACCCAGAAATTCCTGAATTTTAAAATGATGTGCCTAGAAAATTGATGAACTTCCTCCCCAAACTAGTTCATATCACATCTGCTGTTAATTCTCCAGCCATGCAGTTTACAATGTCTCCCTGCAGTTTTAAAAATATCCGTCCCCCGGGGCAGCCATTTGGTGAAGCTAACATGACTCTTGGGACACCTTCACTCCATACCAGCACGCCTGGGTTCATGTCCTGACTCTGGTCCCCATCCCGGTTCCTGCTAATGCACACCCGGGGAGGCAGCAGGTGATGGCTCAAGTACTAGGTGCTTGCCACTCATGTGGGAGACCTGATTGAATTCCCTGCTCCTGATTTCAGTCTGGCCTGGTCGTGGCTGTGTGGGCATCTGAGGGAGAGAACCAGCAGATAGGAGATCTGTGTTTGTTTCTGAAAAAACCAAAACCAAAACCAAAAATCTCCAAAGAACCTGTCCACTGGGAATCCATATCTTGCTTCATCCAAGCCCCTCAATCCTTAATTCCCAAGCAGAGTTACCTGTGAGGCCCTACTTCAATTCATCATGGAATCTAAGACACTACCGAGTATAAGACACAGCACCGATATTTCATGTGCTTACTGCACTCAGTTACACCATCAGTGATATCATCCATCCCAATTTCAGAAATGCGGTAATGTCAAATAAATGCCGACATCCACCAAGTGAGGCATCTCCATCGTCCCTGTCCCACTGGAAGCTTCTTGGACCTCAGTTCCCTACCTGGCAAGCAACCCCAAGGCCAACAGCGGCTTGCATTTCCCTCGCTAACTGCTAACAACTCCGACCACATTTAGATATAATGTGTGTAAGTAATACCCACAATATCCCGTCACCTGTAAGAGCCGAGACTAGGATCCGAGGTTAGGTTTCAGTCTCCTATAAAGACCTCACCTCCTCCCCACAGCTCCTAGCAGAGCCCTGTGTTTCAGGAGAAAATAACAAATATTTCTTGGCCCCACAGACTCTGGACAGGGTCCCTTATTTTATCTCCACGGCAGCTACCTGTCAGTGCGTGGGGCTTGGAGCTGGTGGTGGGGAGTTTGTACACACCAAGACTATCTAAACAGACCATTAAGCGCTAGTAAAGCAACACATGTGAACGACAGGTCAATAAATCCCCTACAACTGATGTTGCCGGCAGAGAGCGGCTGCGGTCGGGTGTTGCTGTGTTTACATAAAATCAATTTTACAAGCGACCTTAAATAATTAGGGAAGACACCATCATACGGAGGATAGTCCATGCTCACTGTAATAGCTTCGCCATTCGTCTCATTGATCCCTTGTGTTTGATATTATGTGTGGGAATTTTTGTCTCCCAGGCTGCTATCTCCTAGGCTGGCTTCTTTATGAGATGCTGAAATGCTACCTTACGGGAAACCAAGACACGAGTCCTTATCAGTATTTCACAGGTGAAAGACCTTGAAGTCAGCAATCAGCTGAATTCTCATGAGGTTCAGCTTTACCTGTATTTTCCTTTAATTTTCTACTCTCAAGCTCTTAAAACATTTAGGGTCAGATAAGCTGGGGCAGGGGGTATGTAGCGTACATACCAAACACAGATGTTGCAGGAAAGAAATAATAGCTCTGTAGGATTTTATGATGACAGCAGGAGAAGCTTAGACTAATGTGTTTTTTAATCTCAAACTTCTAGCCTTCTAGGTGATGTTTATTTATCCTCTATAAAGTTTAAATAGATATTTCACTGACATCACACAGCCATTAATGATGTGTTGCAAAGATACGGGATGAAACCAAGCCTTACCAGGGACAGCATTCGCTTTAGGGACTGCTGTGCTGTGATTCACAAGCCAGAGGTAGCACACTGCATGAGCTGTCCCAGGAGGGAGAATAGAGCAACTCTGCCTTGTGACTAGTGCTATAAATTCATATTTACCATGGGACATTGCAAGTTCCATCTGTTCCCTAAAGTGCCTGCATAAACTAAGTCTTTGTGAGCCATCTGCAAAGTGCCCTGGAGTGTGCATGACGGAGCCCTGTGTTCAGGCAATGTGGTGATTTTGCAACTTCAAATAAGGTTCATTTTAATTGTCATTGTTAAGATCAAATACTTTGCAGCTTGTCTTTTTTTTTTTTTGCAGATGAAAAACAACTTTGATGGTTCACATGAGGAACTCTTATATTCTATCTTTTAACGTACAGTGCTGTACGTTAGTGCTTATCTCTATTATGTGCTTAACAAATATTTTTGAGTTAAAAAAAAACTGTGACTAGGAAAAGGTGATTGGCAGCAAAATGAGAAAACCCTAAGACTCTCAGGTGACTAAGAAGTGGATCCTGACCATTGCTTGGCTGTTGATAAGCCCTGAGACCGTGCCCATAGGACTGGAACCTCTGGCTCTTGTTTTCCTCACTTGGAAAATGGGCATGTTGGATTACATGGCTCAAAGGTCACTGTCAGTTTGAAAATTTAAGTTCTGGGGCAGACATTGTGGCAGCATGGGTTACTCTGCCACTTGGGATGCCTACATTCTGTATGGAGCGCCTGGGTCAAGTCCTGGCTCCCCTGCATCCTACCCAGTTACTGCTACTGTGCACCCTAGGAGGCAGCAGGTAATGGCCCACGTGCTTGGGTTCCTGCCACCCTTGTGGGAGAACCGGGCTGAATTCTGGCCTCCTGGCTCCAGCTTGGCGTATTCCTGGGGGCACAGGAATCTGGGGAGTGAATCAGCAGATGTAAGATCTCTTTAACTTTCTATATTTCTCTGCCTTCCAAACAAATTAAAATAAATAAATAAACTTAAATATCAACCATATTCCTCTCAGGGCTGAACTCTAACCTTGCTTAATTTTCTTATCCGGGGAACATGATCCAATTTGAAAACTGGCTCCTCCCTTTCTATTTACAAACCTCTATATCCACTGGTCCAGAGATTTTCATTTATCAATAACCACCTACTTTAAGTGAAACTACTTACTAGAAGATACCGCTTAATTAATTCACTTGGCAGTTAAAAAAAAAAACATTTATTTATTTGAAAAACAGAACTACAGAGAGAGGGTGAGAGAGAGAAAAAGACACAGATCTTGTGTCTGCTGGTTCTCATCCATGATGGCCTCAATGGCCGGGGTTGGGCCAGGCTGAAGCCAGGAGCTTCACCCAGGTTTCCCATTTGGGTGGCAAGGGCCCAAATACTTGGAGCATCTTCTGCTGCTTTTCTCAGGCCACTAGCGGAGAGCTGGATTGGAAACGGAGCTGCCAAGACAGGAACTGGTGCTCATATTGGATGCTTGTGTCACAGTCGTTGACTTAACTCTCTATGCAACAATGTCGGCCCCATCAGTTGATGATTTTTGTCTGCTTTCAAAGACCTATTTACTATTACTGTAGTTTAAGTAATAAAAACCCAATTTATATATTGAAATATATATAATGCCTGACGCAGGGCTCTGCCTGGCATTCAGAATGCTCTGAATGGGACTGTTTATATCACCTCCACACAGGTCTAGCTGCAGGTTGCTCCTCTACCTAATAAGTGGACAAAAGCAATGCGTTGCTCAGAACACTGTTTCGTTAAGTCCCCTTTTCAACATGGTTGGTATTTAGTCTAACAAGGAAAGCAAAGAAAGGACGATTAGACAAGTCCAGGAATACCTGTTCTTCTACTGCTGATAAGCTCTCTGCATGGGGCATGTCTGAGCGTAATCTGTCATTAACACAATGCATTATTTGTCCAAACATCTGTAGGTCACATTATTTCTCTATAAGCCAGAGAGAGAAAGAACAAAACCATGATGGGCTATTAATCACTTATGCAGCATTTCCCAAGAAACATACACACGAAAGAAAGGAAGAAAGAAAGAACATAATGTATTGAAAGAATAAATATAAGGCATTTTTCATTACTATGAAACAAGCCACCAAGTTCCTACCAAATTCACATGGGATATTTGGAAGGCTCTGGGGGCCATGTGGGGTTAGAAATGGGATTGACACCTGATGGAGGACACAGAGGGTAGATCTCATTTCCTTCAGAAGAAAACGGAAATTCACATTTGTTTATCTTCTCTGTGTTAGAACAGCTTCCAATCCAGTGTATAGAAAACCCTAATGGATGATGTGAACCAAGAAATTCTTGGGACAGCCTCATACCAATAGAAACAGATAGACCTGGGGAGTAAGGTTCAGTGTCCATTCATGCCCGCTGAAAAGAAATAGTGTGGGTTCCTGGCTCTCCACAGCTGTCAAGATGACAGGGAACTGTACAGGTCAGCCGATGTTCACACATCTGCTGACATGGCCTTGTCTCCAAATGTAAAAAAATCTACCACTCAGGAACAGCATATGTGTACTGCCGACCCTCCTGGGAGGACTTTAGCTTCACAGAACAGACTGGATTACAAGGTGACATAAGGACATGGTTGTATCTGGGGTCCTGAAGTCTGGAAATTACTGAGACAAAAATTCCTTCTTTCCATGTATACTACACTAACAAAACACAACATTCTGAGAACAGTTGCAATTGTGTCCTGCTGGACTACATGCACCTCATGAACAGTAGGGAGTCTCTACTATATGTCACACAATAGGTGGTTTTCTGGGCAACTGACATAGGCTTCCAGGGAGGTGGGGTGGGGAGGGTAGTACTGTGGCAGAGAGGGGAATGGTAAGTTATAAACGGTAGAGTAAGCACACATCTGTTTTATGTGTCAAAGCTTATACAAGTAAATAAGACTTTGAGGTTCATTAACAAACACTGTGATACACATTGAATCTGCAATAAATAATACTCTAAGAGTGCTCCCTCTGGGCCTGACATGGGTTTAAGAGCTATATGAAGGCCGGCGCCACGGCTCACTAGGCTAATCCTCCGCCTTGCGGCGCTGGTACACCGGGTTCTAGTCCCGGTCGGGGCACCGATCCTGTCCCGGATGCCCCTCTTCCAGGCCAGCTCTCTGCTGTGGCCAGGGAGTGCAGTGGAGGATGGCCCAAGTCCTTGGGCCCTGTACCCCATGGGAGACCAGGATAAGCACCTGGCTTCTGCCATTGGATCAGCGCAGTGCGCCGGCTGCAGCGCGCCTACCGCGGCGGCCATTGGAGGGTGAACCAACGGCAAAAGGAAGACCTTTCTCTCTGTCTCTCTCTCACTGTCCACTCTGCCTGTCAAAAAAAAAAAAAAAAGAGCTATATGAAAACTGGATCATTTATTCCACACTTATCCTGAAGAGATAATATAACATTATCCCCATTCCACAGATGAGGATGTTGAACCACAGGGAGGTTCAGTAACTCTCACAGACACAAAGCTAACAAATAGTAAGTAGAGACTCTTGAATTCTTGAATACTGGGTTCAAAGTCCAAGATTTTAATCATTCTCTCTAAAACAAAAACAGTATGGGTGATAGATAACAGCTGACCATAAACAGTGCTTCCATTTTGAGTATGGTACCTGTGTCCCAGCGTACATCTGTATGCTTGGACAGAGTCAGGGAAGTTCGTGGTAGAAGACATTGTACTGTTTCTTTCACCCAACAGCCATTGCTCATCTATTAACTTGTAACGACAGGTAGGCTCCCAAAGACCCAAGTTTGCCACAAAGAAATGTATTTATTATTTAGCTGCTATATATGAGCACTGTTCAGGCCTTTTATACATCAAAAAGATAAATGGGAAGTTCTCCTGCACCAACAATGAATCAGAGAAACCAAAAAGGGACCTAAAAGACAGTGGTCACCTTTCCTGACTCAAGCAACACTACAGAACCTCTTAACAGGGCGGCAGCCGTCCAGACTAAAGCAACAATAGGACCTGGTGCAGGAAGCCCTCAGTTAAAGACTGATGGCTGTGATGGTGCCTTCAATACCTACTACTCTGAGACGTAAAACAGATGCATCATATGAAGTCACTCAGCTCCAACCAAGGGGTGGGAGAAACAAAATGTTCCTGAGAAGGCACTGCATCACCTACTATGCACAAGACTCCCCAGTGAGTGCCTTTTCTGAGGCTAATAATTTCTCAGAGGTGGATTATGCTAGAGGAGGATAATTTTCCTGGCTTTATTTCCTCCCTGGCTGATGTCCTGTAACACGGTTTTGGTGGCTGGCACCATGGACTAATGATTTTTCATTATTTGTTGACAACCTGGTTTATTTCTGTCTGCTTTGTTTTCCGTGAAGGTGGTTCTCAGCCTTGAAAATAATCAGGTTATACTGCACTAAAGAAAAGGCAGTGGGGCGGGGGAGGCAGCATTGTGGCACAGCAGTTAAACTGCCTGCAATGCTGGCATCCCATAGGGGTGCTGGTTAGAGTCCTGGCTGCTCTACTTCCATTCAGCTTCCTGCTAATGTGCCTGGGAAACAGCAGAGGATGGTCAGTACTTGAGCCCCTGCAGCCACATGGGAGACCCAGATGAAGCTCCTAGATGGCCCAGTCCTGGCTGTTGTGACCATCGTGGGAGTGAACCAGCAGATGGAAGATCTCTTGCTGTCTCTCCTTCCCTCTCTGTAATTCTTCCTTTCAAATAAATTAGTCAATCTTTTTTTAAAAGGCAGTGGGTTTCGGCTGGCGCTGCAGCTCACTAGGCTAATCCTCCACCTATGGTGCCGGCACTGGCGTTCTAGTCCCTGTTGGGGCACCGGTTCTGTCCCGGTTGCCTCTCTTCCAGTCCAGCTCTCTGCTGTGGCCCAGGAAGGCAGTGGAGAATGGCCCAAAGTGCTTGGGGCCCTGCACCCACATGGGAGACCAGGAAGAAGCACCTGGTTCCTGGCTTTAGATTGGGGCAGCGTGCCAGCAGCAACGCACTGGTCGTAGCAGCCGCTTGGGGGGGGTGGTGGTGGTGAACCAATGGAAAGGAAGACCTTTCTGCCTCTCTCTTTCTCACTGTCTAACTCTGCCTGTCCAAAAACAAAACAAAACAAAAAACAAACCAAAACAGTGGGTTTCAGGGAAGATGCATATAATGATCGGAGAGTCTTCCTTGTGAGGTTAGTCTAGAAGTGGAGCTATAGTTTTCTGTTGGCAAAGTCAAGGCGATATACCTGCTTAGGGTAACTAAATTTCTGATAAAATTATTAGCACCTGAAGGAAGCCATATTCTTCACTCTGCAGAGCACAATACACACACTGGAGGCGGGGGAGAGGGGCAAGGTAGGCTGAGTCCAGTCATGTCAGGACAAGTGGGGGATGGCATCCATTTACCCCTGCAGCTCTCGTCTCCACTCTTCTTGAGCCTCGGGAAGCTATTACCTACTCTGGCCTCTGGCTGGAGATTGACTGACAGGGAGAGAGCTGTATGTCCCCAGCTTTCTGTAGCTGGGGCATCATCAGGTTGGCTGTGTTCTGTTACTGAGGGCACTGTGCTTTTGCAGGTGGCTCTCCCACTCTCTGCAGCATCTGGTACCTACGCCTTTCACTCTTCAGGTCTAGGCTAATGAATCCCTGCTCCTGCAGGTACCAGTATACACTTCACCATCTCTTCTTGAGCTCTCTTAATATTACCATTAGCTTTAGATGCTGTTCAATTAGCCTGTTTCTTGCTGGGAACTCACCTGGATCAGAAGTCCTGTTATGGAACAACTGGTTTTAGATGTGCCCACGTGTTCCTCATCCTCAGATCTTGTTTCCTGGGTCATGGAATCAGCACAATGTGTGAACGTACCCATGGGCTTGTCTGTGCTTTCTAGATGGTGACCCCATGTCCCTGGCTTCCACATCCATCTGTGTCCACTCAGCCATCTTATTCTGAGTTTTCATTCTGTTCATAATTCTGCTTGAATTTTACCTTGTCTGTCAGTGACTCAAAACATCAAAGCTTCCTAAGGACTTAAGGTTACCCTCATCCCTCATCTTTTTCTTTTCTTTTTGGCAATGTAATGTATGATGGTTTCCCAACAACATATCCTGTCCATCCATGCATTGCTCTGGCTTCTCCTCTTTGAGTTACTCTTCTTTTTCTGGCTTATTCTACTCTTGCCTATTCATTCCCCAACCCTGGGGCTGGATGCCAAACCAAGACAAAGACAAATGGCTTCTGTAGCTGAAGAGAGTCTAAGTCACAGAATAAAATCCCGTGAAAATTATCTCAGATTTAGAAGGGACCATGACAAGTTATGGGGTCCATTCCCTGCCATGGGAGAAGGGCATTTCCAGGCCCTTTTCTTATCTTTTTTAAACTTTTATTTAATAAATATAAATTTCCAAAGTACAACTTTTGGATTATAGTGGCTTCCCTCCCCCCCATAACCACCCTCCCACCCGTAACCATCCCATCTCCTACTCCCTCTCCCATACCATTCTTCATCAAGATTCATTTTCAATTATCTTTATATACAGAAGATCAATTTAGTATATACTAAGTAAAGATTTCAACAGTTTGCTCCCACACAGAAACACAAATATAAAGTACTGTTTGAATACTAGTTATACCATTGATTCACATAGTACAACATATTAAGGACAGAGATACTACACGGGGAGTAAATGCACAGTGACTCCTGTTGTTAATTTAACAATTGACACTCTTATTTATGATGTCAGTAATCACTCGAAGTTCTTTTCATGAGCTTCGAAGGCTATGAAAGCCTTTTGAGTTCGCCAGCTCCGATCTTATTTAGACAAGGTCATAGTCAAAGTGGAAGTTCTCTCCTCCCTTCAGAGAAAGGTACCTCCTTCTCTGATTATCTGATGGCCCGTTCTTCCCTTTGGGATCTCACTCACAGAGATCTTTCATTTAGGGTTTTGGTTTGTTTGTTTTTTGCCAGAGTGTCTTGGCTTTCCATGCCTGAAATACTCTCATGGGCTTTTTAGCCAGATCTGAATGCCTGAAGGGCTGATTCTGAGGCCAGAGTGCTGTTTAGGACATCTGCCATTCTATGAGTCTGCTGTGTATCCCGCTTCCCATGTTAGATTGTTCTCTCCTTTTTAAGTCTATCAGTTAGTATTAACAGATACTAGTCTTGTTTATATGATCCCTTTGACACTTGATCCTATCATTATGATCAATTATGAACCGAAACTAATATTTTGACTAGTGAAATGGCATTGGTACATGCCACCTTGTTGGGATTGAATTGGAATCCCCTGGCACATTTCTAACTCTACCATTTGGGGCAAGTCCGATTGAGCATGTCTCAAATTGTACATCTCCTCCCTCTCTTATTCCCACTCTTATATTTAACAGGGATCACTTTTCAGTTAAACACCTAAGAATAATTGTGTGTTAATTAAAGAGTTCAATCAATGGTATCAAGTAGAACAAAAAAATACTAAAAGGAATAAAGTAGTAAGTTGTTCCCTGACAGTCAGGACAAGGGCTGATCAAGTCATTGTTTCTCATAGTGTCCATTTCACTTCAACAGGTTTCCTTTTAAGTGCATAGTTGTCACCAATCAGGGAGAACATATGATATTTGTCCCTTTGGGACTGGCTTATTTCCTTCAGCATGATGTGTTCCAGATTCCTCCATTTTATTGCAAATGAACAGATTTCACCTTTTTTACTGCTGTATAGTATTCTATAGAGTTCATGTCCCATAATTTCTTTATCCAGTCTTCTATTGATGGGCATTTAGGTTGATTCCATCCATGTCATAGCTATTGTGAATTGAGCTGCAATAAACATTGAGGTGCAGACAGTTCTTTTATTTGCCAATTTAATTTCCTTTGGGTAAATTCCAAGGAGTGGGATGGCTGGGTTGTATTACTATACATAGGATTATTTTCAGGTTTCTGGGGAATCTCCAGACTGACTTCCATAAAGGTTTTACCAGTTTGCATTCCCACCAACAGCAGCTGGGTTTCCCCCACATCCTCGCCAGCATCTGTTGTTGGTAGATTTCTGTACATAAGTCCAGGCCCTTTTCAATTTCCAGAGTACAAGAAGATCCTGTCTATGAAGCAATTAGTTATTGAGGTGCTAAAGAATAATGGGCAACTAACCTACAGACTAGATTTTATAGCTAAAATTGATCAGACGAGAAGAAACACTGGGGATCTTTCATTAACAATCAGATGGTTTATTATGATTTCTAGGACCTGTGTATCTCTCCACATCTTCCTACTTCAATAACAAAGGTAACGTCCCCAAGTCTACAGTGTGGAGGTCTGTTGTGTGAGTCCTTTAATGTTCATTGCTTTTCTGGACCCTCCTCATGTACTAGATGGCTGGACTCTCTTGATGTTCCATGTTGACTTCTTTTCCAGGAAAACTTCATGTAGGGGTAGACCCCAACCTAAATCTCCTAGGACCCCTTTCACCTCTCTTAGAAATCTCATGTTGACCATGGCTGAAAGACCATTCTAAAACTCATTTCTCTAACCCTGGCCTTGCTTCTCAATTCAGGATGTCTACAACAGTCTTGTTGACTGCACCTGCCCCGTTGGATGTCTGATATTTCAAACAAATGCTTTTGAGATCCCTGCTCCTCTAGAATTCTTATCTTTGTTGCTCAAAGATAATCACTATTTGCCAAGTTTTTCAGGTCACAGCCTTGTTTGGATTCCTATCTTTCCTTTATACATAGACTTCCAACCCATCAGGAGAAACTGTGACTACCTCTAACACAAATTCCAAATCTATCCATTTTACTCATTGTGTATTTTCAAACTGGCATCTTCTCTTGTCTGGAGAGCATACTACAGCCTTCTAAGTGATCTTTTGATCGCTTCTCGGCCTTTTGGTTAAGATCAAGTGTCTAAATGATCTTTTGGCTTCCAAAACACCTGGCTGGTGGCCAGAGAGCAATTTATTTAAGTCAGTGGCTTTCAGCAGGGGGAATTTTTGTCTCTCAGGGGATACTGGGCAGTATCTGGAGATGTTTTTGGTTGACATGACTGCAGAGACTGTGTTCTACGAGTATCTAATGAGTGAAAGGCAGTGGTGTTCTTAAACAGCCTGAAATACTCAGATGAGTCTATGAAAAGCTCTCCAGACTAAAATATCAAAATTCCAAGGTTGAAAAGCCAGTTTAAATGGAAATTGCATCACGGATGGGGCCTGTGTTGTGGTTTAGTGGGTTAAGGTGCCAGCTGCAACACCAGTATCCCATATAAATGCTGGTTGAAGTCTCAGTGGAGCTGCTCCACCTCCAATCCAGCTCCCTGCTAATTCACCTGGAAAAGCATTGGAAGATGGATCAAGGACATGGGTGCCACCCACATGGGAGACCCACATGGAGTCCCAAGCTCTGGCCATTGCGGCCACTTGGGGAGTGAACCACCAGATAGAAGATCTCTGTCTTTCTTTTCTAAGTCTGCCCTTCAAGTAAGTAAATAACTCTTTAAGGAAAAAAAAATTAGATCATGTCATGTTGTTATTTAAAACCCTCCAATGGCTTCTGTGTATATTTAAAACCCAAGCTTCTTACCAAGTCCTCAAATGGTGTCACCCCATATGCTTCTTGGACCTTATTATACACTACCTCAATCCTTTTCCATTCTCAATGTCCCAGGTTAGCTCCTCAGGGTGTTAGCAGTAGCTGTGTCCCTGAACTACTCACCAGCCAGATTTCCCTAGGGTTCAACGTCAAGTACACCTCCTCGAGGAGGCTTTCCCCAACCATCCAACCTCAAACATCCCTCCTGCAGTCTCTCATACCACCACTTTTTATTTTATTATTGCATTTATGACTCTGTTTTCTGGTTTTCATATTGTTTACATATTGATTCTTAGCTCATGAGAGCTGGGAACATTTTCAAACTTTATCCACAAAGCCACAGTAAACGTAAAATAAATATTTGTTGAATGAATTAGCTTCATGTTTGGATTGTAAAGACTGAATGACTGTGTGTGCTTCTTTAGTGGCCTAATGGGAACACACATGTGAGAATAATTTTTTCCCAAGGGCCAACATTTGCTAGAAAATACTTATTGAGCACCTCCCACAGGACAAGTACTCCCCTTGTCTCTGAATGTTTGTAATCTTTCCTTTCCTGGCTGGCCTATTCATTCATTTCTTTATTAATTCAATAATCAGCAGGCCAGAAACTGTGATAGGTGCTGTGCTCTTGATAATGACCAGGAAACAACTCAAGACCTTGCGAATCCCTCAGGCTTGACCTGCCAGCACTGTCTTCCAAGAAATAAAATCTGCTAATATTACCTTGTGAAGCACTCTGCCCCCACTGGCGAGGTCTGAATGGTGCCCCACCCTCCCCTCCTCAACTCCTGAATCTGTGGATGTGAAGTAGGTGATTGTGACCTTATTTTGAAAAAGAGTGCAGATGTGATTAAGTTAAATATCTCCAGGTGCGATCGCCCCGGGTCATCCAAGAGTGCCTGAAGTCCAATGGTCAGTGTCCTTCCAGGGGACACTCGGGGATGAGGAGGGGAGGGCCACGTGGAAACGGGTTTGCAGCCACAGCCAGGCAATGCATGGAAGAGGCAAGGAAGGGTGCCCTCTAGGAACTCCACAGTGAGGGCAGCCCTGCTGGATCTCAGACTTCTGGTCTCTCGACATTTATTTTATGCCATGAAGTTTGGGGTGCTTTGTCAAGGCAGCCACAGGAAACTAATATCAAACTGCTATACAATGTTCTCTTCCTTCTCCAGGTGTCACCTGGGGCCCTCCTGACTTCAGCGCCTGCCTGCTGTCCCAGGCTCTTGGGCAGGCTCTGTCAATGCCTTCCATAGGCCCACCACCTCCATACAGGCCATGGTACAGTAACAAGGCGTTATACCCTGTCTTAGACACATGCTGGTCTTCCTGCCTATTTCTCCAACTCCTCCTGTTTTAGCTAAGCTGAAAACTCCTGCTTAGATTTCAAGGCAATGTAGATGTCTCTGGTTCCTCACTTTTCCTTTTTTTATTTTTAAGGTTTATTTTATTCATTTAAAAGAATTGCAGAGAGAGAGAGGGAGAGGAAGAGAGGGAGACAGACACAGACAGAGAGACAGACCTTCCATCCGCTGGGTTATTCCACAAAGGGCCGCGACTGCCAGGTTTGGGCCAGACTGAAGTCAGGAGCTTCTTCTGGGTCTCCTATGCGGGTGCAGGTGCCCAGGCACTTGGACCATCTTTTTTTTTTTTTTTTTTGCTTTTCCCAGGCTCATTATCAGGGAGCTGGATTAGAAGTAGAGCAGCTGCGTCTCAAACCAGTGCCCATATGGGATACTGGTGTCACAGGTGGTGGCTTTACCTGCTATACCACAATGCCAGACCCCTCACTCTCCCTTTAGGTACTTCCATAAGCACCTTAATATCCTCAAGGAACTAATTATGGAATTTCTGCAGCTTGCAATGTATACATTTATTCTAACACTAATTTTTGTGTTAGTATATTCTGATGACTAACTTATTAATTGTAAGGCATTTAATTATTATTTTTAAAGATTTATTATTTCTTTGATGGGGGAAGAGAGAGAAATCTTTTATCCACTGGTTCGCTCCCAAAATGCCTGAAGCAGCCAGGGCTGGGCCATGCCTAATGCAGGAGCCAGAAACTCTGCTATGAGGGTCACAGGGATTCAAGTACTTCAGCCACAACCACTGCCTCCCAGGCGCATTAGCAGGAAGTTGGACTGGAAGCGGAGGAGCCAGTATCTTAATCAGGCAAAATGGAAAGGGATGTGGACATCCCAAGTGGGACTTCACCCACTGTGCCACAGTGCCCACCCCACAATCTCCTTGTTACGAAGAGGATTACAGAGGTGGGAGGTGTGGAGCATTGGTTAAGCTGCTGCTTGAGACACCAGGCTCCCATGTTGGAGCGCCTGCCCTCTGCTTCTGACCCAGCTTCCTGCTAACGTATCCCGGGGACAGCAGTCGATGGTCATGGACTTGGGCACCTGTTACCCACTTGGCAGATGCAGACAGGGTTCCAGGCCCCTGACTTCCAGCCTGGCCCAGCCTGGCCATCGAGGGCATTTGGGGGAAAAGAATCAGTAGAGGGAAGCTCTCCCTGTCTCTGTTTCTATCTCTGCCCCCCAAATAAAAAAAAATTAAAAACAGGGTTACAGATAAAGTGCCCCTTTAACCATACTCCAGTGCCTGTTCCTCCCCAGAGACGTAGCTGTGTTGTTCTAGACCTGTGTATACACAATAGGCATGTGTGTTTTGTTTTGCCATATACCTTTTCACTCAGTTCCGCTAAAAGACAAACATTTAGACAATCCCCAACTTTCAAGTTTTACAATGTAGACACGAACATTTTTGCGCCTGTTCACTTGTGCCAGTGTGATAACATTTCTTATGGAAATAGGAACACAGAGGGGAACGGAATCACCGAAACAGGTGTGCATACCAAATTCCAGGAAATACCACCAAATCCCCCTTCACCGTGGGGGCGACACACAGCACCACTTTCTGGGGTTAGACTTAGGCACCCACACAGCTCACCACTTCATTCTTTCCACTGTCATGTCGCCAGCTCCCTGGGCTACACGGTCAGGCACACGACAATCATTTACCAAAAGCCTGTAGAGTGGATGACCGTTTCTGTCTTTCGGCAGAATGTGAGTGGCTATGAGGCAGGAGTAATGGTACATTCCTCGTATGCTGATCCCTAACAGAGTCTCACACAAAATAAGCATTTAGAAATACTCAGTGTTAAAGGGATACACACTCTCAGCACATCATTCTACGCCACGTTTCTCCGTTCTCTGCAACAACCTCTTAAGTGCTCATCAAAATCAGAAGAGGTGGGGGCTGGCGCTGTCCTGTAAAAGGTGAAGCTTCCACCTGCAGTGCTGGCATCCCCCATGAGCACCAGTTGGAGTCCTGGCTGCCCCACTTCTGATCCTGCTTCCTACTAATGTTCCTGGGAGAGCGGCAGAAGATGGCTCAAGGCCTTGGGCCCTTGCACTCACATGGGAGACTTGGAAGAAGCTCCTGTTGCAGCCATTTGGGGAGTGAACTAGCAAAATGGAAGATTCTCTCTTTCTCTATTTCTACCCTTCAAATGAATAGACAAATCTTTAAAAAACAATCAGAAGACATAAAAGGAGCTGCTATGTATTGAAAAATCATATTCCCAACTGAGCCCACCTTTGAAAACATGTATAATCAGGGATTTTATGTCTAGTTCACAAAACGTCACTAGTATTTTAGCTATTTTACTTTTTCACATACATGTAGCGTGTTTTCAAGAGCTTAGAACAGCAACGCGTGTCAGCTTCCTAGCCTGCAAGCTCACTACACCGCCTGTGGACAGGTGCATCTGCAGCAGGGAGTCTCTCAAGGGGTTCAGATAATGGGTCAGGATTTGCAGGTGAGCATCAGAAGATGGGGATAGAAGTGGAGCAATGAGTCCCTCAGGTTGACCCTTGGGCCAGCACTGGGTAACACGAGGCAGGGTTCATTTTAAATGTAATGAACACACCTGGAAATCTACTTGCCATTAGAAAGGGAAAATGAATTAACCTACCAAGTTGGGTCTATGTGTCAGCTGCTGAGGATGCAAAGCAGACCCAGGAATGTGTAGTGATGATGCGACTTATCAATGAACACATGGACGAGTCCTTATAAGCAGATTGCCACCTCCTGCATTTGTGTGTGGATACATTGGTGGTCCTCAGTTAAACCAAAGTGTGTGTGTGTGCAATTTAAATAACATTCCACTGGCTGTCTCTGAACTTGTCTCTGTAGGTGTGAGTGTAGTGTACATAAGACATATTCTAACCATGACACATATGAGTGAACAATACTGTCTTTTTTTTTTGTTTTCAAATTAAGTGGCAGAGCTTTCATTACCTGTTGCACTGTTGAAGGCATTCTTTAGTTTAAGATGCAGGAGAAAAGTACAAGTGCCTAGTAAAGACATTTCCAGACCTTCATACAACATGGCATGATTTCAAAAGCAAAAAAAATAAATAAATTTAGAGTCTCCTATAGCTTGCCAACTTCCATTTTACCAAGGAAGGACATTAAAAAAAGAAAAACAATTATTATTTACTGCCATCACCATTGCATAAAAGGAAAGCATGTTAGGCCTCCTTCTCTCCAAAAATGCTGGAAATATCTTGGAATAGAGAAGTCTTTTATGTTGAAGACATTAGGTCTATAAAACACTTAGGTTTACCATAATTTTTTTTTTTTAACCATTTTCTAGTTTCACAGTGGCGCATTGACAACCTAATGACTTGTGAACTCCAGATAGAGTGACCACGAAAAAACAAATCAATTTATCAATTAGCTAATTAATTAGGAAAGCAAGATGGAGACAGAAGGGGAGGGTGAGACAGAGCGCTTCCCCCTGCTAGTTCACCCCCCAGATGTCCACGACAGCCAGGGCTGGGTCAGGCTGAAGCCAGTGGCTTAGAGCTGCATCCTGTCTCCCACGTGGGTGACAGGGACTCAAGGGTTTGACGCAGCATTGGTTGCCCTCCAGGGTGCGTGCAGGCAGGAAGCTGAGATCAGCAGTGGAGCAGGGATTTGAACCCAGGCACGCTTATATGTGCTGTGGGCGTCCCAAGAGGAGGCCACCAGACGCCCACTCTGGCTGGTATTTAGGAACTGTTAGCTGTAAACAATTGGCCCTGTAAATTATTTTCTTTATGTTTACTTATCCAACTTCTCCCTCCCTCATTTTCAAAGTTCTGGTTCTGTTAGTTTTCTAGGAAGCTTAATGCCACCTACATAGATTCTAAAACCCTTCAAAACATGGATTGTTTCTATTGATCGCTCATTGCAAACACTTAGCACTTAATTCTGCAGACATCATGTAACATACGTTTCTCACTATTTTCTTAACAAATAGTAATATTCAGAGGTCAAAGGCCAAGAATCATGTTACAGTGTGTGTGTGTGGCGGGAGAGCAGGGGACAAGGAAGTAATGAGTAATAGAGCTGCTACATTTTAGTCCTGTAAATGTGGCCTATTTCTTAATTTCTTCGAGCTACCACTTCTCATCTGTAAAATATAAGTAACACCCACATAACAAGATTGGAAAAAAACCTGAGGAAAATGTATGTGAAGCCTTAGCACTGTCCTTAATACAACAATGGTCCAGCTACCAGACAAAGTCCGTAGGAAGGAATCTCTCCCATAGTCTCTGTAAGGATGCATATACATGTTATTTGTAACAGTTTCATTTAAGATTTTATTTATTTATTTGAGAGGCAGAGTTACAGACCGAGAGAGGGAGAGACAGAGAGAGGTCTTCCATCCGCTGGTTCACTCCCCAAATGGCCGCAACAGCTGGAGCTGCACCAGTCTGAAGCCAGGAGCCAGGAGCTTCTTCCAGGTCTCCCACAGTGCAGAGGCCCAAGCACTTGGGCCATTATCCACTGCTTTCCCAGGCCATAAACCAAGAGCTATATTGGAAGAGGAGCAGCTGGGACTCAAACTGGTGCCCAGATGGTATATTGGTGCTGCAGGCAGAGGCTTAGCCCGCTATGCCACAGCTTAACTGGTGGTTAAGATGCCAGTTAAGATGCCCACATTCCATACTAGAATATCCAGGTTTGAACTGAAAAGGGTGACTTGATACTCAGCTGTGGCTGCTGACTAGTCTTCTCCCAGTGTGGGCCCTGGGAATAGGTGATGGCTCAAATAAATGGATTCACCACCTGCACAGCCGACCTTGACTTAATTCTTGGCTCCTGGTTTGGGCTATGCCCAACCCAACCCTGCATATTGCAGGCATCTGGGGAGTGAACCAGCAGGTGGGACTGAGTCTATCTGTCTATCTGGTTCTGAAATAATGGCCACACTGTTCCTTGATGCTCTTTCCATGGAGAGATGGGATCTGTGATCCCTCTTGAACGGAAGCAGTCATGGCTACCTCAGTAAAGCAGAAGTGTTGCCATGGCATTTCCAAGGTTACGTCACAGAAAACTATGCTGCTTCCATACTGCCACCTGAACTTGATCACCCCAGAGTCTCTGTGCTGTGAGGATGCCCAAACATGTGCCAAGGGAGGCCCTTGAATCTACAACCTTCGCTTGTAGGGCGCCCCTCGCCCAGGTGTCAGGCACATATGTGAATAATCTTCCATGTGATTTCAATCTCCACCTCCAAGTTGCCATTTTTAGCTCAAAGTCTAGACACTGTGGAGCAGAGGTAAGTCATTCCTATTGTGTCGTGTCTGTACTCCTAACTCGCGGAATCAGTGAGAGGTTGTTTGATGTCTTTAAGTTTTGGGGTTATTACAGAGCAATTGTAACTGGTACATAGGACATATTTTGAATTTGGGAGGATGGATTATTTATCCTTTCGATGGCTTATTTACCCTCTTAAAGTGCATGGGACATACTAGGCAAGGATTTAGAAGCCCAGATGTTCTCATTTCATATATTGTCACATTCAGACACATTTTTAGGGCCTTTGAAGAACAGGAAACTTCTTCCAGAAAATAACTACTAAAACACAGCCCAAGATGGACAACACCAAACTGAAAGCTTAAATTTCATTGTGCCAAATGATACTAACAATGCAGATGACAGGCAAATGGTACAGCTGAGACACATCCTCAGACATCTCACGGAAGCTGGCAAGCTAAAGTGGCTCGACAGGAGTATGCACTCATTTTAACTGTCATAATGACACAGGACTCGTCTGTATCTTTTACAGTAAGAAAGAGCTTATAAGAATCTTGCAGAAATTTTATGAGTTTCACTTTTCTCAGAAACAAATGCAGACAGAATGGGCAACATAGGGCAAAATTCTAGAAGGGCTCCTGATGGCTCCTATCACCTTCCACACCCAGCAAAGAGATCCTTTAGTCTGGCAGGCAGAGCCCTGTACAATACGTCCAAACCCGCCTTCCATTCCTCCTCATTCCATACTCAAGCTAGAGCTTCCTGCTGAGCCTCCGACGTACGCCCTGCCTTCCTGCCTTCGAGTCTCAGTCTATGTTACTCTATTTGTCCAGGACACAAGTTCTTGATCTTGGGTTTATGGATGAGTTTCAAGGTTCAAGTGGTCTTCCTGGAAGCGAAGGCAGCCTTTGGTGTAACCTTGCAAGTGCGCATTCTTCTGGAAGGAGGGGTCACAGGGGCTGGGGGAGGGTACATGAGTCACTACCTCTTTTCCCCAATGAGCCCACTTGCCCATTCATTCATTGACAGATACATACTTAGTGCCCACCACGTGTCAGATACTGTTCCATGTTCTCAGAACATAGCAGTGAGGAAAACAAACAAGGATCCTGCCCGCTTGGCACTTCTATTCTACTATCAGAATATAGATATATCATGTAATATATATCATGTATATATATTACAATATATATATATATAATATATAATATAATATATATATAATATAATATATAATATAATACAATATATCATGTAATAGATAAAACATACAATGCGTAAATTACTTAGTAAGCTAAAATACAGTGTGTTTTTTGGTTTGTTTTTAACCTGTGGCTGGCATTGTGATGTAGCAGGTTAAACCACTGCAGGTGGGAGCTCCACCTGTCTGTCCATCTCTCTGACTTTCAGATCAAAAAGTGAATGAGGGGTCAGCCTTGTGCCACTGCCTGTTGTGCTAGCATCTCACACGGGTGCCAATTTGAGTCCCAGCTGCTCCACTTCTGATCCATGTTCCTGCTAAAGCACCTGGGAAAGAAACAGAAGATGGCCCAAGTCCTTGGGCCCTGCACTCACGTGGGAGACCTAAATAAAGCTCCTGGCTTCAGCCTGGTGCAGCCCTGGTCATTTGGGCATTTGGGGAGTGAACCAGCAAATGGAAAATCTCTCTCTTTCTCTTTCTGCTTCTTCCTCACAAATAAATTAATAAATCTTAAAAAAAAAAAAAAAACCCTATGAGGATAAGCAGTCCTGGGAGGAAGAATGTTGTTTTAAGCAGAATAGTCAGGATGGGACCTATTAAGATGAAGACTTGAATAAATTGATGGGGTGGGCCACATTCCAGACATGGGGAAAGGCAGTGCAAGGGCCCTGAGGTGGTTGTCTGCCAGGCATGCAAGAGGCAATGTGGCTGGAACCAAGTCCAGGAAGGAATGAGAAGGGGATGAGGGTGAGAGCCACTGCTGATTGTGTGGCACTGTGAGAGGGATGAGGAGCCAACAGAGAATTCTAGGAGCAAGTGATGTCATCTGCCTTGGGCTGCAAAAAAGTCACCAGGTATGGACAGGGTGGAGGCGAGGACTCTGATGGGAGGCAGACTCCATCATCCAGGCGAGAAACAACGGGGCCTTGGACAAAGGCGATAGCAGTGAGGTTGTCAGACTGCAGACAGAAGGTGGAGTCAGTCAGACTTGCTCATACATCAGATGTGCCATGGGCAAGAGAGACAGGAGACAGGAACGATGTCGAGGTGTGGCCTGAGGAGCTGGACAGACGGCACCGTCATCAGCCAAGACGAGGGAAGTTGGAGAGGAGATTTTCGGGGGCAAAGTCAGGAATTGAGCTTTGTCCATGCTAAGGTGGGGGTGCCTGGTTGGTAGCTGGATTTCCGGGTCAGACCAGGTTTCTAAGGTAAGATTCAGAGCTAAGCATCTGGGAACCACTGACTGTATTAAGGACCATCATCTGACCAGTCCAACAGCCCACATCCCTTCTAGGATCCCCTACAAACTGGTACCTCCCTAGTGAAAATTTTTTACTGGATTACAGTTTTTAATATACTCTCATCTTTCTTCCTGTACAATAAAGTCTAAAAATTGTATTCCACACAATTTTGTATTTTTTGTTGTGCCTGCAAAAATACTGTTTAGGCCAAATGCAGACATTCTTTCAAACTCCTTCCCAATATACATCGTTTTTACGATCACCAAGACCTGTATATGGTTCACAGTAGTGATTCTGATCCTTTTCTTACTCTTTAACATTTGCCATGAAATCCAAGTGCTGGCATTCTATTTCAGAGCACTGGTTCAAGTCCTGGCTACTCCACTTCCAATTAGCTCCCTGCTAATGCACCTGGGAAGTAGCAGACGATGGCTCAAGGAGCCCCTTGCCACTCACGGGCAGGTATGGATGGAGTTCCCAGCCTGGCCCAGCCCATCTGGGAAATTAAACAGTGGATATGGAAGTTCTCTCTGTCTCTCCACCTTTCCAAACAATCCATCTTAAACACACATCCAAACTCCACTCCATTTTCTCTGTAATGCAAATTATCAAACTAGTTTTTTTTTTTTTTAAATAGACTACTGGTAAACACTATTTATTGTAAAGAAAACTTAGGAAAAATGTCAAAAGCCACATTTAGTTCTCTCTTCTGCTCCTATAGTTTCCTTGGAAATCAACTTTGGTGCTCTGCTTTCACATAGCTGTGCACTCTAGTTCTGTAGGTTTCAAGTTTCTCACCCAAAAGATAAAGAGACTGGGCCAGAAGGTTCCAAAATTCCATAAATATTTCTTTTTGAAAATCCTCAATGACTCTGTCAAAACACCAAATTTGCTGGAGATAAAGCATTTATTATGCTTCAAACCATATGGGATCAAGATAAATGTTATTCAAATACAGACCTTCCAGTCAACACCATGGACTAGAACTCTCTTTTTTTAACTTGGGAAATTGGGAAGTTTTTTTCTGAAAAAGAAATTCTTAAGAATGATATTGATCATTTTCTATGGAGTAGTTACAAAGATTCTTTTTCTAAATTCCTGTTGAACATTTAAGTCTATTATAAGTACATCCCATCAAAAATAAGAGAACTAATCACAAGGCAAATAAAATTATTACCTGTGTTTTGGGCCGAGTGTATTCCACGGGCCTTAGATATAATCTTCATGACTGAACTGCATTTTGTGACTCTTCTATTAAAGCTGTTTTAGCTAATTGTGAGGGTGTAAAAAGTGCTGCGCTCACAATGTCCACAGCCCTTTTTCAAGTTTGTTTTCATAGGGTTGTATTTAATCATGAACATCACAGTAACTTAAAAAAACGGCTCTTTTGAAAACTTATTTGTGGACACCCTCTATGGAATGGTGATAATTTTAGAAAAGTCACATCAAGCTCAGAGGTTAGGAGTAGAAATCAAACACAGGTGGGGAAGAGACAAAAAACCAACCACACAAAAGCCCTGTACCCAAAGAACTGTCTGTGAAGCAGTAGCTAAGTGGCTTTGATGGAAATGCCTCATTGTGTGACAAAGGGGTTAAAATGCAGGATTCCTCTGGAACATTTCAGATCTGAAAGCTCTGGCAACACAGGAGGCCAGGCAAGGAAAATCCTGCTCTTAGAGGAGATGGGTGAGGGTGGGAGATTGGTCTAGTGCTTAAGACACTGCCTGGGTTACCCGCACCCCATATCTGAGTGCCTAGGTTCATGTCTCAGCTCTGCTTCCCATTTCAGCTTTCTACTGATGCAGACCCTGGAAGGCAACTGTGATGGCTCAAGTAGTTGGGTCCCTGCCACCCATGTGGGAGACCTGGATTGAGTTCTCAGCTCCTGGCATTCGGGGATTGAACCAGCAGATGGGGGTGCAGTCACTACCTCTGCTTCTCCAATGAATTTTAAAAAAAGGAACAGGAAGAGGAAAAAGAAAGAGGAGGAAGAGAGGGAGAGAAGAAGAGATAGATGGAAAAGACAAAGAAAAATAACAAAAATCAGGGCTGGTGTTCTGGCGTAGCAGGTAGAGCGGCCACCTATGATGCTGGCATCCCATACGGGCAGTGCTCAAGACCTGGCTGCTCCACTTCCTGTCCCGCTCCCTGCTAATGCACCTGGGAAACAATGGAACATGGCTCAAGTGCTTGGGCCCTGGCACCCATGTGGGAGATCTGGAAGAAGCTCCTGGTCTCTGGATTCGGCCTGGCCCAGCCCCAGCTGTTGCTGCCATTTGGGGAGTGAACCAGAGGATGGAAGATGTCTCTCTTTCTCTGTCTACTTATTTCTGTGTATAACATGGAGTTTAAAAAAAATGAATAAATCTTTAAAACAAACTCCCCAAATCACTCCCAAAATTCAACCACAACTGGCCCAATGATGGTAATCAGGAACTTCATTTTGACTTTTACTGGATTAATCCCACCCCAATATCCACTATTACCCTCTATAATCAGACATTTTAAAAAGACACATGTGTGGCCAGTGCCGTGGCTCACTTGGCTAATCCTCCACCTGCGGTGCCAGCACCCCGGGTTCTAGTCCCAGTTGGGGTGCCGGGTACTAGTCCTGGTTGCTCCTCTTCCAGTCCAGCTCCCTGCTGTGGCCCAGGAGGGCAGTGGAGGATTGCCCAAGTGCTTGGGTCCCTGCACCAGCATGGGAGACCAGGAGGAAGCACCCTGCTCCTGGCTTTGGATCGGCACAGCACCGGTTGTAGCGGCCATTAGGGGAGTGAACCAACAGAACCTTTGTCTCTCTCTCACTGTCTATAACTCTACCTGTCAAATAAAAAATAAAAAAAAGACACATGTAGCACTTTCCACATGGCAGGCAATATTCTATGTGCTTCACAAGTATTAACTTCCTTAATTTTCCTGTGACCCTATGAGATAAACTATAACAGCCTCTCTAGTATCTAGACAGACACAGGGATCCCAGAACCTTGTTAAATGGCTCAGCTGTAATTCAAACCCAGCCGTCTGAATCCAGAGTGTAAGATCATGGCTGTTGTGCTATGCTATGCTGGAAAGAAGGAGAACAAAGACACTGCAAATGAACGTGTATGGTTCACAAGTCCCCTTGTCACACTTTAAGAAACTCAATAATCCTAGGGAGGATCTTTCAGTAGCTGGAAAGCTGCAAAACACAGGCTCTTTTGAAAATATGATTGTGTTCTGCCCCTTGGGCATATACAATCTTATTACCAGCTCCCCCACCCTACCCCATATCAAACCCAAGGAAAGCAAAGCAAAATAGCTGGAGTATTTAGCACCTAGGTAGAGGGGATGCAGACTTTGGTCTACAGAGTGCCCGAGAGGCCAGTGCTGAGGGGAGATCAGTACATTCAGCCTCCAGTTCCACAGCGTGCAAGCAGTAATAATAATCTGGTTTGCTTACACCATGGGAAGGCTTTCCAGGACTTAAGAAAGTTCCTTTTCTCCTTTGTCCAAAATAACATAACATAAAATAAATGAGGAGCTTACATTTCTGGGTCCAAGAGGATGTTGATGCAAGTTTTGGAAATGAGAAGAGCAGACCACCCCCAGAAGGAAATTCCAGAGAGGAAAAACAACCCATCAGGGCACACACGCTCACAGCCTGATTTAGCATCCTTCAAACCACAGTCTCCTAGAGGATTTTCCTGATTACTGTCTTCAGAAGCATGAAAAAGTTACACGGATTTTCCTGATTATTCAATGCAAAAGCCTGAGAAAGTTCCATGAGTTCCACAATGGGAAGTTTACCGCCAAGCAGTTC
Source organism: Lepus europaeus (assembly GCF_033115175.1). Taxonomy (NCBI): domain Eukaryota; kingdom Metazoa; phylum Chordata; class Mammalia; order Lagomorpha; family Leporidae; genus Lepus; species Lepus europaeus. The sequence goes on along the minus strand of NC_084828.1, from coordinate 161,444,419 downwards.
GGAGGGTTACATTTTTATTATTGCTACAGGACAGTTCTGGGAACAAGAAAATATGCAAATCCTAAGAAATCGTATTCTCCAAGTAGACCAGACTCTTTCAACTGAACACCCTCAACTTCTTTGGTGGGGGCGGGGATGGGAAAACGTCATGGATCCCTTTGTCAATCTGATGAAAGTTACAGAATGCGCTTTCCAGAAAAATGCATAAGCATACAGTCGTAATGTACTGGATTTTATTTTATGAGGTTCACAAATCTCTTAACTCTCTCTAGAGCATTTTATATGCTCAGGTCCTAATGGAATGCCACAGACAGTTTAAGATGATGGTATAGAGTGGCTTAAAGGCTCGGCTTATTGTTTTATTCATTTGCTTTTTTTGTCTTCAAAGATTTGGTTTTTTTTATTTATTTGAAAGGCAGAGTTACAGAGAGAGATAGAGAGACAGATGAGAGAGAGAGAGAGAGAGAGAGAGAGAGAGAGAGAAAGAGCGAGCACACAATCTTCTATCCTATCCACTGGTTTACTCTCCAAATGGTAACAAAGGCCTGGGCTGGGCCAGGCCAAAGCTTGGAGCCCAGAGCTGCTTCTGGGTCTCCCACATGGGTGCAGGGGCCCAAAGACTTGGGCCATCTTCTGCTGCTTTCCCAGGTTCATTAGCAGGGAGCTAGCTGGATCAGAAGTGGAGCAGCCAGGTCTTGCAGGTGGAGGCACAAGGCTGACCCCTCATTTACTTTTAGATTTGAAAGTGAGAGCGAGGGATGGATAGGCAGATGGAGCTCCTACCTGTAGGTTTACTTCCCCAATGCCTGCAATGGCTGGAGGTGGGCCAAAGCCAGGTGCTGGGAACTCAATATGGGTCTCTCACATGGGTGGCAGGAATCCAACTACTTGAGTCATTAATGCTGCTCTCCAGTGTATACATTAGCAGGGAGATGGAGTCAGGAATTGGAGCTGGGATTTGAACCCAGGTATTCTGATACGGAATGTGGGTATCTTCACCTCTAGGTCAAACTTTTGCCTGCCACAGGTAGGCCTGTTGTTGCAACTGGGTCAAAGACCACTAATCCTCTCTCTAGCAACTCTCTGGGCCTCCTTTATTACATTGCCAAAGGAGGAAATGTAGAGATTAAAAAGGGTGGAGGGGCAGGTATTATGGCACAGTGACACTGCTTAGGGCACATACATACCACACTGAGGGGTAGTCGAAGTCCTGGTTGCTCTGCTTCCATCCCAGCTTCCTGCTAAATGATGACATTTGGGAAGGCACCAGATGATGGCCCAAATACTTGCATGTCTTCCACCCATATGGGAGATCTGGATGGAATTCTGGGATACTGGCTGTAACCAGGCTGCAGTTATGTGGTGAGTGAAGCAGATGATGGAAGATCTCCCTCTCTCCTTCCCTCGCACTTCCTTTCTTCCTCTTTCTGCTCTCCCTCTCTCTTGGTTGTGCTGCCTTTTAAATCAATCAATCTTTTTTTTTTTTTTTTTTTGACAGGCAGAGTGGACAGTGAGAGAGAGAGACAGAGAGAAAGGTCTTCCTTTTGCTGTTGGTTCACCCTCCAATGGCCGCCGCGGTAGCGCGCTGCGGCCGGCGCACCACGCTGATCCGAAGCCAGGAGCCAGGTGCTTCTCCTGGTCTCCCATGGGGTGCAGGGCCCAAGGACTTGGGCCATCCTCCACTGCACTCCCTGGCCACAGCAGAGAGCTGGCCTGGAAGAGGGGCAACCGGGACAGGATCGGTGCCCCGACTGGGACTAGAACCTGGTGTGCCGGTGCTGCAAGGCGGAGGATTAGCCTAGTGAGCCGCAGCGCCGGCCAATCAGTCAATCTTAAAATAAACAGCATGGAAATAGCCAGCTACTGTGGCCAAGCCTTCGATGTTAAGAGTTCTCAGAAAGGCAAAGAATAATCTGAATTTTGGGTTCTATCTGTGTTTTTTCACAAACATGACTGAATGAACCTGAAATAAATCAATTCTCAGTAGCAGTTTTCCCCCAAAAGGATAGCAATCTTACAATTTAGTTTAGCAACCTTAAGATAATCAGTTTTGGCCGGCGCCGCGACTCACTAGGCTAATCCTCCGCCTTGCGGTGCCAGCACACCGGGTTCTAGTCCCGGTCGGGGCGCCGGATTCTGTCCCAGTTGCCCCTCTTCCAGGCCAGCTCTCTGCTATGGCCCGGGAGTGCAGAGGAGGATGGCCCAAGTCCTTGGGCCCTGCACCCCATGGGAGACCAGGAGAAGCACCTGGCTCCTACCATCGGATCAGCATGGTGTGCTGGATGCAGAGGCCATTGGAGGGTAAACCAACGGCAAAGGAAGACCTTTCTCTCTTTCTCTCTGTCTCTCTCTCTCACTATCCACTCTGACTGTCAAAAAAAAAAAAAAAAAAGGAAGATAATCAGTTTCTATTGAAAAGTGAGCATCAAATAAAATGGGTAAAACAAAAAGGAAGAGATTTTCACAGGAATCTCCCTTGCTACTACCAAGCTCAGGAAACAATCTTATATGGTCCAGTGTAAAATCTCGTTGATTTAGTCACTTGTGATTTATTCATAAATTAGTTTAAGCAAGTTTCCATTGACTCTACCATGTGGCAACTCTATGGTACAGTGATATGAATTAATTCAAGAGACCCTCTCTGGGCTGCCAATAAGGTATGGCAGGAATTCAGAGCCAAGTTTTTTGCCTGCTAATGTCAAGTTTATCATCAGATAGGCGGCAAGATGGCGGAATAGGCAGGGAGCACACTTAGTCCGGGGGGAGAGAAAGTTTAATATAAGTGGAGATACTGCAGGGTCAAGGAAGAGTAGGGGATGAACCAGCAGAGGAAACTCTTCCGGAACTAGTGATTCACAGTGGACCTGCGTGGAGAGCGTGGGAGCCCAAGTTCGGGACACCAGCGGCAGACTCAACGCACCAGCGCTGGAACGCGAGGTGAGCCAAACCTCCTTAGCCCGAGATACCAGCAGGCAAGCGGAAAGAGGAGGCTAGAGGGAACGAGGCTTGAAACTCCGTGGGGAAAAGTTCACCAGGCTAACTAGAAGAGAGAGAAAAAAAATAAAAAAAGTGACTGATACGGACACAAGTTTCTCTCTCTCCGCTCACCTCTCAAAGGCGAGCAAGACAGAGCAGGCGCCATTTTGGACATACATCATAAGCAGGGCGACCTCAGGTCTGCACCAGCCCTGAGCCTAGCAGAAAAACCTGACTCTGTGGGGAGGGGTGAAATAACAGGAGATTAGCATCTAACTTGGCAACCCAGTGGGAGACTGCAGGAGAATTGGAGCCCACACTGAGGGCAGCAGAGATTCCCTGTGTGGTCCTTGGGAAAGAGCTTCCGATCTCTGGCTCCTGTGGGTATATCATTTGCCTGCTAACTACCTCCAATTACGTTCAGCTGTGCGGAATTACTTCCCTTTTAAATCAAAAAAAGAAAGAGAGATTTACCACACCTAACCTGGGAGTGTCATCTTTGACACACCCTCAACCCTGAGGAACCAAACACAGCTCTCAGTCCACACTCATCTCAAGCCTCTAAGGCTCCACTGAAAGCAGACAGTCCACTTAATATAGAGCCATAGTGTAACAAGAAAAAACACCACAGTGAAGAAACCAAATATCTCCAACATGCCAAACAACAAACGCAAAAACCAAGCTAACAAGAACAAGGAAGAAACTATGACGCCCCCAAATGAAAAAGACACCCCAATTCAAGATTATGAAGATGATGAGATCGAAGAAATGCAAGAAGCGGATCTCAAAAAATTGATAAGAACATTAAGAAGTTCTCAAAAACAAATTCTTGAACTACAGAAATCCTTCATGGACAAGATAGAAAATCTCTCTCGTGAAAATGAAATCTTAAGGAGGAATCAAAATGAAATGAAACAACTAGTGGAACAAGAAACTCTGATAGTGACTAGAAATCATAATGAAATGAAGAATTCAATAGATCAAATGACAAACACATTAGAGAGCCTTAAAAACAGAATGGGCGAAGCAGAAGAGAGAATATCAGACTTAGAAGACAGAGAACAGGAAAGGAAACAGGCAAACCAAAGAAAAGAAGAAGAAATTAGAAATCTAAAAAATATTGTCGGGAATCTACAGGATACTATTAAAAAACCCAATATTCGGGTTCTAGGAGTTCCTGAAGGCATGGAGAGGGAGAAAGGATTAGAAGGCATTTTCAGTGAGATACTAGCAGAAAATTTCCCAGGTTTGGAGAAGGACAGAGGCATCTTAGTACAGGAAGCTTATAGAACCCCTAATAAACATGACCAAAAGAGATCCTCACCACGACATGTTGTAATCAAACTCACCACAGTGAAACATAAAGAAAAGATCCTAAAAGGTGCAAGAGAGAAACGTCAGATCACTCTTAGAGGATCTCCAATTAGACTCACAGCAGACTTCTCATCAGAAACCCTACAAGCTAGAAGGGAATGGCGAGACATAGCCCAGGTACTAAGAGAGAAAAACTGCCAGCCCAGAATACTATATCCTGCAAAGCTCTCATTTGTGAATGAAGGTGAAATTAAGACTTTTCATAGCAAACAGAAACTGAAAGAATTTGTTGCCACTCATCCTGCCCTGCAAAAGATGCTTAAAGATGTGTTACACACAGAAACACAGAAACATGGTCACCAATATGAAAGAAGGTAAAGGAAGGAAACCTCACAGCAATAGATCACAGGAAGCTCAATTTCTCTTTGACATAGAATTAAACTCTGATGCTCTGTTAAAGCAATGTGTTAAAGTAATCTATTATGTTCTCTTGATGTCTGTTAAATTCTAATTGTTCAAAAACAGCTGAATTTTTATTAAGAGCTATGGGTTATTTAAATATGTGCTTTTTTCAAAAATTTGAATAATCACCTTGTAACAATGATCAAATTTGGTCTATGTTATGTCATGATTTTAAGAAATCTTATTTCAACCAGATATTTTGGATTTTGAGCCTTCTTGGCATTCTTGACAGGCATTCAAAAAATCAAAGTCTCAAACAATCTGGTCTCTAAAATTTCCAGTAAATCCTGGACTTTGGTTTTTCCAGTTTGGGCCCAACTGAAAAAATCGAAGGACCTATGTCTCTCATCTTATAGAGACACCAACTAATCAGTTTATTTGGAGTATATTAGAAGTACTGTCAAGATGTGATGTGGTACCAGACTTTAAGTTTCTATAATGGAAAATGCTATGAATACAAATGTTTGAGAATTAAAAAGTCTAATGATCTTGTGTTACTAGACATGATAGTTATCTTAATGAGAAAGCCCCAGAGGCTTAAAGGGTTAAATACTTGTAAAATCCTACAGGTGCTTTCAAAAATACTGTGAAGTAAGCAAGTGCCTCTTGTTGGTTGATGAGTTTATAATTTTAAACATGGCGACTTAAAGTCTTTTGTCATCCACAGTTATATATGATCTGTTGCTCATAAAACTAAAGCGTTGTTGGTTCTGTGTTTAGCTGTCCTCCTATAGGTTCCTATGGACTTTTTCCAGCCACTTTTATTGTATTCAGTACTTTGGGATGGCTCTGTAAACAGATGAAGCCAATAATGTATTAACAGTACCAACTGAGAGAAAGTATGGTTAACTGAGGTTACTAAAAACAAAAAGCAATTCAAATCAATTGGCAATCTACAAAAAGAGTTAAAGATTTTAAAAGCTATTATTAAAATTTCTATATTTGTCTATTATGCTATATTATATGTGTGTACATATTGTATGTCCACATGGGGAAATTTTATTAAGAGTTTTATTTTAAATGGCTTATAGATAAGATTGTCCATAAATTTAAGCTGCTAAAATCAATCAAAGATACATTTTAATTTGTGGGACCTGAATCTGTGTATCATATGTTTTAGACTTGTTGGTAGAAAGAAACTAAAAACATTTTAGATGGTTGTGCTTAAGTTTACTGGCTAAACAAACTACACCATGTTAGATATTTAAGAGGTGTTTTCAAATACATGATTCTTAAAATTTATAGAAGGCATTGGACCTTCTGGTAAATGTTTTCTTAAGTTGTTATCTAATGGTTGAAACGGTTTGCTAAGTATTCATGTGATATTGCTATTGTCAGCAAGCAATCTAGGACTTGCTCCCTCATTTCTCTATTCTAAGCCCAACTTGTTCTTTCATTTCTCTATTCTCTTCAAGGTAGGAAACTAATTCTATTATGAAGGAATCTGTAGGATGCACAATTTAATCTTTAGACCTTATAAAAGAGATGGCTAACATTTTTCTGCAATAGCATAGCCAAAATAAGAACTTAAATAATAATCTCATAGCTAGATTCACTTCGCCATCAGCGAAGTATACAGTAAGTAGAAAAAACCTCCCTTTCAGACCAAAGGGAAAGAAAGTTTTAAAGTGAGAATATAATTTTCCTCATGGGCATTGTCTACCTTAGAAAAACTACTACAGAACATGCCTGTGACTATAGACTTGTAGTTCAGGCCACCGAAGATTAGAGATGGGACACGGGCACTCCCTTGACTTGCATCCTCTGGTCTGCTTTAACACAAACCAGGAGGAAAAGAAAGCTCGGCATCAGAAGCAATGGGTGGCAGGCCTATTAATGGCTGATCTGTACAGTGATCTGCCCTCAAGGAGACCCAACAGGCCAGTCCACTGCAGTGGCTTTCAATGTGGTAAGCCTGGGCTTCAGCAGAAGTCAGCTTGTGAAGAGCCCTGGCAGCTCTGCCAAGAGTTGGATCACTGGAAATGGACCTGCCCTGGAGTCGAAGGATGCCCAGGTCAGAGCCACAGATCTTATTGGCTCTAAGCTGAAAAGCCCTTCACTCAGCCCAACTTCCAAAGTGACCACTGCAGCTGAGGGGATGGTCAAGTAGGGTCAGCAACATTGCAGGCAGAACTGTAAATTTCTTGTTAGAGATGCCACCTGCCTTTACCTGGCCAGCTCTCCTCCCAGGCCAGCCAAGTAATGAAAGTCAACAGAGTGCCTTCCCCTAGGAGGTTCACACCTCCCTTAGGATATACCCCATGTGAAGAGATAGATAGGTCTGGGCCTCTTAACTTACAAGGCCTAAAGCCCACCAGATTATTATCAAGCCCCTTCTATCAGGTTCTATTTGCCTCTCAATCAGAAAACTTAATTGTAGCTTAGACAGCACCTTTCTAGCTCCTCTAATAATGACTCTGTCCTTTGTTCTAGGCCCTGTCTAGTGCACTTGGGCCTCATTCCTTTGTAATCATAACCTCTACTCTACCACCAATGGCTCTACTCCCAACCTGTGTGTACTGATGGTCCTCTTCCCCACTTAATGCTGTATAATTGTTCAAACCTGGTAAATGCCACTCTTAGGATCATTGGTTACTATCCTCACTCTGTCTTTTATGACCTTGTCTAAATATGATCAGAGTCGGCAAACTTGGAAGGCTTCCATAGCCTTGGCAACTCATGACGACAGCCTAGGATGGTTACTGGCGCCATAAACTAGAGTGTCAATTTGTTGGGTCAACAACAGGAGCCACTGTGCACTTGCTCCTCATGTGGGATCTCTGTCCTTAATGTGCTGTACATTGTGATTTAATGCTATAACTAGTACTCAAACAGTATGTTTCACTTTGTGTTTCTATGTGGGTGCAAACTGTTGAAATCTTTATACTAAATTGATCTTCTGTATATAAAGAGAATTGAAAATGAATCTTGATGCAAATGGAAGGGGAGAGGGGGCGGGAGAGGGGAGGGTTGCGGGTGGGAGGGAAGTTATGGGGGGGGGGAAGCCATTGTAATCCATAAGCTGTACACTGGAAATTTATATTCATTAAATAAAAGTTAAAAAAAAATAAAAAATAATAAAAAAAAGTTTATCATCAATGAAAGAGGTGAATGAGACAACCATAATTCAAGCCAGGGGTAGTACACTATCATGGCTCTGAGAATTATAGTAAAGGCAGCTTTGTGTTGAGGATGACATGGAGGGTGATTTCATGTCCAGAAGGCAGGAAAGGAGCCTCACTTTATTTCTGTATCCTAAGTGTTCACATGTTACTTGGTGTATGAGGTGGTGGGTATCAATGCTTGAATAGATGAAAGCTTTATCTTCCCACTTGGTTGTGCAACAGTTCCACAATAGGCAGGCTAGTCTTGACCGCCCCTATTCTACCAATGAGGAAAAAGTGAGCCTTAGAGAGTTAAGGTCCAAGGGCAGCACAGTTCATTCACTGCAGATACACATCAAGAATTCAAGTCTCTTCCCACTATACACATAGCCCAACAAGGAAATAGTGATGAGCAATTTTTATGGATTCCTGAAATGGATACAGTAAAGGATGGGAGAGGAGGATTGGTAAAGTCATAGTGAGAACTATTCAGAGCTGCCTGATAATTTTGTCTTGCTGACATTCCACAGGCCAGTTTTGAGAAAAGGAGCAATAAGGGTATTGGTTATAGAACTGTATATAGGTAGAAGAATAGACAAGGAAAATGTCGTTACATTGTGGGGCAAGTTAAACCCACAAAAATCTGATGAGCAATGCTAAACACAGACTTGCTTGACAAAGAAAACACATAATTTTTTAATTATTTGAAAGGTAGAATTACAGAGAGAGAAGGAAAGACACAATGAGAAAGATCTTGCATCTGTGATTCACACCCAAAATGGCTGCATTGGCCAAGGCTGGGACAGACTGAAACCTGGAGCCTGGAAATCCAGATCTCCCACATGGATGCAGGAGCCCACGGACTTGGGCCATCTTCGAATGCTTTCCCAGATGTGTTAGTGGGGAGCTGGATAAGAAGTGGAGCACCAGGACTCAAATTGGTGCCCACATGGGATCCTGGCATTGCAGATGGCAGCTGAACCCACTGCTCCACCCCCAACAAGTGGTTTCCAAACCAGCTCCAGTAGACTTCCATTACTAGGGGCCTCGAGTTGGGTGCCAAACCCAGGACAGCCTGACACAGTATTTCTGTCTTGGTTTAGAGAGTCAAGGGACAAGTTCAGGTCAGAAAAGATGGGGATTCATATGGAGAAGGTGAGACAGGAAGCTGGGGTGGCTTCCAAGGGAAGTGGGGTTCTCAGTCTTATCCTGAAGTCCTGTCATGCCCATCACCCTGCCTTGGTTCACTTTTAGGAGCACAGCTGGACCATTCAGTACAGAACCCTGGATTCACCCACGCACAGCTGATTCCAGGTAAGCAGCTTGGAGTGGTGCTTGCAGTCAGGGTGCAGACTACATAGGTCATTGTTAGTGTCTTACTCGCACTTAAAACTCATATTGTGTTCTAGCAACTGTAGGCATGGGGTCTGAAATGCCCCACAAGCCTATTAGGCAGCTCTAGCATATTTAAAGAACGTGGTGCAGGTCATCGTGAGCAGAAACCACATTCACATTGGTGCTTTGGGAAAACATTGCTAGCCCGATTCTCTCTTCCTGCAGGCTAATTGGGCAGAGGCTCCTGTGGGTAGCATAGCCGGACTCCAGGAAAGCAAGCAGAGCATGAGTAGGGGTGAAGAGAGGCATGAAACAAAGGAGAACAAGACGACATGGAGGAAAATCAGGACACTATCCAAAAGAAACACTGAAAATGCTTTTTCCAAGCAATGTCTTAACCTCACTAGAAAACATACAAAGGCCTGGAGGACTGGTAAAATGGTTGAAAACCACAGCACTGAGGATCGCTTTCAGCAGAGCCAGCATGGGCAGGTTTCAGATAAAAATTCCTTAAAGGATAAGAAACAGGTGGCATTCACAGACCAGGCCCCAGAAAGGACAGACACAGGCAACCTGTAACGAAATCAGATGCGAGCACATAGAATTCATTAAGGAAATGCAATTTGTTTTCCTGTGATCGATAAACAATCACATGAGCAAATGGACAGAAGGAGGAGCTCCCGATGAGATTCCTAACCAACACCACCAGGAAGAAACACAAAGAATTAAAGAAAAACATAGATTAGTGGAAAGCCAAAGAAGAAAAGAAAAGAAAGCCAGCTAGCCTCTCTTCATATCCTAGTGAAAGGGAACACAATGAAAGACTATCTGGTTAAGCCTCTATTTAGGAATAAATAGCTCAGTAACCAGTTTTATCAAGGATGAGGACAGCCAAGTTTTAATTGGAAATAACATGGCCTTGCATCAGAGGCTTGTTCCTTAAAACTAAGGCGTTAGATAAAACCAGGTTCACGTTTCTTCCACCCTTGTGTCAGGAAATGGGAGCACAAAGCCCGATTGGCCAAATAAAGGAACTGGACACTCCACAGAAAAACCCTCTCAACCCGTGATTGATGTCCACTGACACCTCTGCACAATGACACCCTGGGAACTGGCAGAAGGTACACACCATGCATAGCCAGGGGCCACGCAGCCCAGCCTCTTTGGGGGAAGAGACAAATCCCAGTCATTGTCTTGGAATCACAGCAACCTACTTTGGAGTTGTGTGCATACCCTCAACTATGAAATTTATATATTCACTCATTCAGTAAATACTTACATGGAGTCTTCTATGTGCCAGGAACCATTCTAGGTGCTGGGTATAGAGTGGAGACACAATGTCTTCCCCTGGGAGTTTTACACATGACTGGGGGAAATAGACAATAACCAAGTAAACAGCTACTTAATAAAGCATTAGGCAGTGGTGAGTGCTATGAAGACAAAAGGCAGCAGGGGAGAGAGTGTGACTAGAAGCAGGTTTGGGCAGGAAGTGAAGCAGAGACGCCTGCTCAGCAGATGCACGGCCTTGCTCTCTGGCAATTGTCTCTGAGCTGAAGTCAAAGCCACCGATCCCTCTCTGGGAAGCACTATTGTCCATCCTGAGATTAACAACTTGCTTCTGTTTATGCTGATATGGCCTGATTGTGCTATGGAATGCGAAGAGCTTTGAAAGGCCAGGGAGTAGAGAGCGCCACACATCATCACGACCGTGGCAGGCTGTCGTTTTGGTGGGAGCCAAACATCCATGCTTCCAGAAGTTCCCGGTCTTGGGTAGATTCTCCCTCGTCAAGTTTGGGCTGGGCCTACCACTCATTGTAATCATCAGAATCTAATGGAAGCAATGTTATACCAATTTCAAACTTCATGCTGGTGGAAGTAGATTGTGTTTTGGCATGCTGGGTGAAACCAGGTGCCTTGTAAGGTGTCCTACTCACTCAGCACCAGCTCCTTGTAAGAGCCCAAACTGGCCATGCAGTATACGGACCAGGAAGAGAAAAAGAAGACCCCTCCCATCAGCTCCAGCATCATCTCATCAGTGGAAGTGAGATTTTCCCACCTCATATGAGCCACCTTAGCTGACCCCACATACAGCAGTCCTACAAAGAACTGTGCAAACTGCAGAATCCTGAACAAAGACATAAAATGGTAGTGTAATCCACTAAATTCTTGGGTAATTTTGCTACTCAGTAATAGTCAACCAAAACAATGATTTTCCATTTCAGACACAAAACACATAATAACTTTTTCATGTACAACTTTGGCTTGGAAATTTTTCGAGGGGTAGGCTTAGAATTTTCTTGGCTTATTGTCTGTGTCTTTGATTTTAAAACACCTAATTTGAGAACATGAATTGCTGGATCTCAAATAGCGGAAAAAATATGTTCTGACTTAAGGCTTAAAAATAGAGATATGTGCTATTAGGAAGACAAGAATATGTTTCTGCTGACCTATTCATCTCACGCAGGCCAAACTTACGTCCTGCCATAATTCTGGAGGTAGGAAGCTGAACTAGACTTGACCTCAGTTAGCATTTCCCAACTCAAGTGACAATACCCCACCCTGGAATTCCTGACAACACTATCAACCTCGGACAGCAGCCCTTGCTGGCCACCGTCGGAAAGTGCTGGCAGCAAGGTTTTGTTCACACAGAAGGGACAGATCTGCATGGCTTTATGCAGAGGAAAAGGAAAAGCAAAGCAATTAATTCACCCTGGGGAAACATGCTGAGGCCATGAATTCACCAGGTAGTGCAAACCGTCAGCTGTGGTCACAGAGAGGATGCACCATCCTTCCCCTCTCCACTGGGTCTTTTCCGTCTCCACTGGGGATAAATAATGTGCAATGGATGGTGGAGACAGCTAAGCCATGAATGGGTAATACAGACCAGAATACAAGGGAACATCATGTCTGTGTTACATAAAACAAAGATCTGGGAGGGTGTCCAACCCAGGGAATCATCAAGATGATTCATTACCGCATTTCTCAAAGCGTGGTCCCTAAGGTGAGCAGTGTCGGTAGCACCTGGAAGCTTGTTAGAAATGCAAATCCTTGAGTCCTACCCCAAAATGACTAAATCAGAAACCCCAAGAGTAAAACTCGCCAGCAGTATGGAGCATGCCCTCTGGCCGGTTTTGAAGTTTGGAAATTAATAACACGCTGGAATTCCAGGAAAAAAGGTAGAATCCCTATTTATATTTATTTTTAACCTTTAAAGAAACAACTTTAAGCTTCATTAGCATTTAACATTTACTAATATATAACCCTACTTCTCTTGTTCTTACTTTACCTGTAAGTCGTGTTATTTGTGGTAGCAACTTCCACAACCCAAGGAATTGGAGATTATTATTCCTATTTGTTCATTTGCTTTCAATTTAGTGTAAAATCCCATCTGTTACTTACACCCACTGGTAGATTCACAAACTGTATTATCTAGTTTTAATTCTACTTCTCCATTTCAAATGGCCAAGCAGCTTAAAGGATTCTCGCAAAGAAGTTACTAAGTCCAAAACCAATAAGAAAATGGTGGGGCTGACAGTTTCACAGAGCTCCTTGCCACATTGTTCTCACTATAAACTATTATTGAAAATATTTTAGTGAATATCAAAATAAATTGTCACCTAAGAGAATGAAATATAAAATATTTAATTTGCTAGTTCATCTTATCTCAGAGTTTAAAATATGTATTTTTATGTGGTTTGGTAATATAAACACACTAGCAAAGGAATATATTTTTATGATCTTGTTTGGTATATCCAAACAAATACAAATGCAGCCATTTTTTTCTTCCCCACAAGGAAAGCAGAAGATGTAAAAAAGAAAATCAGGAACAACATGGGAGTGATGACACATGGCTATCTGTATGCAGTGTAGCTGTATGTAGAAGGACATATCCCAGTTCATTTCAACCAACAATCAATGTCACAAAGTTGGCAGAAAATTCTATGCAGAAACATTTAAAGCCAGGATTTAACATGTTTTTATAAAAAATGTTTTGGCTCTTGTCTATATCAAATCAAAACTTTTTTTTTTAAGATTTACTTATTTATTTGAAAGGCAGAGTTACAGAGAGATTTTTCATCTGCTGGTTCATTCCCCAAATGGCTGCAATGACTGGGGCTGGGCCAGGCAAAAGCTAGGAGTTCAATACTCTTTCTGGGTCTTCCATATGGGTGGCAGGTGCCCAAGTACTTGGGCCATCTTCCACTGCTTTCTCAGGTACATTAGCAGGGAGGCTATGGGAAGTGGAGTAGCCAGGACTTGAACAGGTGCTCAAATGGGATGCCAGCATCCTAGGCTGTGGTTTACCCTCCTGTGCCATAATGGCAGCCTGCCAAATTGCTACTTGATCAACACTATTTCTCTTATGACGAAACTGAGGCTAAGAGAGTCTATATAAATTTACCAAAACTCTAGGGGCAAGATTGAAACTTCAGAATATGCCTTGGATTTCATAGCCTGCTGGTATCATGTGACTGTCCAAATGTGGTCTTTCAGCCCATAAATCTTCTGAAGATCATGATTGATGATCTGGTTCATCACCCAAGATTAGAATCACGTTGGAAACTCAAGTCAGTCAGAGTTCGCAATGATCTTGGCAAGACAGATCAGAAAGTTGTTCCCTCAAGGATTCTAGACTAGTTGGCAGTGGCAAGGACAGATAAGGTAGAATCTTCCATATTGATACTGCAGGTACTTTTACCTTACCCTCCAATGCTGAGAGTACTCCCAACTTATCTCCTAGTGCCAGAAGTATTCCACCTTATCTCCAGTGTTGGAAGCACTCCTATATTACCCCAGTGGTTGAAGTACCTTATCTCCTAATGCTGGAGAAGTACTCCTTCCTAATCCCCTGTACTAGAAATTCTCCTACATTATCATCAGTGCTGGAAATACTCCTGCCTCATCCCCAGTGCTACAAGTACTTCTACCTTATTCTCAGGTGGGAAGTCCTCCTACCAGATCATTCTATCTTCAGTGCTTGGATTTGCCATATGTCTTACAGGCAATGCACCAGCAAGTATGAAAGATTGGACTTGTGATTATATTAACTCTTCCACATGTCACATAGATTCCCTTCTTCATCAGATACAAATCCTGAAAACAGTCATGGATTTAAATAGGCTTTTAGGCATTTTGCTGATTTTACAAAATTTCTAAACCTGAAGTTTCTCTTCCTGTCATTTCTCTCCAACCTCACTTGGCTGATAACTTAAATGCCCCTGTAAATGAGTTTGGAAAAGTAAGTTTGAACAGATTGAACTTCATAAGAAAGTCGCAATACATGAGATAGAGAAAATACAACTTAATCTACCATTTCTAACTGTGCTACATATGACTGCTAATTTTCTTAGAACATTACCATCCAGTATCATTGCCAGGAGTGGTGATATCAGACTACCTTAGATGGTACAGAGCATAGCTCAAGACTGCCAATTCCATTCTTGCCACAAGCTCAAGATCTCTGGTCTTGTCTGCCAATGAGGATGAGAAGTCTAACCCATTTTTCAGTTGTACTACGAAGCCTGCATTCCATATCTCATCAGTTCAGAACTCCCTTGCCCATACTTTAAATTCTCATGCATCCTTGTAGTTTATTCAGAGCCAACAAGTATGTACGAAGCCTTGGACAAATCTATGCAATTTCTTAGGCTTGGGCAGCTGAGCCCTCCAGGTAGACACTGCATGGTAGCCTCACAGCATCAATGTCACCATCTGGTAATCTGGAATAGTTTCCTGGACCACCTGCTCCTACACTCTCAACAACCACACGTTTAAAACCTCTTGCCTCTCCTCCAGTATCTACTCCCAGTGTTTTCTCTACTAACCAACAATTCTCTCTTCAACTTGACAGCAGTGTCCAATGAGAGCAGAGCTGGCCTCATTTGCTCACCATGGCCTTCTTTTGGGGGGGCAGGCACAGAGTAGGGGCCCCCGATACTCATTTGAGCATTTACTGTTTGATGAGAGACAAGAGGCTGCTTTCAAACCTTGACCCTTGGGGCTGTGCCCTGCTCCCAAATGCCACTGAGCCCCGTAGGAGGCCTCAAACAGCCTTGTCCAAACAGCTGTGTCAAAACATCCTGTGTTGATGGAGGCAGCCATCAGTCACTTGGAGCTTCCTGATTCATATGTGAGGGACAAGTAAACCCTATTCTGCAGCAGCTGCAGAGTTTGGAAGTGGTGTCCCACTTTAACCACAGGACAAAGTTGCTAGCAGCAAAGAGCCAGGGACTGGTGAGCTCATCTGAGACACACAGGAAATGGGAAGTAAAATATAAAACAATAAATTCAATAAAAATGCTAATTCATTTAGCCATCCATTTTTAATCATTTAACCATCTAATTAATTAATTAGTTTTGTTTGGACTGTGGCTCCTTCCTGGAAGCATTTAGGGCTGATGCCATGAAAAACATAAATACAATAACTCCAAAGGTTATTGAAAGTAACTCAGGAGAAATCTTGGTTTTCTCTCTACTCCCTGTCTGGAGAAAAGTCCCACCAACCAAGTTAGAGGATGTTGCCACCGGGATGCTCTGATATGATCCACATTAAGAAAATTATAAACAAATGGATTACGAATAAATGGGAACATTATGGAAGTTGTATGTGAATAAGGATGGGGCTGAGAAACCACATGGAGAGAGACTCCAGGCTCCTTGCCTTGGCCACCTTGGAGCAGATGGTACACAACCAAGCCACCTTGACCACAGACTCACGAGTGAACCCAGCTGAGATCCGT
This sequence comes from Lepus europaeus, assembly GCF_033115175.1. NCBI lineage: Eukaryota > Metazoa > Chordata > Mammalia > Lagomorpha > Leporidae > Lepus > Lepus europaeus. The sequence continues at coordinate 161,428,488 of NC_084828.1, read as the reverse complement.
CACCCCCAGCACAGAGCAGAAGAACCAGTCAGGAGGACCAACTGCAACTACAGACTTGCAGACTCCTGAACTGACTAAACAGTGGTTGCGTGAAACAAGTACTTGTGGCAATGTTTCTTTTGCAGCAAAAGTCATCACCTCGTGAGAACAAATCCTTACTTCCTTCACATTCTAGCTGCACTGTACGGATTTTCTCTTCTTTTCCCGAGTTCATTTAAATTTAATCTTTAGATGAATTTCTGATGATTAAACCCCGTCTTTCCTTGGGAGGACTATTGGGCTTAAGAGTCATAGGGGTAATACAGAGCTATGAATTCAGCCTAGCAGCCACAGTTGCTCCTTTTTCATGACAAAAACAAAAAAGAAAGTCTGCAGAGTTAAGTCTGACTCTCCCAGCGCTGGACAAATAGATTTGGTAACTTAGTTTTATTTAGGCTTTGTGTGCTTCTCGGGGCTGGGCTGGTGGTGGCTGAGGTAATGGAATTTGCGTAGAGAACACTTTTGTCCTTTGGGAGCTTGAGTCAGGGACTAACTTACAGACTGAACATTCTCTGATGCCATGCATGAGGTGGTTAGCAAACAATCCAAATGCTAGCATGTCTGCCCGCCCTCCCATCAGAAGATAGTCCGTATTTATAAACCAAGCCAAACCAAACCGATACAAAACACAAACACAGAGCGAAAGGAAAGAAAAGACTTAAGAACACAAATGTGTACTTCAACTTGCGAATACAAACATGCCAAATACCTTTCAGGGAGCATGCATGAGAATGACAATTTAAGCTTAAGCTCTCTCTGGCTCCCATATGTATATAAAAGGTTTAAATGTACAAGAAAAACATGTTGGGATTAGGATTTGATTCCACAAAGCTTTTATAGTCATATAGAATGACTAGGAGTTACACTAGCTTCAAAAGACACCCCAAGCAAAACCTGATTTTTATCAAATTGCATTAACACTTTCGGGACCAAAGTTGTTTTCACAAAGTAATTCCAGAATGAGGAGGAATTTGTCAAGCTGTGTAATGTTTATGGCTTAAGGGTTTTCACCTGGGAGCTCTCAAATTCCATAAAAAAAAATCATGTGTTTATTTCAGTGTTAAAATTTGTCAACAGATATTAAACTTAACACTTCTGATAGATACATGGATGGTAGGGCCAGTCCTGATTCAGCTGACTACTTTGCCTCAGAGGTCATTACAAACACATGCCTCCTGAGAAGTTATTTCATTTTCATGGATTGACCCAACCACTTGCCAACCAAGTTATTTCATTTTCATGGATTGACCCAACCACTTGCCAACCTATCAGATACTAACAGTGTTTAGAAGTTCATCATTCTTGGGGCTGGTGTTGGGGTACAGTAGGTAAAGCCACTGCTTGTTACGATGGCTTCCCACGTCAGAGCAAGGTTCCAGTCTTAGCTGCTCCACTTCTGATCTAGCTCCCTGTTAATGTGCCTGGGAAGGCAGTGGAAGATGTCAAGTGCTTGGAGCCCTGCCCTCCATGTGGGAGACAAGGATGCAGTTTTGGGCTCCTGGCTTTGGCCTGGCCTAGGCATGGCTGCTGCAGATCTTTAGGGAGTATAACCAGTGGATAGAAGATCTCTCTCATATTGCTCCTTCCCTCTCTCCGTCTGTCACTCTGCCTTTCAAACAAAAGCAAAAGATATATCTTGAAACTCAATTAATTGTTCTTGATCTGGTAATATGAAATTTCAACTCACTTAATGTTGTATGATGGTTCAGAATTTCTCTACAGACAGACCCCTCTACCTGCATATGTTGAGTGGCCTTTCTCCCAGTCTTGGTTGGGTTCAGCTTTAAACCACATCCATCAAACAGTCTTCACAAGGGTCCAGAGAACCCCCTCATTTCCTCTCCTCTATGAAATCCTCTCATTACCTGGTTAATGCCACTCTTAGGATCATTGGTTGCTATTCTCACCCTTTTATACTACAATGTCTGCTTAAATGTTTACAGGAGTAGATAATGGAATGAACCAAGGCCTTCAGCAACCAGGTGGTCAACCAAATGCTGCTGCAGGGATATGCTCGGCTCCCCACTCAGGAGACAGCAGCTTGGGATATCACCCCATGCCAGCGAAGAGTACCTCATTGCCCCATGTCAGCAGAAGTAGCTCTAAAGACAGATCATCGTCCCTCTATCCCTCCTGGACTTTTGGGACTAGTGTAATCCTATACAACTCCTGCTTTATAAAAAACAAAAGTAGGGAATGTTAGTAAAATGGTGCAGTCTTATGGTCTATGGTGTGATCTACACCCTGACACCAACCTAGGCTCTAGCCCCCACTGCCATTGCTGGAAGCTAGGTGGCCACATGGCCCAACCACCAATGTCAGCCCCACCCCCATCCTAATGGGATTCGCTGCTCCTACATCCCTGCCTGCCCCCTGGCAAAGTTTCAAAAGGACCTGTTCCTGAACACGTGGCTCTCTCTTCCTCTCCGTCTCCTGACCTCTGTCTCTCTCTCTCTTACATTCTCCTCCCTCTTTTCCTTCTTCACCCTTTCCCTCCAGTCTGTCGGGTTTCCCCCAATAAACTCTTTCCCTCAAAAACAAAACAAAACAAAAAAAAACTTCAACTAAGACTCAGGGGTGGAGCCAGTGATGTGACACAGCATCTCATATGAATGCTGATTTGAGTCCCAGCTGGTCCACTTCCCACCCAGCTCCCTGTGAATGCTCCTGGGAAAGCAGCAGCAGAAGATGGCCCAAGTATTTGGGTCCCTGCCCACCATGTGGGAGACCCGTATGAAGCTCCTGGCTTTGGACTGTCCCAGCCCTGGTCTTTGAGGTCATTTGGGGAGTGAACCAGCAGATGGAAAGCCTCTCTTTCCCTTTCTCTGTCTTTTTCTGTCTCTCTCTGTAACTCTGATTTTCAAATAAATAATACATAAAAAATCTTTAAAAATGACTTTCAGGGATTATGATAAAAATAACTTTTTTCACACAGTATTAAGTCTTTTCATACATGTTATTTGACTCTATTCTTGAAATAACTCAATGTTTTCCATCAACGTCACTTCTTTAAAAGAAGATTTATTTATTTGAAAGGCAAAGTTCCAGAGAGAAAGGGAAGGAGGGAGAGAGACAAAAAAATACTTTTCATTCACTGGTTCATTCCCTAAATGGCTGCAGTGGCCTGGGCTAGGCCAGGCTGAAGCTAGCAGTAGGGAGCTCCTACTGGGTCTCCTACGTGGGTACCGGGGCCCAAGCACTTGGGTCATCTGCTGTTTTCCTGGCCATCAGCAGGATCAGAAGTGGAGCAGCCAGAACATGAACTGGAGCCCATATGGGATGCTGGTGTCGCAGGTGGTGGGTTTACTGGTTATACCTCAATGCTGGCCCCTTTAACTTTTTTTTAACTTTTACAATTCATTTCAGAAATGGTTTTCTGAAAGAAGACATGGAACTCATCACCCATTGGATAATCAGCTTAGAAAAGTGAGCCAGGTTAGAGGAAATTTATAGAACCTATTGTTAAGCTCCTGATTCTGAGCTAACACCATGTGCAACATATACTTTCTTCATTCTCTATGTGAAACCATACACTTAGAGAGTGTTATGGGATGCATGAAACTCAAACATTTCTTTCATATTGTCTGTGTTTTTCTGTCTGCTTGGATCCCTGATTTCTCAAGTGCTATCCCCTTACCTTTTCCCATGCACCCCTTTCTTATACAGTTTATCACTTACAACAGCAGTTCTGGGGTACGCATTTGGAGCAGCAGTTAAATCCTTGCTGGGGACATCTGCATCTCATAGTTGAGGCCCCTGAGTTCAAGTCCCCCTCCACTCCTGACTCCAGATTCCTGCCGATGCACGCTCTGGGAGGCAGCAGGTGATGACTCAGATACTGGGAGGCCCAGAGTGAGTTCCCAGCTCCTGTATTTGGTTTGGCCCAGCACTGGCTATTGCAGGAATTTGGAGAATAATCCAGTGAAAGGGAAATCAATCAATCAATCATTTTCTCTTTGCCTTATAAACAAATAAAATGAAAAACAGATACTAAACTTCGCCACAAAGGAGCAAATAATTATTAGTCCATAAGTTCTTATGGCCCTGGTATCCTTTTGGAATTGCACAAACACAGATTAGAAGAGTAGCAGACCATGTACCTCTAAGAAAGACAAAACATACACTAAAAAGGACAGTGACTGTTTAGTCTAGTACTTTCCAAATGAAATAATGCATTTATTTTAAGGAACTGGATTCTGAGCAATGCAATTTTGGAAAATTTTCTTTTTAAAATATTCTGTTCTTATTGACTCGAGACACACATGCATTCGTGCATGCACACACACACTCACAAACACATCAATCAGTTTCCATCTCTTGTGCACTTCCCCAATGCCTGAAACAGCTGGCCTGGCCCAAGCCCAGAGCTGAGAATTCAGTCTGAGTCTCCCACATCAGTGGCAGGGACTCAGATACACAAGTCATCACATGCTGCCTCCCTGGGTACGCACTGACAGGAAGCTTGAATCAGAGCAGAGTCAGGCACATCCCAGAGGTGGGATGCTGATGCCCCAGCTGGAACCTAACTGCCAGGGCCAACCCCTGCCCTAAATATTCTTTCCTTGCATGTTATTTTTTCCTTAAGGATCATCCCTAGCTCAGAGGTCCATGTTCTCTATTAGCAAAACACAAAAAAACTAGTGCTAAGGTAACCAATAGATATGAATGAAAGAAATGAAATTAAACTGATTTTAATTTTCTCTTCTTTTTACACCCTTTCACTTTAAAGATCAAGGGACAGAAAACTGGAAGAGTTCAGTTGGGAAATATTGTGACTATCCCACAGGCATGGCACCTTGCTGGGATCAGAGAAATCAAGAGCAATAAGACCAGACCTTCATCTCTTAGATTCTTAGAGCCTCCTGGAGGAGAACACAGAGCAGAATATCCACACAATATAGAGTAGCCATTCTATGCTAAGTTGTCTTCTTCTACTCAGGACTTTAAAACGGCATCTGAAATCCTCATTTTCCAACCATTCCTTAACTACCAAGAAAAACAAAAACAAAAACAAAAGTCTGTAAAATGTACATGGGAGGTCAGCGAGGAACACACTGAATCAGGAACAATTGAGCTTTTCACCTATCCAGGACCAAGCTCTGGCATTGCTCTCTCTGTTGTACTCATCTCAAAGCAGCACTGGACTTCACCACCAATCCATCAAGGCCATAGCCTCTATCAACTTACTTTGTGTTTCATAAGAGATTAAGCTCAGGCCAGGCTGCACTAGCTGTCATCTTGATTTCTGCTCTAGCAACTTTATAAAGGACATGGAGAAAGCTTGGCTGCCAAGGTGAAAGAATATATCATCAGTTGTACCATATTCAGCAACAGGTAAGAAGAAACCCAACACAGTGGCCTAAACAGAGGTGAACTGATTTTTTCATGAAATAATCAGTCCAGGTATAGGCAGTTTGCTGATGTTAGTTCCATTCAAGAGAAAGAAGAACACTAGTGTCTATTTTCTCTTTTCTTTCTATCTGCAAAGCAAAAACATTCCCAAAATTCCCATCCTAGTGGATCTCCTTTCTATCACATGGAGCAGAATGGTGTCACATGGCTATAAGAGAAAAAGCAACAGCAGACTGAAAGGGCGTCATGGCAAGTGATGAAAGGTCTTTGCCCCAAGATCAATACTGATTCAACTCTTGAGGGTTTTTTTTGTTGTTGTTTTGTTTTGCCATGGATAGCATTCAAGTTCATCTGCTGATAAAATGTGAAAATACTGAAATACTGTGGTAGGTTATGAATTAAAAGTGTGCACATAGAAGAGTTTCAGTGCTCATTCTACCTCCCCTTCATGCCACAGCCAACCTCATCATTTTCTTAAATTGAATTAGGGAAGAAATCACTTGACAGACTTTGGAAAGCTGCTTAAACTATAGCTATACTTAACACTTTGAGTATCTCTTTTGCTTACTTAACAACTTGAGCATCTCTTCCACCCAGTTATGAGTCACTTCTTCATTCATTCAATAAACACTGAGGGTCTACAGTGTACCTGGCACTGGGATAGGTGCTGGAACTGAGATGAAAGAGATACTGTGTCTTCCTCCACGGATTGTGGCTTTTGTGAAGATGATTATAATGCATTAAATTATAATTGTGATAGCTGCTACAGAGGGGAAGTGCAAAGTGAGATGAGGGCATTAGAGGGAAATTAGCCCTGGCTGAAGTGTGGCAGGAGACGCTCCTCTGAGGATCACTGAACGCATGGTTTCTAAGCGTGGTCAGTGCTGTGACATCTTAGCTGAGATAACTGCTGTGGGGATGCCTTGCTTGTTCTAAGACAAGCAGCATCACAGGTATTTACCCAGAACTTCTTCCCTCCCAATTGTAGCTCCAAATATTGACAAATCCCAGGGGACAAAACTGTCCCCAATTGGTCACCACTGATCTAAACAAATACTTGGAAGATGACTAGGAGACTCAGTTGCACCAATCCATGCTCGTCTTTAACCCCACTCTCTCCCTACGGTAAATTTTCCTGCTCTCCTGATTTATCCAAAGATATTTAAAAATTACTTCTAGGAAGTCTTTGCTGAATAACAAACATAAGTGGCAAATTCCTCTGCTTCCCACCTTGAATAAACAGAAGTTCCATGATTTTTTTTTCTTCTATTTGCTATTGCACAAACCATGGGGTGCCCAGAAAGTCTGAAAACACTGACAGTGTTATTTTGTTTCTTCTCAGGCTGAAAACATTCTAGATGACATTGTCTATGTAGTAACCTAAAGCTCCAGACGTTATGGACATCCTCAGGCATGCTTTACGCTAGGTGTGTGTGTAGACGCTACAGCATAGATAGGAGTAAGAGAAGACAGGTGGCCTCTGAGAACTCATTTTCCTGCTTTACTCAGGCATAACTGGAAGGAGCTGCAGGGGCCAAGTTGAGCGTTCAGTTACTTCTACTGCCTGCATGTCCTTCCAGATGAAAACAGACTGGAGGAGGACAAGGGCGATGCCCACTTAGCTCACAACCCAGGACCCAGGATGCCAGAGAGAGGGAACAACAAAAGATCCGTCTGATGATAATTCTATATGAAACAATGTGACAAGCACTCCACACACACACACACACACACACACACACCGTTCCTGACGTGGCAACTCTACCAGGCTTGGTTCTTCATAATTGTCTGCTCAATAAATCTGAGACTTGATTTACATTGGCCTTGATCTCTGTCAACGGCTTACCAAAGTGAGATTCCTCCCTAAAAATTAGTGGGGAAAAGCTGGGCTTTGTCCTACTTCTAAATCCTTCTCTCCTGCAGAGGGCTCCCCCTAAAACTTCCCCAGTCTGTCGCTTGTCTGTCCAAGTGAACAGCCAAGGACAGGAAAGTTGAAGTGAGGCAAAGTACTCCTTTCCTGCTTTGTAGAGCCAGAAGCTTCAAGTGGAAAACGATTAACATTTCCTCTGATACTAAGTAATGTTTTGGCCAGAACCACACATTGGTTCACATGTCCAGGCACCTCAGAGGCATGAACAGATAAGAGCACACACACATCTCTTTTTCTCTTTACTACAAAAGGGAGCCTGATGGTTGGTAGCACATCACTTGTGAAGAATGGATTTGAAATTTTAAAGAAAATAGGGCTTGGATGGATGGATGGAAAGATCCAGGACTTAAGGAACCAGGAAATTGAGAGTGCCCCCTTTCCTTCTAGAACCTTCTAGAATCAGCCCAGCACAGTGACTGTGTGCATCGGTGCCAGGCTCCTCACTGCCTAGAGAGGGAGGCAGGTCCACTAGTCTCTGCATTTAATGTCAGATGCTTTCTGAATGGTCTGTTACCTCACACATTCCTCACCAATAGCCAATGGGTGGAAGGTCAACTTTTCATACGCCCACGGCAGAGGACGTTAAACAATTCTGTACTTCCTCCAGCTGGGGCCACCTCCACAGAGGGGCTTTACCAGTTCACATCTCAATGGAAGCCCAGAATCTCGAGCCAGTCACGTGCGATTCAAGCCATCAGGTGGAGACTGCCAAAGACGAACTTCTGTGCTAGGGAACCAACAGGGAGCCCTGTGTTGCAGAATATGGGGTTAGCTGGGTCCAGCTGATACCCTGGAGGGCAACACTACACAAGCCAGCAGGATCCCTGCTTGCGGGTGTAGGCGTAAAACCAGAACATTCTACATTCTACATCCTACATGGGGAAACGCTCTTAAATTCGGAGAGGGGTGTGTGGTTTGCTTTGGTAACGAAATACAACAGGATTGGATCCTGGGAGCCTTCCTTTTTAGGGTGTTTCAAAACAGCTTCGTGTGTTCAGGTTATGCTCGCTTCTGTCTGTTAAGTTAGCACTGGGTTTGTTAGGAGGTAAAGGAACCGGAACTTTTGAGTCTTCATCAGTGAGCACTAGTACCCAGACGGGCCTCAGCTCTCCTCTTGGAGACCTCATCCTGAATGCCCCCGGCTATACCAGATACAAATCTTTTCCCAGTGAGTTTTGGGAAAGTCACGTGAAGGGTTCTTGCGGCAAAACCCTACATGACCCCGGTGGAAAGGGCTGAGGGCAGCCGCTGTTTCCCAACTGGAATACAAGTATACAGTATTTTAATAACATGCAAATAATCGAATAATTCAGCAAATTGCTGAATGCCAGCCTTCTTTTCTAGATGAAATTGAATAAATAAATGACTTAGATCCTTGTGAGTAATCAGATTGTCCAGGGTCTTACAGAAACCCAGGGAAGCATCTAAGAAGTCAGTTTGGTTTATTGAGCCCTTTCTTTTGAACTTTCCTGTGGATCAAAGGGAGGTTCCTGGTGGGCTAGCAGCTGCCTTCTGGCCACACAGTCACTAGCGAGTGTCAGTGACTCCGGGCAAAGCCATCAACAACAGCCAGCAGATAATTCGGTACCTCAACTTCCCAGCTGCCTTTCTACAAAGGCGGCAAGGAGAGCATCTCTGTCATTACCCACTCGACTGAGACACCAGGCCAGGCTCAAGTAGGGCCTCACGTTCCAGTCACAAAAACCAAATGATGTGACAGCAGCAAGGGCACTCTCAGAGCAGAGCAGCCCCCCCACCCCCAAACGTCACTCCAAATGTTCTCTGGAACGAGATGCCCGCCATAAGACGCTGAAACTCGGCAGCTGGCTTGGTTTGCAAATGATGGCTTTTATCAATTAAGTGACCAAAATACAGCTCATGGGTCTCAGAAACACTTCTATGCTTGGTACTTTGCTTAATTCTGTGTGTGTGTGTGTGTGTACCCGTATATGCAGTGGTACTCAATAATGGTGAGTTCACCAGGAAGCCTGTGGTTCAAGGAGAACTATGGTGCCGGATATTCACAGAGAAAATTAAAAAGTGTTTAGAGTATTTTTTAAAAGATTTACTTATTTATTTGAAAGTCAGTTACAGAGTCGGGGAATAGATTGTCTATCTGCTGGTTTGCTCCCCAGATAGTCACAATGGCCAGGACTGAGCCAGGCTAATGCCAGGAGCTTCGTCCAGGTCTCCCATGTTTGTGGTAGGGGTCCAAGCACTTGTGCCATCTTCCTCTGCATTCCCAGGTCATTAGCCGGGAGCTACATTGGAAGTGGAGCACCCAGGACACCAGCTGGCGTCCACTGGAGATGCCAGCATTGCAGGCAGCAGCTTTACCCACTACACCACAACGCTGACTCAATTGTTGCCTGCAGGTAAACTCAGTTCAGCTCTGCATTCATTCATCTAACAAACATTTACTGAGTGTCTGTTCTAGATCCTCTACTTTTCCAGTGCTCTGGGGATGTAGATGACAAAACAACAAATACACAACATGTAGTTTCTTTTTTATAATTTTTAAATTCATTTAAGGTGAACAAATTTCATCTATTTCCTAAATGAAGATTTAGGAGCATAGTGGTACTCTACACCCCCCCCCCCTTTCTTAGTAACTTTTACAACGATGTATTTTGTTTATTTTATAATCATAAGCTTGACCCTCAGCTAGTGAAGAATGTAACGAATGCTAAGAAGAAAAACCACTGTTCCTCAGAGTGCATGTTTCTCTACTGCTGGAACTCACATTCTAGAGGGTGAGAGACAGAAATCACTTAAATTTTTATCTTACATATTCAGGTAGTAGTAAGTCCTTGAAAGAAACATTAAGCAGGGTAAGGAGGTGGGGGTAGCTTAGTGAGGACGGTTGGTGAGGCCCCCGGTAATGAGGTGATGCCTGAACAAGGAACTGGAAACAGTCAGGGAGAAAGCCATGAGGAGATTTGGTGGGGAAACACTGCAGGTGCAGAAGCCTTGAGGTGGAAGTGATCCTGGGGTGTTGCAGTCATGACTAGAAATGCAGAGCCCTGAGCCAGTGGAGCAAGGACGCACGTGTAGGGCAGGAGCTAAGCTAACTCTTGCTGACGCCTCCCAAGGATATGTACTCCAATAGATGGAGGAGATTTTCCAAGTCAACGCTGCAAATTCTCTCGGAGGAATGAAATGCTTCCTCAATTAGCTACTACAGTGGTGATCAGGATTCTGAAATGGAGAATCGTGTTGCTACAATTCTTTATTATTGACACACAGCATGTTTTGTCAGCATGCTAGTCTATGGGGAACATATTATAATTGTGTGTGTGTGTGTGTGTTTGGTGGGGATGGCTGAGCAGCAGGATGGTGGGGATGTGGCTGACATGCCTAAATACACCAAAAATTGCAAAATGCACATTTCTGATTACTATCTCTCCTGGCCGAGTGTATGGCCAACAAAGTTCTCGCTTTTCAATGACATCCCATTCCAAAAGACTGGGTTCTAATGGAGCTTAGGTCTGTGTGAAAATGATTTCTGTGGGGGCAGGGATTTGCTCATCACAGCACTCATGGCAAACTGCACCTGGTTACTGCACACATGCACACACCCTGCCCAGCTTCCTGTCACTCCCTGCCATTGTGACTTCTTCCTGTGGCCTCCCAGGGTCAGACACTACTCCGAGAGGAGCAGAGCAGGACGCTCTGCGTCTCCCGAGTGAGCAGTTCTACTGTGTCCATCATATCCTCTCCATCTGAATGTGCTACAAACCATTTCTTGGACAAACACCAGCCCTCCTGGTATTGCCTGGCCAGGCTAACCCTTCAGTAGCTGACACTAAACTCAGGAAGAGTTCAGTGGAGTTCCAGGTAAGGAAAGAAGCGGCCATCCTTGTCTGAATGGTTCCTGTCACTGTTGAGAATTTGTTCCAAGTATCCTTAAGTGGGTGGCTGGAGAGGAAGGAACACCGCCCTTTCTCCCTCAAGGATATCCCTAAGTATTTGCATCCAAAAAGAACTGGGCCAGGCCTTTTAGTCTCAGAGAAGTCTCACCTTTGGCACTTGCCCACAGCAGGTTTAAAACCTACTGTGGGAAAATGTGCCTAACGTGGCATTAGAAAACACTATGCACTCAGGTAATTATGGAATTAAATTTAATTGTGTGTGCTTTAAAGATGTTCTTTATTCATTTGGGATGTAGAGTTACAGTGAGGGGGAGAGACAGAGAGAAAGGTCTTCCATCTGCTGCTTCACTCCCCAAATGGCCACAAATGCTGGAGCTGGGTCAACTGGAAGCCAGGAGCCTCTTCCGGGTCTCCCATGTGCGTGATGGGCCCAAGTGCTTGGGCTATCATCTACTGTTTTCCTAGGCCATAGCAGAGAGCTGGTGGAAGAGGGCCAAGCTGGGACTTAAACCAGCACCCACTGGAGGATTAATCTATTGAACCACAGCCAGGTCCCTAACTGTGTTATCTTGAGGTCATTACTATTTACTTTTAAATTATAATTGTCTCACAATAAAATAATCACTTTTATGAAGAAGGGTAGACCTTTGGCACAGCAGTAAGAGGCCATCTGGGACAGTTGCTTGGGATACTTAGACCCCATATCAGAGTGCCAGTCCCAGTTCTCCTTCTGATACCAGCTTCATGCTATGCATACCCTGGGAGGCAGCAGATGGTGGTGTTAGTGGTTGAGTCCCTGCCACTCATGCGGGAAACCCGTATTGTGTTCCTGTCTCCTGGTTCACCCAACCCTAGCTGTTGTAGGCATCTGAGGAGTGAACCAGTAGATGGAAGGCCTCTCTCTTCTTTCCACTTTTCAAATAAAATAAGAATTCTTTAAAAAAAAAAAAGAGCTAGGAAGAAAATAAAACTATTCAATCTCTGAACTCAGAATGACCTCACTTAACATTGTAGTTTATTTCCTTCTAGTTGTCTTTTTTTTTTCTTCTTCTTCTCACACAGATAAAATTATAGGGAATACATAATTTTATTTCCTTTTTTTCCTCCGAAGATCATAGCATGTTTTGCATATTTAAAAAATCTGTTTTGCAGGCTGAATAATACTCAAATAAAGGAAATATTTATTAATGAGACTTTGGAAGTTTTCCTATGGCTAGATTACTACTATATGTTGCAACAAAATTTCTGCATTTGGATACTTGATGCTTTTGACTGTACTTTCCTGGGATCTGCTCCCTGGTCACATGAGTGATAAAGTATCAGTACAGGAGAAGAACACAGCTGAGGCTGTAATAGATGAGGCGGCCAGAGGCAGAATCTCAGTGCTTCTCCTGTTTGCCCTGCAAAAGTAACAGCGGGGGAGGCTGGCAATTGGGCTGCATTATCTGGGCTCTGGCAGCCTGGCCCCCCCAGCACATGAACTCTCAGTGGCCTTTCAGTTGACAGACAGAAGACCCAGGAGATGGGGCGAACGCTGTCAGTAATCACCCTAGGGCAGACACCTTAAGAGGTGGCTGCAAGGATTGAACTGGTGGAGCCGAGGGAGGGGACAAACCTGGCCTGACATGCATGATGCAGGAACCGGAAGCCAACGAAACAGGCCAGCCTGCTAGGCTTCAGAAGGCCAGCAAAGGGCTGGGTGCTTCTGCAAGGCTTTTCAGTTAATGGTGAGCACCCTGAAACTAAGCAAGATTTTTAATTCACATTTTTTTTTTTTTTAAATCTGCCAGCTCTGCTCCCTAAGCACTCTTGGTACTGCACTTGACCATCAGACACCACATGTGCTATTCACTAACCCAGAGTGGTTACTACTCACTGAGCACTGAGCAGGTGCTAGGCACTGGAGTGCTGGCAATATGGCATAGTGGGTAAAGCTGCTACCTGTGAGGCTGGCATCCCATATAGGTGCCAGTTCACATCCTGGCAGCTCCTCTTCCTATCCAGCTCCCTGCCCATGTGCTGGGAAAGCTGGGAAAGATGGATCATGTCATTGGGCCCCTGCACTCGTGTGGGAGACATGGAAGAAGGTCCTGGCTCCTGGCTTCAGCCTGGCCCAGCCCTGACCATTATGGCCATCTGGGGAGTGAAAGAGCAGATGGAAGACCTCTCTCTCTCTGTAACTCTGCCTTTCAAATAAGTAAATACATTTTTAAAAATATTTACTAAAAATATTGTTATAACTGTTCTATTTTATTTTTCATCATTATTATTTGCCCCTTATTGTGCCTAACATAGTAAAAACATAGTTTATAGAGAGAGTGGTACTGTCTGTGGTTTCAGGCATTGTCTGGGGTTCTTGGAACATGGCTAAGGGGTGGTACAATATTTTAAAATCCTAATAAAGTTGTAACTTCAACAACATTTCTAAGTACCCAATAACATTGCTAAGTACTGCAGAGCCAAGACACTATGCTTTGTTTCTTGTATGAATATCTGGATTTTCTAGAAGTTTATGTTTGTTTCCAGTTTTTAATCAGTTTTCTCTATTTCTATCCTTAACACTCTTTCCAATGCACCATGATTATCTTCCAAGAGTCCAAGAGAGGCACTAATATATCAATACCATTTTTCCCCCTCAATATAATCTGAGCTTGTTTCTTTCTAGATCCATTTCACAGCTGTCACCTGGGACTTCACCAGTCCCATCACCTGGCTGTTGCCCCACATTTCTAACTCCCCATGTAAGACATTTAGAGTTCATTGACTCACATGGCTGAAGGCAGACATCAAGAACTGGAGCAGGAAGGAGTTCAGGAAACAGACGGAGAGCTACCTTTCTGAAGGCATCCCTATTACATGATTACACTTTATTAAAAACTGAGGTAGGTGTGACATTCTAGGTTGAAACCTATTTTTCTCTTAAAATTACAAAAGTACTGCTTTTATGTTTTTATCTCTTTTGATGTAACTATGAGAAAATCTCAAGTCTGACTCCAATTACATTTGCCTCTCCTTGCTGGGTGCTCTCCCCTTATTCTTGTATCTTATTTTGTCATATCCAAATAGTACTGCTTGGTGTGGATCCTTCTAGTTGTTGACTTTTCAATCCTTTTTACCCACGTACTTGTGCACTTCCAGCCTCAAATTTTATATCCTTCTATTCTTAGAAACTTCCCTTTAAAAAATTTTATTTTTTCCCATCCAGTTTTTCTCTCTTCTGACTTTGAGTTCCCAATAGTCAAATGTGAAGACTTCCGGGTTCATCTAAGTTTCTCTTCCCTGACCCCTCCCATTCTTTTTCTTTTCAGTCTAGATTCTGTGAAACATTCTTGATAGTGTCACCTCATCTACCTGTTAAATATTCTCATTTCTATAAAAGGACATGTGCTGTGACTTGTCAGCCTCTTCCAGAATTTCAGGAGAGAATCCAGGCCCTGTCAACAGGAATTACCAACAGAGCCACTAAGGAGATGCTAAAGAATGATGAAACCACACATGGATAGAATCTGTTGAAAAACATAAAAAAAAAAGCTGAAGCCGGCATTGTGGAGAAGTGAATTAAGCCACCGTTTGCAACACAGGCATCCCATAATGGAGCGCCAGTTAGAGTCCTGGCTGCTCCTCTTCCCACCCAGCTCCCTGCTAGTGTGCCTGGGAAGGCAGCGGAAGACAGCCCAAGTACTGCAAGTCCTTGCCACATGGGGAAGACCAGGATACAGTTCAGATCGGCCCTGCTTGTTGTGGCCATGTGGGAGTGAACCAGTAGATGAATCTGCCCCCCCCCCCGCTCTGTTTTTCTAAATATAATAAATATGCAAATCTTGACAAACATGTGGACTTTTTAGGTGTAAATCATGAAAACAGGAAGTCTATTATTTTTTAAAGCCCAGCCTCTCAACTATATTATTCTGAATATTTCCTCCCTGCCCTTGAGAGGAACATGGATCATTTACAGTATTAACAGTCATCTTGTACAACTGTCTCAGTAGACCACTGGGCACATCTTGCTTTTCCAGAGATCCTTCCAGAATGATTCCACTTCTGCTCCTTTCCACACTGCCATGTGCCACCCCCAGGAAGCACAAATGTCTGTTCAACCATCAGTGGGAGGCAGTGGGAGGCAGTGGGAGCCCTCCTTGTTTCTTTCCCCCTCTCCTTGTTTCACTATTGGAGGAAGCTCCAAGCTCCTTCCTTCTACGCACGTGTGGCCTTTTCATTCTGGGTGCCCGGGATTTCAGGGAGATACTTTTTTTTTTTTTTTTTGGACAGGCAGAGTGGATAGTGAGAGAGAGAGACAGAGAGAAAGGTTTTCCTTTTTGCCGTTGGTTCACCCTCCAATGGCCGCCGCGGCCAGCTCATCGTGCTGATCCGAAGCCAGGAGCCAGGTGCTTCTCCTGGTCTTCCATGCGGGTGCAGGGCCCAAGCACTTGGGCCATCCTCCACTGCCTTCCCAGGTCATAGCAGAGAGCTGGCCTGGAAGAGGGGCAACCGGGACAGGATCAGTGCCCCGACCGGGACTAGAACCCGGTGTGCTGGCGCTGCAAGGCGGAGGATTAGCCTGTTGAGCCACGGCGCCGGCCGATTTCAGGGAGATACTTTTTATGGTAACATCTCTGAGTGTTTCTCCAAGTCAGCTTATTTCACTTAAATGACCTACAAGGGGCACACTGGTTATTTTATATCAAAGTGGATTCAATATATAAGCCAAGTTATGGCATTCACATTCTCAGTCGATGCATATACTTGTAACAGGAGGTTTTAAGTAACTTGCAAAAAAAAATCCTTAGCTATTTAAATTTAGAGTTTACAGTAACACTTAGATTGTTATTTTGTTGAGTACAACTGTAAATACACAAATGGACCAATTCATCTGCGATGTAAAATTGGCACATTTACAGGACACTGCATTGTGGTGAATCATTTAAAATTTTGTTATTCATTTTCGTTTGGTTTGAAAGGCAGACAGACAGACAGACACACACAAGCCAAGGCCATTTGGTGGTCACTCCCCAAATGCTAGCAACAGCTGGGGCTAGGCTAGGCTGAAGTCAAGAGCTTGGAACTGCATCCAGGTCTTCCACGTGAGTGGCAGGGACTCAAGTACTTGAGCCATCACCTGCTGCTTCCCAAGGTATGCATTTTGGAGGAAGCAGGATCAGAACTTGAACTCAGGCAGAACTTGAACTCAGGTACTCTGCTATGGGATGTGGGCATTCCAATCAGCATTTGAGCCACCATATCAAAGGCCTGTCTTGGATTATTTTAGAAAAAAGCCACGGTAATCTGTCCCATCCCACAAATCATTCTGCAGTGTGGCTAAGGCATGCCTCCTCTCCTGGAATCTGACCTTGTCAGTTGCCTTGACCAAGAGAATGATGCCAAAGTGATTCTCAGTGACAGCTTCCACCTAGCTTTGTTTCTTGCCCTGAGCCTCCACTTGGTAAACCCAGGAGAGAGAGGCCACTGGAGGAGCACTGGGGCCACCCAGCTGGCCAATAGCCCCCAGCCCTCAGAGTGAGTGGGACTGTGGATACTCTCAGTGCAGGCGTGTGCAGATAACCCCACCTGAGGCCACGAGAAGCTGTATCTGCTGAATCCTGTCTGAATTTCTGACCCCCAGAACCATGAGCAATATGAGGTTTTTCTTTTGAGCCACTAAGGTGGGGTGGTGGTGGTTTGCTAGGCAGCAACAGTAACTGTGACTAATCGTGGTTAAAAGAACTGGAGAGCAAGAATCCGTAATTCCTGGGGCACTTGGCCTGTCTGAACTTCTGCGCAGTCATCAGGGGCTGGAGTCTACTGTTTCCAACTCTGAAGGGAGTCTCTGTCTCCAAAAAAACTAAGAATCAGTGACTTATGAGTCACTCAAAGTGAAACACAGCTTCTGTTTATAAAAACAATATAAAGTGGGTGATATCATAAAAACATAAAAATTATACTAAATATTGTCCTAAAGCCATGGTTAAGAAAAAAAAAACCTGGTATGTAACCTCTCAGAGTACATAACACTAGGAAGCAATTTAGGGAAATTAAAATGGTACATGTGTATTTATATACATATACATGTATATTATATGTGTATCTGTGTATATTCACATACAAAGACCTTCAAAAGGTTCCTGGGGAATGTATATCACCTCTTACTTCCATTTCCTAAGAACATTTCAAAATACCCCTACATAAAATGAATATGCTCAACTCAGTATGATAGACCTTCGTAGTATGGCAAATATCCTAGTCCCTTGTTTGTCTTTTGATGAGACGTTAATCTTGCATCATGGTCAAGCCTGTCAAAGTGCCTGCATTTCTTGTCACTCCTAGGCAGGTCCTCCCTTCCTGAGGACAAAATATACCCATGTTTCTTTTAGAACTTGTATAATATCAGCTTTTTAAAATCACAATCATTTATCCCTCTATGGTTTTCTGAAATTTATTTTGGTAGAAGAAATGATGTAGGAAACTTCCATTATTTTCTCCCCAACATAAAATAGCATGTCTTTCTACCACCCATTTGAATGGTTACCTCATATGCTGAATTTCCCCACTCGTGATGCTACTCTCCTGTGAATAAGCTCATTGTTTTGGCTGACGTTGCGTAGAACACATTTCATCACATGTAAGGGAGGTACTCCATTCTTTGTATCTTTTCCCATATTTTCCCCCCTTCAGCAATTACCATCATTTAAAATTTGTGGTTGAACTTCAGAATAAAGACACCAGCTGAGCATACATCCAGCTGCTCACCTCCACAAACTGGAGAACATCACACAGAATTCACAGCTCCTTCTGGGGAGAAGTTATGACACTGACCACCCCTCCTGTGCCCAAGGGCCTTATATCTGCATTCATTCCTGAATTATAGTGGCTGACAGCACAACTTAAAATTTGTCTTCATTAAAAATATCTTCTAGATATTTTAACTTTTTTGATCAACAATAACCAACAAGGTATTTCAAATTTTCAGTCAACAAAAAGTAGCAGGCATTTGGTTAAGATGCTGGGGTTGGGGTACCTGCACTTTATACTGGACTGCCCGGGTTCGAGTCCTGGCTCCACACCTCATTCCAGCATTTGCTAGTGAGCACCCTCGGAAGCAGCAGGTGATAGCCCAGGAGACCGGTCCCTGCCACCCCTGTGGGAGACCTGAATTCGGTTCTCAGCTTCCAGCTTAGGCCTGGTCCTGTCCTCGCTGCTTTGAGTATCTGGGGACTCAACCAGTGGATGGACGTTCTCTCTGTTTAACTCTGTTTCTCTTTGCTGCTCAAGTGGGTAGGTTGGTAGGTAAATAAATAAATGTATTCTAAAAAGACAGTGTACAAAATATTCAATTGCTTCTGGCTTGGAGGAAACAGATGCATTACCAGGGTAAGTCAGCGCCGTGGCTTTCCCCCATATGTTGCAAAGTCCTATTGGTCAAGGGCCCACAGCCTAACCGCGGCACACATGATTTCCAACGGGCTGTCCTGTTTAGTTCAGAAATAATTGCACTTGACAGCCCTGAGGATTTCCAAACTTGTCCTGGACTTAGAGTACCTAGTACTGAAAGGTCTGCCTTTAAACCCAGGCAGATGTGCACACTGGGGCTGCAACACTTGGGAAAACAGTGCCCCAACGAGAAACCTACAGTGCCTTTGATGGGCTTAACCGGCTTAGAAACTGCAGGAGGCTATAAAGGCAAAAGTGCTTTTCTACATCAGTGTGGGGTAGATAACTCAATGTTTCCCAGGTACAGTCCTCTGCTGTGGAAATCAAAACGTTTTGAAGGGATTAAGGGCTGATTTTGATGGTTTACCTGGGGTCTGACTATACACTTCCAGACTAAAGGAAAAGTAGCTGGATGAATTCACTGGGAAAGAAGCCAAATCCTCCCTCCCTCTCTCTCTCTCTCTCTCTTTTTTTAAGAAAAAAGTATGTAAATCCTGAGTTTCAGAAAACATCCCTGTAGAACTTTTTTGGGAGGCACATTAACATCACTTATTCTACATGAGACCGCACATCAGTGGAAGCCTGGATTCTAAATATTGCTTTGGTGCTGGAAGACACAGATTTTAGAAGAAACAAAGTAGGATATTTGATATGATGAGCAATCTAAAATGCAAGGACGCAGGGGAGCAATGCATAAGGAAACAGCAGAAAGGAAAACCATGTTGGAATTACTGGTTTGGCTGGTGCACTGGTAATGGAGACAGAGCTACGGGGCCTCGTAGGGGCCAAACTTGAGACTGTGAGTTTTGGCCCTGGGAAGCTCCTGTTCTGTAGTCACAGTCCTGCGGAGCAGATGCACAGACAGACAGGGATTTAAACTGATGCTGGCATGAGGGCTGAGGCTGAGAAAAATAGTGTCTGATGGGGCAGTGGTAAAACCTTACAAGCCATTTTAATTTACTGCAATATTTTGAGGGAAAATAGTGGAGGTGTGAGGCGAGAATGAAACATCTTAATATTCTTTATGAAAACACCCTGACAATGTTAAGGAGCTGAGCAGCATTTGCAGTGAAAATAAAACCTGCAAGTTTAAGAACTGGGGGTGGGGAAGTCCGGGAAGCTGGGGGACCTTTCACATCACAGGTACCTTAGCCGTCCTTGCTAAGGGTAGGGGGCCTTTTTTTTCTGCCAAAGGCCAATTGGGTATGTATAACACGATTCACAGGCCCACACAAAATGATCAACTGAAACCTTAGAGCCTGCTAAGCAGTTCCTGAATTTTGGGTCCTGCCTGTGGTTGCCTTGGAAGCACCAGACCAAATGATTTTGGGGTGGGGATGGTGCTTCTCCAACCCGCGTGAATCAAGACATCCAAAAGCAACAAGCCCATTAGCAAAAAGATAGTCTTTATCACTTTCATTTTTAGTTGATTATAGAGAAAATGTCCATACTGTTCCAGAAACAGATTGACTTACTACAAACTTCTGACCACCCAAATTAAGGCACAACATGAAGATATAGCTTGCTTTTCTTCTATTCTTTTCTCCTTCGCTCCCTATTTAATTTTTTTTTCATTTTCAATTCTCTTTATATACAGAAGATCGGTTTAGTATATATTAGGTAAAGATTTCAACAGTTTGCCCCCATATAGCAACACAAAGTGAAAAAAATACTGTTGGAGTACTAGTTATAGCATTAAATAACAGTGTACAGCACATTAAAGACAGAGATCCTACATAATATTTTTTAAAAAATTAATTTCTATGCCATTTCCAATTTAACACCAGGTTTTTTTTTCATTTCCAATTATCTTTATATACAGAAGATTGATTCAGTATATAATTAGTAAAGATTTCATCAGTTTGCACCCACACAGAAACACAAAGTGTAAAAATACTGTTTCAGTACTAGTTATAGCATCACTGCAAAGGCAGAGTTAGAGAGAGGCAGAGACAGAGACAGAGAGGTCTTCTATCTGCTGGTTCACTCCCCAAATGGCCACAATGGCTGGAGTGGGGCCAATCAGAAGCCAGGAGCCAGGAACTTCTTCCTGGGTGCAAAGGCCCAGGCACTTGGGCCATCTTTTGCTGTTTTCTCAGGCGCATTAGCAGGGAGCTGGATTGGAAGCAGAGTAGCTGGTATTTGAACTGGTGCCCATATAGGATGCTGGTTCCTGAGGCTGTGGCTTTACCCACTATGCCACAGCAGCGGCCCCTAGCTTGGTACTTTCTCCAGTGCATAGTTCCAGGGTCCTTACCAAAGCAATGACAGTACAACAATGTCCTGAGAGTGAATCCACAGTATGTGAACATGGGTGACCCACATGGTACAGAATTCACTGGGTATATTTTTCTGTCCTGGAACATAGAAATGCTGCATGTCACACACACAGTGTTCATATCATCATCGGTTACTGTGTCATCACGATCCTTGTCTTTTCAGGGACTGGTGAGGTCTGCTACTAAGGACAAGGAAACAATTGCTGTGAATGCCTGGCATCCTGGTTTGAGTCCTAGGCCTCTTGGGAAGAGGCCCAGCCATGGCCTGCATGGGATTTAGCATCTCCTCTGCTGGGGCTGGTCAGTTGACTGGGCTGCAGGATACAGAATGGCCATAAACTCAGAAAATGTGGAAGAGCAGTATGGGTAGAGGAACTGAAGACAGTCTTACCCATAATACAACAGTGAGAGGTCAAAGGATGCCATCCCCATCACCCCTCCTCAGCGTAGCTATGCCCTAGGAGGAAAACTAGTCACCTTGTAGGGGATGAGATCCATGCTGTCAGGATAACCCCACAAGGACTGCGTTACTGAGTGGGACTAGTTTATGTCATCAAACTATCCCAGGAGGGTTGTGATGCTGTGGTGTCAAGGTCACTGGGTGGCAGGGTGACAGGGTCAGCAAGCACTGGTCCCAAAGCTCTTCTTTCCCATGTCCCCACCGTGTGGAGGCCACCACTTCACCATTCATCTAAACTCACCATGTAAGAACCTCCTTTCATCTCCCAGGTCTGAGCATACAAATAAATTGGCCCAATTCATCACTGAAAACCGTCCTTAATACTGGAGTTAATAAGAACGAACAGCTCAATCAGGCCTTATTAAATTTAGCATGTTATTCAGTAATCAAACATAAATGTGGAGTACAGGGATGGAGCATGAGTTCGGCAGACGGTGCGTTTAAAAAAAAAAAAAAGGTTCATGAATGGACGTACAGAGACAAGGACGTTAAGGATACCACCTGAGGACCATGTCGAAAAATATCAAAACCTTTCTAAAATCCCCCTCCATCTTGCAGGTCACAAGACAGTCTCCAGGTGATAAATTTTAAATGTGGGGGCCATTTGCAACTCTGCTAAGCACTGTTACAGTTGTGTGTGGCTGAGTGCAAATCACCCTTTCCAAAGACCAAAGATTCTGCATTTTCTCCTTCCAGAGTCCCTTCTTTAATAAGGACTGGAGCAGACCTCTGTCATTGTTCTAGATAATGGATTACCTACACATACATTTCCAAGTGTAATGACACTCTTGCTTATTAAAGACCTCTCAGCTGAAGGGGCAGAATATTATGAACTGGCCAAGCCATTCATTTTCTTGAATATGTTATTCAGTATTTTATGCTAAACCAGCAATACACCATCCATTTTAGTACAATGATCCTTATGTTCAATAAAATTGAAGTGTCGCATCATAAATCATTATAGTCATTTATTTTACATTAGACACATTAGCCACTATATTCCATAATCTATTACAATAAGGTGGATTTAAATGTACCCCAAGGAACTGCAATAATAACTCGAGAACCAAATATAGCAATTTATGGATAAAATATGCTTAACCTAAAACTGCACTAGCTCTCGTGACGGCTGTGAACTCTGAATGGAATTCAGTGCTGATAGTGACTGAACTCCGCACCACATGAAGAGGGAGGAGAGAGGAAAAACGGCAGGCCTTCCTCTCATTTTCTGTTCATTAGTTTAAAAAATGTACAAGATTAATAATTACACAATTAATCAGTGAGACAGATAAACTTTGCTGGAGGAAACTCAGGCTCAACTGAAACTTCTTCTAAAGTAACGTGTTCGGAATCTCTAGTTAGCCATTGGATGCGACCACTGTTACAGCCCACAGCTGGAGCAATCTGCAAAGCTCCATCAGTTCAGACCAAACCCATGGATGCAGGTTTGCACATCAAATTAACAGCATCAAAGAGGTATTGTGAGAATGGTTTTAGGCTAGAGAACTGTTGAAACACTCCCTAAGTTTTTAAGAGGCATCTTTTTACTTAACATTGAGCTCATTTATAAATTCTTATGTTAGTGAAGTTTTCTCTAATGATCTCGTCTAAGTAATATTTTATTAGCCTATTCCCATTTCCTACATGTATCTAAATACTATAAACTCATGTTCTAGAAATCAGATTCTTCACTAATTTGGTTTCCTACTAATTAGTCATGGATAGTGGGTTTTGTTGGTAATTTTAGGCAGATAATTATTGTCTCTTCTGTTGACACTCTTGGACACCTGCCTTGGCAATTTCAAGTCTTAGAGATTTGCTCACTAGGTGAGACTAACTTTATTATAACACCTGATATGGGGGCCGGCGCTGTGGCACAGAGGGTTAATGCCCTGGCCTGCAGTGCTGGCATCCCATATGGGCAACGGTTTGAGTCCCACCGGCTCTACTTCTGATCCAGCTCTCTGCTATGGCCTGGGAAGGCAGTGGAGGATGGCCCAGGTGCTTAGGCCCCTGTACCCACATGGGAGACCAGGAAGAAGCACCTGGCTCCTGGCTTTGGATCAGCACAGTTTTGGACTTTGCAGCCAACTGGGGAGTGAACCAGAGGATGGAAGACCTCTCTCTGTCTCTCTCTGTAACTTGGACTTTCAAATAAATAAATAAATAAATAAATAAATCTCTCTTTTTTTTTTTTTTTGACAGGCAGAGTGGACAGTGAGAGAGAGAGAGAGAAAGGTCTTCCTTTTGCTGTTGGTTCACCCTCCAATGGCCGCTGCGGCCGGTGTGCTGAGGCCAGCGCACTGCGCTGATCTGAAGCCAGGAGCCAGGTGCTTCTCCTGGTCTCCCATGGGGTGCAGGGCCCAAGCACTTGGGCCATCCTCCACTGCACTCCTGGGCCACAGCAGAGAGCTGGCCTGGAAGAGGGGCAAGCGGAACAGAATCCGGCGCCCCAACCGGGACTAGAACCAGGTGTGGTGGCGCCGCAGGTGGAGGATTAGCCTATTGAGCTGTGGCGCCGGACTAAATAAATAAATCTTAAAAAAAATCTGATATGAACTCCTTGCTGTTCAAGATTAACAATGTGTTCCTTGCTGTGTTCAATCTGAGATAGCATGGCCCTGCATAGGTCTGATCAATTCTTGCCCCTGAAATCAGAGAATAAACATCCCCTTTCCAATTCACCCATCCATCCATCCACTCACCCTTGTTCCCTCCCCTTCCATTCATCCAACTTCTCAATCATACAGCAGTCAACTAATGATCTATTTAATGAACAGATCTAACATCTATTCAGTGCCTTCTCTGTGCTGGATACAAGGGGGAACCAAGACAAGAACATATTACCTTGCTACAAGGTGTTCCAACAATGACATCATTCCTATTTTTGTGAAAATGTGTTCTTTAAACTATGTGTAGTCAACTACTGGTGCTGGTGCTGTGGTATAGGGGGTAAAGCTGCTGCCTGTGGCACTGGCATCCCACACGGGTCCTGGCTGGAGTCTCTGCTACTCCACTTCTGATCCAGCTCCCTGCTGATACACCTGAGAAAGCAGCATAGGATGGCTCAAGTCCTTGGGCCTGTCCACCCATGTGGGAGATCCCCAAGAAGCTACTGGCTTTGGACCAGCCCAGCTCCAGCTGCTGTGGTCATTTGGGGAGTGAACCAGAGAATAGAAGACCTTTCTCCCCGGTTGCCCCTCTTCCAGGCCAGCTCTCTGCTGTGGCCAGGGAGTGCAGTGGAGGATGGCCCAAGTGCTTGGGCCCTGCACCCCATGGGAGACCAGGAGAAGCACCTGGCTCCTGCCATCGGATCAGCGCGGTGTGCCGGCCGCAGTGCGCCAGCCGCGGCGGCCATTGGAGGGTGAACCAACGGCAAAAAGGAAAACCTTTCTCTCTCTCTCTCTCTCTGTCCACTCTGCCTGTCAAAAAAAAAAAAAAAAAAAAAAAAAAAGAAGACCTTTCTCTTTGTGTTTCCCTCTCTCTGTGACTCTGCATTGCAAGTAAATAAATAAATCTTGGAAAAAAATCTTCAAATGTTTATAGTGATACATTTTAACTCAATCAGTATTGACAGAATTGTAAATTCTTACATAAACCAAACTCTGAGAAGAAGAAAAAGCCCTTGTGTGGTTAAATGACCTGGTTTAAATTCTTCTCTGCAGCTTTTAACTTTTCACTTGAACCAAGGTTGTGTTTTAACAGGCAGTTCCTAGTCGCTTGTCAAATTCTAGGACTGGGATCATGCTTTTTTTTACCTTTCCTTTATCCTCATCATCGGTAAGAATGACCCTAACACCAAAAGACGAGAAAGAAAGTAGCACAAACCTCATCACTGTCCTATTTGTTAGTGCCCTGCAATCCAATTCAAGGTGTTTTCCTTTTTTTTCTCCCATCTCCTCATCATGTCAGCTTTCGCCCCTCATCAGGCTACAGACTGGTTTAGGCTCTTAGGAAACTGCCTCCATCTCAATGCAGGGCCAACACCAACTTCACTGTGCCGACTGCACTGAGCTTTGGTCAGCATCAGCATCGTCCTCCCAATGTACCTGAATTATACATTATTTCTCCCGGGCATGCTTTTCCAAATGAAATAAAATTTCATTTCCTGTTCCTCTCTCTAATCCCACTAGATTACTTGGCTTAAAATATTTACAAACACCATTTTGTATCTTTTTTTTAAAACAATTTATCCTGACTGCATCTATTATTATATTGTGTGAGTTTAGAGCTTCCAGAAGATGTCCAACAATTAGGGCTTTCCTCTAATACTCTCTTTTCCATGTTCTGTCAATTATGGAGAAAAAGGATGCTCTGTCTCTCCAAAGAGATAGAATAAAAATTACATTAATATAAGGGTACACAGATAATAGTCTTCAAATTACCCAGTGGGCTCCACTGGTTTTCTCATATAGAGTTTGCTAAAGACAACAGGCAACTAATCTGTACAAATAAAAATCTTCAAGCAAAATAAAAAAATGAAAAATACTTCTGAGCATGTTCCTTCTAGTAAAAAATGATTGTGGATGAGGGTCGTTAGGTAAATAACCCCATTCCAGGTGATCCAGGAGAACACATTTAATACAGCAGTCAGTTATAAGTGTTTTAGATCCCAACAATGAATGAGATGGGGATCGAGATTAACGTAGGCAGGAAACAGGATCCATCCTAGGCTGGAGAGATAAATGGAAGAGATGGTCTTTTCCAAAAGGCCAGGAGCCCCCATCTCCTGCCAGTGCCTCCTTTTGGCCACACCACACTGGAGCAAGTGTTGCACTGAGAGTGGTGTTAGGTTGGCTCAAGGTCCAGGGCCTCTCACTCTACAGAACCCTTTCGAAGCCTGTGAGGGGTGAGAGCAGATAGTGCCCCTGGTCGTGTGTGCATAACTACAAAAGGTGTGGCATTTGTTAAAAATAAGTTTATTTTTTATTAAACCACCAAGATTTTATTGTAAGCATGGTATTAAGTCTCCAATGGTCACAGCTTTTTAAAAAAACATTTAAAAAATTTCAAATTTCACATTTTTCCATATTTCACTTTTTAAAGTTTTTAAAAATTTTAATTTTTAATTAGTATTTAACAGACTCGATGTGACTTGTACATACAATTCTAGTCATTACAACTGCTTTCTGCATGCATGGTGACATTCCCTGCATCACGCTTGCTCTGGAGTTAGGTATAAAAGGGCTGGCTAGGAGAAGTCGAGCTGGGAATTCATTTAGTTATGACTAATGCAATATACGTATGTGTATAGTTATTTGTGTATAGATTTAAGTCAGTGATTCTAGTCCCTGTAAGGATTAAAGGTTGCTAGAAGCACTTACTGTGTAATGGCTAGAAAATGTGAGATATTCAATAGGCATCAGCCTGTATCAACATCCCTAGGAATTTTTCCACATTTAACATGAATTTTAAATGTCCCTTTAGATATTCACATTGCTTGGCCTTCTGACAGCAAACCAATATGCCAATATACACAACTATTCTCTGTGCCATTTTACCGGGCATTCACCTTGACAGTCTTTCCACTAGGACAATGATGTTGTGGTTGCAATGCAAGAAATTTAAATTGCCTTAAAGTCTTGCAACTCTTCTGTGACAGCAACTTGATTGAGGTTTTCCCACAGCTGACAATGATTTTAACAATTCAGATAACATTAATAATTCTATGAAAAGAAACTTTTTGGAATTTCTCATAAAAAAGTAAATTCTATTTAGCATATTGAGAAAAGACTGAATAATATTTCTGTTCTATTGAAAATACTTTCATAGGAAGAGACTGAGTATGAATCCGAAAAATTCCAAGAATACAACATATATTTTAACAATTAATAAAATATGAACTTATTTTGCCAGCTTTAGTTTTTAAATTTGTTTGAGTTTTCTCATTCTAAGTAAATGCTTAAGATCTGTAGTTAGCTGCAATTTTCCTTTCTCAAGAAAAATATTTCCTTTGCAAAAACTTCTTATTTGTGCCGGTGCCGTGGCTCAACGGGCTAATCCTCTGCCTTGTGGCGCCGGCACACTGGGTTCTAGTCCCGGTTGGGGTGCCGGATTCTGTCCTGGTTGCCCCTCTTCCAGGCCAGCTCTCTGCTATGGCCCGGGAGTGCAGTGGAGGATGGCCCAAGTGCTTGGGCCCTGAACCCCATGGGAGACCAGGAGAAGCACCTGGCTCCTGCGTTCGGTTCAGCGCGGTGCGCCGGCCTCAGCGGCCATTGGAGGGTGAACCAACGGCAAAAGGAAGACCTTTCTGTCTCTCTCTCACTGTCCACTCTGCCTGTCAAAAAGAAAAAAAAAAAACAACAACTTCTTATTTAAAACTCTGTATTGTTTTTATTAAAGTGGGTCCTCGAATTACATAAACTTTGAGCCTTACAAATCTGCTGTTGCAGGAGATTCAGAAACGAATTTTGCAGTGGTTACCTTGTGCAAGCTAGAGTAGACTAGAGGAAAGGATCTGGGGGCCAACAGGCACAGGACTAGTGCTACAATAAATCAAGGCTCAGAAGCAGCACAATCAGAGATAATCACAAACATCACACCGGTGAGAGAGGAAAGTCCAGGTACTTCCCACACTGTGTACACACCTCGCAGCTCATGTCACAAATACACCAAGGATGGACTTCAAATGGGGCCGCCGATGGAACTCAGGACAAAGTCCATGCAGCTCTTGAAAGATGAAACATACACGTGTGTCTCTTTGTGTCATGAACTCTTAATTCTAAGTCCCGTTTATCTACATTCCATAGGAGGAGCCAGGGTTAGAGGCCCATGCCCTAGGTGATAGAAAGGCTAGAAATAAGCAGGTGGGAACTTCCAAAAAAGGGATAATAATAATAAAAAAAAAATTCCAAGTATTCACTACAGCATCACCATCACCACCCCTTTTTTTATAGAGTAAAAATGGAAAGAGAAGTTTGAAGAATGAAAGTAACCTGCTCAGATTCACATAGCTAGAGAATGACAGAGCCAGATGACCTCCCCCAGAGCGGTGGGCACAAATTCAGGGGCCGCCAGAATCCCATGAGTGACGCATATGGGCTCCAAAATACAGGACAAGAGACAGTGAGGGGATGGAGGCAAACCAGAGAGCGCCTACCTAAGAGAGACAGCTGCTCTTCAACTCTGCGGGCATGACTTGGTAGGCGTGTCAGCTGGTGGGGGCCAGATGTGCTGAGCACAGATGAGAGGACAGGGGTGGAGATCTTACTCAAACACATCCTGAGTTTTAAAGGTTGGAAGTTAAAAAAAAAAACCCAGCACTGCATAAGTATGGTTTGGTCCGTCACTGTGCAGGCCCAGCTGCTGCAGAGCGTCCTGCCCACTCAACAACATTGCCCATGTCCTCTTTTAAATGGATTACACGTTATAAACCCACTGTGAGCTCCGAGGCTTCACTTTTCCTCTATATTTGATGAGATCAGAGTTAGTCTAGAGTTTTAGTCCTGATGTAACAGCTTATTAGTTAAGTAATTTTTAAAAATAGTTCATAATCCCTCCTCTTTTAAAAAATTACATACTTTTTATTTTATTTGAAAGGCAGGTAAACACAGAGACACACAAAGAGAAATCCTCCCTTTACTAGTTCACTCTCCAAATACCTACAACATACAGGACGAGTCCAGGAGACAAGAATTCATTCTGGGGCTCCCACATGGGCGGCAGGGACCCAAGTACTTGAGCCATCATCTGATGCTTCCCACATTAGCAGGAAGGTAGATACAGGAACCAGAGCAGCCAGAACTCAAATCAGGCACTCCAAAATGAGATGTGGGTAGCCCAACTGGCCACTGAACTGCTGTGCATAACATCCATCCAAGTTACATCTTTTAAAAAAGTCTCATTTATTTGAAAAGTAGGGGTGCGGGGTGGCGTGGATATGAGTAAGAACTTTCCATCCACTTGTTCACTTTCCAGATTCCTGCAATACTCAGGTTTGGGCCAGGCTGAAGCTGGCACTGGAGTTCCACCCAGACTGTCCATGTGCATTGCAGTGAATCAAATACTCGAGACATCAAATGGTGCCTCTCAGGAACATGAGCAGGAAGCTGGATCAGAAGTGGAGTAGCCAGCACTCAAGCTAGGCACTCTGAAATGGGATGAGGGTATTATCCCCAGGAGCGACTTGACCAGTTGCTATAACGCCCACACCCCCAGGTGTATAATTTTGAGTTCCTTCAGTCTTCAAGATGTTAGGTTCCTACCTATAGAATGAAAACCTCAGATGACAAACAAAAAACACCCACTCTCCTACCTCCCAGGGTCGCTGGGGATGCAAACCAAGTGAAATAATGGATCTGAATGTGTTTTGAAAACTATCAAGACCTACAAAAAGTCAAATTATTTTTCCATGATAACCTCAATTTTCAGAAAGGCAATTAGTCAAAATTCTCCCTTTCTGATTATAGAAAATAACACATTAATTTTTCTTCCGTGTCTGATTCTACCACCATCCTCCTTGGCATTTCAAAAATGATTGCCTTGCATTCAGTAAGTTCATTAACCACTTCCCCTAACACTGTGGTAAACAACTCATCTGCTCCAACAAACCAACATTTTGAAAACCAGCATTTATTTTCTCATTTGTTTTCTTTTTTTTCCAACCAAAGATAACATTAATGAGTTACCCCAATTTTTTATTTCTTGGGGAACATCTAGGCCATGGACAGTATTAGGACCATGAAATCATTTCGTCTGGCCCTCCCAAGGCAACCAGACTTAGGACTTGAAATTCAATAAAACTACAGACTAATTTTTAAGTCAATAATTTTGTATGGCCCGTGAATGATATTATAAATATCCAAATGGCCCTTGGCAGAAAGAAGGTTCCCTACCTCTTAGGTCATCATGGGAGAGGCAGGGCAGTGGCAGCTTGAGTGAGCATGTCCATGTCCTCCCACTGTCATTCCTTTTGTTTTCTGGAGGTTTGTGTCATGGACCTTAACTGTCCATGCCCCATGTGTGCCCTGGGGAAGGCCATTCTCGCTGAAAGGAACATACACCCATCACTTCTTCAGTGGAACCCACTTGGCACTGACATTCCTTTCCCTGTTTTCCCTCCTTAAACATCTTGTTACAGCTCAAAACCAGGCTGAACTCCTCTCTGCTTCCCCAACAAAGCCCTCAGTCAACACAAATATACTGACCTGGAGGAACATCCAATAGGAGCATCTGCATGTTTGACATTGTCACTCTTGTTAATTAACTAACAACCATGAACAGAAAGTCTGTGATGACAGGAAAATGTCCAGATGTGTAGAGCTCTTCTTTGGCTACAGGAGGCATCTTTGAGAAGGACATGAAGGAATCTTTCTCTACAGATACAGAGAGTACAAATGGCTGGGATTCCACTTTTAAAAATTATTTTCAGGGGTTGGTGTGTGGTGCGGTGGATTAAATCATCACTTGAGACCCCTGGCATCCCATACTGGGTCTTTGGTTTGAGTCCTGGATGCCCCACTTCCTACCCAGCTTCCTGCTGATGTACCTGGGAAGGCAGTGGAGGATGGCACAAGTAGTTGTGGGAGATCAGGGTGGAGTTCTCTGACTTTGTCTTTGCTCAGACTTGGCTGTTGCAGCTATTTGGGGAGTGAATCAGAATGGAAGACCCCTCTCTCCCTCCCCCCCAACTCTGCCTTCAAATAAATAAATCTTTAAAAATAAATAAAAAGAAATGAAAATGCTTATCAGTGCATTCTTCAAAAAAGCTGTCTACATCTGGTTCTAACTCCCACTCTTTGTTTTTGCCAAGTGGGATTTCCATCTGTTTTCCCAGATAGTCCACTCTCCCTCTCTCTTTGCTTTCTCTGAGCTGTTCTCTCTGGTGAGCCTCTCCTTTGTACTGTCCACTACGTAGAATACAAAATCCTCCTCCAAGGTTTGGGCCATCTTTCATGAACTCCTCCTGTATTATACCCATCACCTGTATGCTTCCTTTCCCCTAAATCTGATCTGTAAGTTAGTACCCTGTGTGGTGTCCTGGTCTCCTGTGGCAGTCTCATCTACCTGCCTGGACTTTTAGAGCACAGGGCCACTGTGTATACTTTTTAGTGTCCAGAGCATCTACTTCAAGGAAGTGCTTGGCACAGAAGACCGATGTACATACAACTTACGGCCTGGAGTTCCAACACAAAGAGAACTGCTTTATCTCCAGGCATCCAGAGCTACAGAGTTTCAGGGGGAAAAGAGATATAACAACACTTGGAGACGAAATGCCCTACCGTGGTGTATATCCCATTTCTGAAAAACATTTAAGTACAGGCTGGACAACCACGGCATATGGGTCTAGAGTGGCATTATGAATGACAGGGAGTATGAATGAATTGTATAGAATGCCATTATAATGAATGGCAGGGCCTATGAATGAATGGTACAGAGTGGCTCTACGAATGAATGGCATGGGCTATGAATGAATGGCAGGGGCTATGAATGAATGGTATGGAGAGGCATTATGAACGCATTCCAAAGGTACAGGTAACGGTAACCCAGAGAGGTCAGGTGGTTTGCCCAAAGTCATACATAAAGTAAGTGGTATAAGTAGCTCTTACTGCCTGGCACTCCAGCTCTCAGCCTGGATTTTTTCCAACCTGTTCATTGGTAATCACATTTGAAGACACTCAGCCTGGACGTGCGACGTTCTGTCTACCATCCTGCAGGAGGAATGGTTTGGATCTGAAGTGACCACTAGATCAAACATAAACCCTTTAATTGCACAGAGATGGAGACTTTCACTTTGTTTACTGCAACAGACCATGTGCTTCTTACAGTGTAGGTATTAAATAAATATTTGCCTAATTTTGAAAGAATCTTACTATCTGTTGGACAAGCTAGGTTATGCTACAAAACCAAACAACTTCCCAAATCTCAGCCACCTACAGAAATGAAGGAGTATTTCTCATTCACGTCCTCCATTCCTCACCAGTCTCAAAGGGCTCGCCCCTGTTCTATGCCATCTTACTCTAAGACCCTGACTGGTGAAACAGCCGCCATCTTGAATGCTATTGTTTGCCAGGCCAGAGAAAGAGCTCCGGGGAGTTCACATTGGCATTTAAGTGCTTGACCCAAAGGCCACACACATCACTTCCACTCAAGGCTCATAGGCCAGATTTCATCACATAGCCTGCCCAACCGTAGGGGTCCACGAAGGGCTGTCCCACCACCATCCAAAGCAGAGGAGATGGGTATGTGTGAGTTACAGCCTCTGTGATGTTCATGTCTATTTGCTTTTAGTCCCTTTACTTCCATCTAAAGTAGGGGATGTAGACCGGAGGAGAGTGGACAGTCTGGAAGAAACCACCCTTCTCAAGTTCTGAGAGATGAAGAATTCCAGACACTTGGCCTCTTCTCTCCCAGGGGCTTTGAAATGATGTTAAGGAATCAGACTCTGTTACAAAAATAGGGGCACAGCCCAGGCAGGAACAACGGGGGACCAGAAACAGGACAAAGTTAGGGAAACCAGTGAGATAATTTTCTATATACCAAAACAGGCATTCTGGTTGACTTAACATATAGTCTAAGTCAATAGTGGCAAGTGGTTTCCACAGAGATTAATTAAGGAGCTGGTATTGTGGCACAGTGGGTAAAGCTGTTGCCTTCAAACCCAGCATCCCATATGGTCCTCCAGCTCCCTGCCAATGGCCTTGGAGAGGTAGCAAAGATGGCCCAATGGCTTGGAGACCCAAGTGAAGCTCCTGGCTTCAGCCTGGCCCAGGGCTGGCTGTTGCAGCCATCTGAGGAGTGAACTAGCAGGTGGAAGATCTCTCTGTCTGTCTCTCTCTCTCTCTCTAACTCTACCTTTCAAAAAATAAATAAATCTTTAAAAACACAATGTTATAAAAAATGAATGAATTTTAGTTCACATTAACAGAAATACAACTTCTAGAATGATCTCAGTGCTAGTCCTACCTGAATTCGCATCAGCAGAAGCACAACTGGAATGTCCTTTTAGTCCTTAATGACAGATTAATGCATACACAGAGATAAAATTAGATTTTGAAAGAACTCAATACTCTATGAAAGAACAAAGGAAGCAAACTGCAATATCTAATGAATATTTTTAAAACATATTTATTTATTTGAAAGGCAGGTGGTGGAGAGAAAGAGAGACATCTTTCATTTGTTGGTTCACTCCCCAAAGGGCTACAACAGTCAGGTCTGGGCTACGCTGAAGCCAGGAGCCAGAAACTCCAAACACATCTCCCACATGGGTAGCAGGGGCCCAGGACTTGGGTTATCTGTTGCTGCCTTCCCAGGCACAAGAGCAGGGAGCTGGATCACAAACCAAGCAACTGGGACTTGAACCTGTGCTCCAACGCCGGATGCCAGTGTTGCAAATGGCTGCTTAACCTACTGTGCCACAACACAGGACCCTATAATAAAATTTTATTGCCAAAGCAGGCAATAGAGAGTAGCTGGTGTGTGCATTGCAGTTTGCCAACACCCGCTGTAGACACTACAGAGGATTCTAAAGGAAGAATCTGCTTATCAAAGAAATCAACACCCTGTGAGTGACTCACCTCTTTCTAGTGATAAAGTGACACTACTCTGTTTAACGACAAGGGAACCAAACAATTCCGGGGCTTTGCAGGAGCCCAAGAATTCCATGAACAAAGCACACACACATACACACACACAATCAAACAAACAAAAAAGCAAAATCAAAGTACGGAGCATTATAAAAGAAAATTATTTTTTAGGAAAGATTCCTTTGTTTAACTTTCAAATCCAGTTCATGGGACATTGATGGAAAACAAAAACTGCAGCCACAGATACCCCAGAAGCATTCTGTGTCCGGGGTAAGGGCCTCTGAGGTCAGCAGTAACCAGTTCAGACACTCAAGACTGTCAAGGACTTGGGGGGCCATATCAAAATTCATAGCCAACTTGGCTGAGCAGTAGGCTGCTTCCTCAATATTTTCTGAACTAGGGTGAGACCAGGCCTACAGAGGTCTCCAGACCTCATAGAGTGTCATGGAATTTTAGCACAGGCAGTTTAATGCACCAGCCTTTGCAAGCCTGGACAGCAACGGATTCATAGCCACGGTTTCCACCAAGCACGAAGCCAAGACAAGCAGACAATTAAAGCAGACAAGTGGCTTTTGATTTGAAATAAGAAAAGTGTTCAACCCACCCCACTATCAGCATGTTGAGCTCATAATCAGACATTATTATAATGGTATGCAAATTGTGCGAACGGCAGACATTCTTTCCAACTCTGTTTTCATTAAAGATTCAGCTTTTTCCCCCAGAATAATAGCAAATGACATGCGAACTTCATATGAACTATAGGTCATGAAAGGATTTAGTATTGGCATTTTTAATCTAAAAAGTCTAGCGCCAGAAAATCAATATGTTTCAGTTGCAGCATTCGAATGCAATTTTCCCCACCTAACATGGTTTCTTTCTTTCCTCCTTTCTTCTTTTTCTTCTTCTAAGTTTTTTTATTTTTTAGAATGAATAATTCCTGGTTTTTCTATGAAACAAGCCGCTGTATTATAAGGTAATGACATCAATAACACATTACATGTAAACAGAAAATGAACAAAAAATCATTCACGGCCCTTTTGAAGCCAGAGTGCTTTTCATCAGGCCTATTACAGGTTCCATTCACATTATCGGATTGAACCATCCTGCATAACCGAGGTGCTGACAAGTCCTGATTACCCAATAACTCCTGTATCCCTTTCAGGCAGGTTCACCGAGAGGACAGGAATACCAGGCCTTCCTGGGGGGCAGCCAGCCTGCCACGGAGACCCAGTCAATGAAACCCAATGCCTTCTCACTCCCCTTCTCCAAAGTCAGGGCGCTGCGCTGCCTGGCGTGGTGCTGGCCCTGGTCTGGTGCCTTCTCACAGGTGTCTGATAGTGACTGTCTAGGACACAGTGGAGGGGCCATGTTGAGCCTCCCTGCAGCTCCCTGCCCCCAAATACTTACACGTCTGGGGTAAGCTACCTGCGTGACAAATTGGCACATTTCCGGTGTCGTAGGCAGAAAGCTTCGGCCCGTGGGACAAAGTGGGGACAAGGAGGGCCGAATCTCTCAAATGTTTGAGTGATCTGAATAATCATTTGCCACCTTCTCCCAACCTTAAGTTACACCACTAAGACCCTTCCTCTTTTTTTTTTTTTTTTGACAGGCAGAGTGGACAGTGAGAGAGAGAGAGAGAGCAAGGTCTTCATTTTCCGTTGGTTCACCCCTCAATGGCCACTGCAACTGGCGCACTGCGCCGATCCGAAGCCAGGAGCCAGGTGCTTCTCCTGGTCTCCCATGGGGTGCAGGGCCCAAGCACTTGGGCCATCCTCCACTGCACTCCCGGGCCACAGCAGAGAGCTGGCCTGGAAGAGGGGCAACCGGGACAGAATCCGGCACCCCGACTGGGACTAGAACCTGGTGTGCCAGTGCCACAGGCAGAGGATTAGCCTATTGAGCCACGGCGCCGGCCCCTCCTTTTTTTTTTTTTTTTTTTTTTTTTACACCATGGGAGCACACGTTACTGTTTCCAAGGGAGTTCCAGCCACACCCCAGGTTCTTTCTGCAGTTCCCCAGGTGTACACCCCTCACCAGGGAGGAACAGAGTGGGGACTATCAGTCAGGTGAGGCAGTGGGGAAAGCCTGCCAGGGGGCCGGGGACTGGGGCGACCCTCTGGGCAGGACCACAAACCCTTTCCTAAGACAAGTACTCACCACTTGCCAAGAACTCAGAGCACAGCTTGTGGCGCAGCTCTGAGAAGCAGCCAAGCCAACCTAAAACAAGCCTTGAAATAAACAATCGGTGGTTTTGCCTGTTGGGTGGTACATCACCATATATTTGACATAATCTTCGGCTAGGGAGAGATCATATTTTTAAAACAAATGCCTTGGCTTCCAGCTTAGCTCTGGGGCACTGGCGTCTGAGGGACAAGGGCTTCCCTCATTAATGCTAATGCAGGCTCCAGCCTTTTTCTCTTTTTTCTTCCTGAGAACCTCTCCTCCTACAGTTACACTTATGCACTGCTACATCTGTAAGTTTAAGAAAACAAGCAGAGGGCTGAGTTCCTTCCCTCAATATTTTAAATTCAAATGAGGGCCTGTCCAGTGGCAGGGCGGGGTGGCAGCTGACAGTGTGGGTCCACTCCCCTTTCAAATCGTAGCTCACCACGTACGGACAGTGCATCTTGTGCGATGCCCCAATCTCTCTGTGTTACCCATGGGAATCAGCAACCCTGAGCAAGTAAATGGCTTAGAAGAATGTCTCGTATGGGGTCAACGCTTGGTAAATACTAACTAGTATTCACACGAACGGCGAAGATGGAGAAACTCTGAACTGAGATTTCTGTCTTGGAAGAACCTGGTGAGATTCCCCCCCCTCCCCATAAAGAAACCTTTTATTTAAGGAATACAAACTTCATGCATTTCGTATGTACAACTTTAGGAATTTAGTGATTCTTCCCACCATACCCGCCCTCCCATCCACACTCTCACCCCTGCACCTCCTCCCTCTCCCATTCTCAGTCCCATTCTCCATTAAGATCCATTTTCAATTAACTTTATATACAGAAGACTAACTCTAAGTAAAGAATTTGGGCTGGCACCATGGCTCACTTGGTTAATCTTCCGCCTGTGGCGCCGGCATCCCATATTGGTGCTGGGTTCTAGTTCCTGTTGCTCCTCTTCCTGTCCAGCTCTCTGCTATGGCCTGGGGAGGCAGTGGAGGATGGCCCAAGTGCTTGGGCCCCTGCATCCACATGGAAGACCAGTAGGAAGCACCTGGCTCCTGGCTTCGGATTGCTGCAGTGCCGGCCGTAGTGGCCATTTGGGGAGTGAACCAGCTGAAGGAAGACCTTTCTGTCTCTCTCTCTCTCTGTAACTCTGTTGAATAAATAAATAAAATCTTTAAAAAAAAAAGAATTCAACAATTTGCACAAAAAAACCCTGTTCCTCAACAGTTGAGACAAGGGCTGTTCAAAGTCATTGCATTTTGAAGTTAATTTCACTCTTTTTTTTAAGCTTAATTAACTTTAAAGAAACACCCAAGAATGATACATTTTTTGTGAGCACTTAGGCATAACTATAACTTGTGAAAAATAAGAATATCCTCCACTTAATACATTAAAAGAAAGCCCTTGAGAATGAGCTTTATCATTAATTAAGGAAGCACCTAAGAAAACAAGCAATGGAGTTAAACACTTAGGCATAACTAAAACTTACAAGACATAAAAATATCCTTGGGGTTAGCACTGTGGCCTAGCAGGTAAGGCCGCCCCCTGCAGTGCTGGCATCCCATATGGGTGCCAGTTCAAGCCTGGCTGCTCCACTTCTGATCCAGCTCTCTGCCATGGCCTGGGAAAGCAGTGGAGGATGGCCCAAGTGCTTGGGTCCCTGAACCCTCGTGGGAGACCTGAAGGAAGCTCCTGGCTTCGGATTGGCACAGCTCCGGACGTTGTGGCCATCTGGGGAGTGAACCAGCAGATGGAGGATCTCTCTCTCTGACTCTCCTTCTTTGAGTAACTCTGACTTTCAACTAAATGAATAAATCTGATGTCAGAGAGCTACTTAAAGAGATTCATTTTATGAGTCTGCTATGTGGACTGCTTCCCATCCTGGAGCAGTCACTCCTTTTTAATTCTATCTATTATTATCACCAGAACCTTAATCCTATCCAGATGATCACTTTAACACTTATTCCTCTCTATACGATCACTTTGGCTTTCCTTCTCAGGTTAAGAGGAGCCACCTGTGAGCTCCGAATAAGGAGTGACAAGACAGGACTTGGCACTGTAAGGGCCCACTTTAGCCGCTGGGCAGAGAACAGTATGGGAGGGCAAGGGCAGGAGCAGGGAGACTAAGTAGCTATTGCAATAACCCAGGTAGGATCAAACAGTATCTTGGACTAGCACAGTAGCTGAGGGGTGGCAAGCTGTGGTTAGGTTTCAGGGGACTTTAAAGAGAGCCTATGGCCGGCGCAGTGGCTTAACAGGCTAATCCTCCGCCTTGCGGCGCCGACACACCGGGTTCTAGTCCTGGTTGGGGCGCCAGATTCTAAACTGGTTGCCCCTCTTCCAGGCCAGCTCTCTGCTATGGCACGGGAAGGCAGTGGAGGATGGCCCAAGTCCTTGGGCCCTGCACCCGTATGGGAGACCAGGAGAAGCACCTGGCTCCTGGCTTCGGATCAGCGCGATGCGCCGGCCGCAGCGGCCATTGGAGGGTGAACCAACGGCAAAAAGGAAGACCCTTCTCTCTGTCTCTCTCTTACTATCCACTCTGCCTGTCAAAAAATAAATAAATAAATAAATAAATAAATAAAGAGAGCCTAGAGGATTCTCAGAACTAGGAGGAACAAGAGTCAAAGTTTATACCCCGGGGGGACCAAGCAGAACCGATCCAGGATGAAAGTGAAGACAGAGACCACCGAAGGAAGGCCGACAGCAGCACAAGGCACCATGGGTATGACAGATGCAGCACAGTCAAGTGAGACCCAGGGCAAGTGCAGGGGACACCCTCTGCAGGTGGAAAAACGTGGGCAAAGTCATAGACGTACACATTTCACACTAAGGGAGGAGGAGAATCGGATAACTGGATAAAGAAGCCTTCCCAGGAATCCGTGGAAATAGGGCTAGAGGGGTTGGGGACAGCAGGGTTTTGGAAGGCCTTGCCTATCCGCCAGAGGGTCCTAAGGGACTGGGAGACTGGACACCTGGGTTCTGGCCTCAGATGTGACCTGTGCATCCCATGAGAGTTCACTTCACTCTGAGAGTCCCAAGAAACTTGTGCAAATACCCATTCTGCCAGAGACGTAGCATGCAAACTCCCAGATCTCAAAATTCACAGGGTGGGCATACAAAATTGCTCATTTATATGAATACTACTGTTTTCTATTCTTAACTTCTGCCTGGGATCCTAGAATATAAGCCTTGAATAACACACAAATTTGCTTCAAGCTCTTCCTCACAGCCTTGGCTGCACATTGCAATCAGCTGGAGACATATACCAGCTAGAGACACCTGGGTCCAAGGCCTAACAGTCCTGACTTAATGCATCTGGCCTGAGACCTGGGCATCGGAATTGTAATATCTCTTTGAGTGATGCCATTGTATAGAGGAGTTTGATTTAAACATATCTTATTTTAAGGATATGTACTATTTTTTACAGATGTTTTTACAATTTTATTTATTTTAATATTTATTTTCTTTTTTTTAAACTTTTATTTAATGAATACAAATTTCCAATGTACAGCTTATGGATTACAATGGCTTCCCCCTCCCATAACTTCCCTCCCACCCGCAACCCTCCCCTCTCCCGCTCCCTCTCCCCTTCCATTCACATCAAGATTCATTTTCAATTCTCTTTATATACAGAAGATCAATTTAGTATACATTAAGTAAAGATTTCAACAGTTTGCACCCACATAGAAACACAAAGTGAAACATACTGTTTGAGTACTAGTTATAGCATTAAATCAAAATGTACAGCACATTAAGGACAGAGATCCCACATGAGGAGCAAGTGCACAGTGACTCCTGTTGTTGACCCAACAAATTGACA
Source organism: Lepus europaeus (assembly GCF_033115175.1). Classification (NCBI taxonomy): domain Eukaryota; kingdom Metazoa; phylum Chordata; class Mammalia; order Lagomorpha; family Leporidae; genus Lepus; species Lepus europaeus. Next base: position 161,388,613 of record NC_084828.1, on the reverse strand, counting down.
CTCTAGTTTATGGCGCCAGTAACCACCCTAGGCTGTCGTCATGAGTTGCCAAGGCTAGGGAAGCCTTCCAAGTTCGCCGACTCTGATCATATTTAGACAAGGTCATAAAAGACAGGGTGAGGATAGTAACCAATGATCCTAAGAGTAGCATTTACCAGGTTTGAACAATTATACAGCATTAAGTGGGGAAGAGGACCATCAGTACACACAGGTTGGGAGTAGAGCCATTGGTGGTAGAGTAGAGGTTACGATTACGAAGGAATAAGGCCCAAGTACGCTAGACAGGGTCTAGAACAAAGGACAGAGTCATTATTAGAGGAGCTAAGAAAGGTGCTGACTAAGCTACAATGAAGTTTTCTGATTGAGAGGCAAATAGAACCTGATAGAAGGGGCTTGATAATAATCTGGTGGGCTTTAGGCCTTGTAAGTCAAGAGGCCCAGACCTATCTATCTCTTCACATGGGGTATATCCTAAGGGAGGTGTGAACCTCCTAGGGGAAGGCACTCTGTTGACTTTCATTACTTGGCTGGCCTAGGAGGAGAGCTGGCCAGGTAAAGGCAGGTGGCATCTCTAACAAGAAATTTATAGTTCTGCCTGCAATGTTGCTGACCCTACTTGGCCATCCCCTCAGCTGCAGTGGTCACTTTGGAAGTTGGGCTGAGTGAAGGGCTTTTCAGCTTAGAGCCAATAAGATCTGTGGCTCTGACCTGGGCATCCTTCGACTCCAGGGCAGGTCCATTTCTAGTGATCCAACTCTTGGCAGAGCTGCCAGGGCTCTTCACAAGTTGAATTCTGCTGAAGCCCAGGCTTACCACATTGAAAGCCACTGCAGTGGACTGGCCTGTTGGGTCTCCTTGAGGGCAGATCACTGTACAGATCAGCCAGTAATAGGCCTGCCACCCATTGCTTCTGATGCCTAGCTTTCTTTTCCTCCTGGTTTTTGTTAAAGCAGACCAGAGGATGCAAGTCAAGGGAGTGCCCAAGTCCCATCTCTAATCTTCGGTGACCTGAACTACAAGTCTATAGTCACAGGCATGTTCTGTAGTAGTTTTTCTAAGGTAGACAATGCCCATGAGGAAAATTATATTCTCACTTAAAAACTTTCTTTCCCTTTGGTCTGAAAGGGAGGTTTTTTTCTACTTACTGTTTACTTCGCTGATGGCGAAGTAAATCTAGCTTTGAGATTATTATTTAAGCTCTTATTTTGGCTATGCTATTACAGAAAAATGTTAGTCATCTCTTTTATAAGGTCTAAAGATTAAATTGTGCATCCTACAGATTCCTTTATAATAGAATTAGTTTCTAATTTTAATATTTATTTTCACCTACTTGAGAAGGCAGAGAAAGAGAGAGAGAGAGATCTTCAATTTTGTGGTTCACTCCTCAAGTGTTCTAAACAGCCAGGCCAGCACCAAGAGCTAGAACTCCACCTGGGTGACTCATGTATGTTGCAGGGGCCCAAGCAGTTGGACTACCATCAGCTGCCTCCCAGGACATATCAGCGGGAAGCTGCACTGGGAACAGAGGTGCCCAGGACTTGAAACAGGAACCATGATACAGGATGTGGGTGTCCCAAGTGGCAGCTAAATCTGTATCCAATTAAATTTATTTTCATTTTACTTGAATGGCACACACAGGAGGGAGGGAGAAGGAGAGAAGGAGAGAGAGAGAGAAAGAGAGAGAGGGAGGGAGAGGTATCTTTCTTCTTTTATCTGTTGGTTCATTCCTCAAATGCTTGCAGCTTCCAGGGCTGGCCAGGCAGAAGCCAGGAGCCTGAAACTCACTGTGGGTCTCCCACATGGGCAGCAGGAGCCCAAGTACTTGAATTACCACCACTGCCTTCCAGAGTGAGGATTACAAGGAAGCTGGAATGAGAAGTGGAGCCAGGTCTTGCATCAGGCACTCCAACGACACAGGAAGCTGGCATCCCAAGAGCTGTCTTAAATGCTACCCAAACACTTGCCTTGCATTTCATGTTTCAAGTTAGCAAAGGTTAGGGGTTCACACACTCAGTTGACTGAGGTCAAGCTGGCCTTAGGAGGGTGTACCATGTTTTTCATTTTTCTGGAGGTTGGGAGCTGCTCTGTCTTCCTCTCCACAGCAGTTACCCCCAAGCCTCAGCAGGATGTTGGGTATGGCCTGGCAGTATTCACAAGCCTTATTCAACCTGGGGGCCACCCACAGTCACATTTTACCCACACTTAACCCTGGCCTCTGCGGTGTGCAATTAAGAAACAAATCAAGACCAAACTAAACCAACCCAAGTGAAAATATTCTGCTAGGCTGGCTGCGGCTCTATGGTTGCAAAAGTGGCTCTGTTGAAACTCCGCCAGTGAGCGCGGTGAATTATTGTATCTGGGTTTCACAAAGGAGGAAATACGAGCATCTAAACCACTCATTTATTCAGAGGAGAGAGATGATGGGCACCACGCTGCAGAACGCAATCACTTTTACTTGAAGAGATTTCAGCCCTGCGGTGCCTGCGGGGGTCTGTCCTGCTAAGGACCACAGGGAATGAGAGAGAAAAGCCACCGTCGGAAAGCACACAGGTCTTCATTTGGGCACCCATTCAGCCCCTGCCTTTAGTCATGCTTACTCTCTGGGCAAGCTCACAACTAACTGGAGCTCAGCTTTGGTATTGTCCAAAATTTAGTTGTAGTTTGATTGTGGTTTTTCCTAAACAGAAGGTCTGTGTCACACACGAAGTCAACAGCTCTTGAAGCAGCCGATCATACGGGGCTGGGCAACCCTGTGCGGACACAAGCAGTATCAGTTTTCTTTCCTTCTTGGGTCACAGTTTCTCTGAGCTTGGGTTTTTGCATCTGCGAGTGTCTCCTAAGGTGCTTCTGAGTCTAACAGGCTTCGTGGCTTGCACTGCTGTGCATGGTGAGAGACCGCTTGCCTAAACCGAGGAGCTTCCTGGCAGAGAACGCAAGGAAATAAAGCAATGAGCCGGAGTTCTGCCGACCCATCAATGGTTGGAGCTGTTTGAAGGAGGGCAATGAGCCTGCCACTCAGATGATTTTCTCGCCCATTCCTGGTAGAATCGAGAAACCTGTGCGTAAAGAAAACTACTGGCAAAGCTTTCTTTCTTTCGCTAACAAAAATGCAAATAAATTCTGGGACAAACCTTGAACAGCTTTAGCACTAAAACCTCAAAAGTGAGGACAAGAAGAATTATTCTTGTAGGATCTTATATGCCCTCCATGGTAAGGAATTTTAAGTAACGGCTTCACAGAGTGGACATTTGGCACAGTGGTTAAGGTGCTGCTTGGGATGCTCCCTATTGGAATCCCGGGGTTCAAGTCCAAGCTCTGCTTCTGATTCTAGCTGCCTACTAACCGGTATCCCGCAAAATAGCAGCTGACAGCTCAGAGTACTTGGGGTCCTGCCACCCATGTGGGAGACCCACACCAGGTGCTTGGCTTCTGGCTTCCACCTGGCCCAGCCTTAGCTGTAGTGGGCATTTGGGAGTGACCATTGTATGGAAGATCTCTTTGTATGTCTTTCAAACAAATAAAAATAAATCACTTGAGGTGTAATTCATACACCATAAAATTCACTCTTTGAGAGTATACACCTCAGTGGCTTTAAGAATATTGACGGCGTTGTGCAGTAATCACCACTCTGTAGTTTCGGAACGTTCTTATCATTGCCAAAAGGAGCTCCATGGCTGCTTCCTGGCACTCCCTCTTCTCCCCTATTCCTGGTCCCCAACAACCACTAATTTACTTTCTGTCCTATTAGCCTGTTTTGGACAATTCTTCTAAATGGGATCATACACCGTATTGCCTTCTGTGTCAGTCTTCTTTCACTCAGCACACGGATTCAAGGTTCATCCGGGATGTAGCACAGATGAACATTTCATCTTTCATCTGATTGCTGAGTATCACTCCACTTCGTGGAAATACCATATTTGTTCATCCCTTCACCAGCTGATGAGCATTTGGGCTGTTTCAACTTCATGGTGACTACAAATAATGCTGCAAGAACTTTCATGTTCAAGTGCTTTGTTTGAAATGTTCCTCTTGGCATCAATGTGAAGTTTCTGTGAGGACTCCTGGCCTAAAGAACTCAGGGTCACTATTTCTTCTCCTTTCTGCTTTTCTAAGGTTTATTTATTTGAAAGGCAGAATTACAAAGGGAGAAGGAGAGAGGGACACACACACACACACACATACAGAGCGAGAGAGCGCGAGCGAGAGAGAGAGAGAATGAATCAATCTTCCATTCACTGGTTCATTCCCCAAAAGACCACAATTGTCTGGGCTGTGCTAGGCTGAAGCCAGGAGCCAGGAGATTCTTCCCAGTGTGCCATGTGGGTACAGGTGCCCAAGCACTTGGGCCATCTTCTATTGCTTTCCCAGATGCATTAGCAGGGAACTGGATCAGAAGTGAAGCAGCCAGGACTCGAACCAGCACTCATATGGGATGCTGGTGTTGCAGGCAGTGGCTTTACCCACTATATCATGACCCTGTGCTTCTATTCTTTTTAGGTACCATTTGTTAGATGGCTATTGGAAGTTCTGGATCTATTCTGCAGGTCTCTGAATATTTTTTTAAAGATTTATTTTATTCATTTGAAAGACAGAGTTACAGAGAGAGGTAGAGACAGAGAGAGAGGTCTTCCATCCACTGATTCACTCCCCAGATGTCTGCAAATGCCAGAGCTGCCCCGATCCAAAGCCAGGAGCCAGGAGCTTCTTCCAGGTCTCCCACATGGGTGCAGGGGCCAAAGGACTTGGACTACCTTCTACTGCTTTCCCAGGCCACAGCAGAGAGCTGGATTGGAAGAGGAGTAGCCGAGACTAGAACCGGCGCCCATATGGAATTGCTGCTATTCAGGCCAGGGCTTTAATCCGTTGTGCCACAGTGCAGCCCCAGGTCTCTGAATCTTTTAAAAATATCTAATTTACTTGAGAGAGGGAGAGAAGAAGGGAGGGAAGGAGGAAGAGAAGAAAAACTTCTGCCCACTGATTTACTCCCCAAATGTTTGTAACAGCTAGGGCTTGGCAAGGTCAAAGGCAGACCCAGGAATTCAAACTGTGTCTCTTGTGTGGGTGGCAAGAACTCAACCACTTGAGCTATCACCTGCTGCCTCTAAAGGTGTACATGAGAACAAAGCTAGAATCAGAAGCAGAACCAGGACTTAAACTTAGGTACTCCAATATAGGATACAGGTTTCCCAAGTGGTGTCTTAACTACTGTGCTAAACACCTAACCATGAATATTTGTGATACTTCAAATTCCACTATTCATCTTCCAGCTCAGGGAATTTACTTCTCACCTGAGTCCAGTTTGCCATTTAGCTTGTTTATAAAATGGAAATTTTGGGGGGCCGGTGCTGTGGCGTAGTGGGTAAAGCCCTGCCTGCAGTGTCAGCATCCCTATGGGTGCTGACTCGAGTCCAGGTTGCTCCGCTTTCCACCCAGCTTCCTGCTAGTGTGCATGGGAGAAGGAGGATGGCCCAATTCCCTGGACCCCTGCACCATAGGTGGGAAAACTGGAAGAAGCTCCCGGCTCCCGGCTTCAGCGTGGCCCAGCTCCCACTGTTGTAGCCATTTGGGAAGATCTCTCTCTGCCTTTCTCTCTCCCTTCCTCTCTGTAACTCAAATAAATCTTTAAAAAAATTGAATTTGTAATTTCGATACTATTTTTCATTTTAAGATCTGAACCTTGTTTTTTTGTTATTTTTGCTTACAACTTTGTTTCCAAATGTAGCCTCCTACTCTGATTTTAGTACAGTGAGTTCCCCGTTTGGATCCCTCCAGCTGTACCTTTCTAAAAATGCACAAGAACTTCTCAAATTATTCTAACATTCCTATTGGTGTTGCGTTAGTTCTTCCATTTGCTGAGCACACGGTTTTCTGCCTGGGAGGGCTCCATCAGCTACTTGGGCACTCTGTTATGGGCTCATCTTCTACAGGAGGATTGTCCCTGCTCTGTCTTGGGCCGTTACAGCCTGGTGGTCAGGTGGCCATGGGCCTTAGTGGCCCTGGGCTCCAGGAAGAGGCAGAGAGTACACCATAGCTCTGTTGGTGAAACAGTCACAGCCGCTTTCTCTTTACAACCATGAGGTTTTGTCTGGTTTCTCCTGGTTACTGGAAAGTACACCCTCCCCATCCCCTGTTACAGAGTGTGGGTTTGTATTTGTTGGTTATGTTTATTACTTTTGTCTTTCGTGTAAGAGTGCATCTGGAGTTTTGCATGTGCTCCACTGATGATTTTTGAACTGGAAATCTGGCAGAGTGTTCCAATTCTCAAGATTCCAGTATAGCACTGGGACTTCAAGTGCAGGTGTCCCTAGAGAAAGACAAAGATCCCCATGCTCCCACCACGCGTATTGGAGACCCTGAGTGAAGTCCATTACAAATGACTTCACCCATAATGGAAGGCAGTCCTGGTGTCAGAGCCAAGAAAGTGACTTTGGCACTGGTGCCAGCACCAATGGCATCAAGTCCTGATTGTGTGGAATAGGAGGTTCATGTCCAGCAGCCCGGGGAACAGCAGAGGCCCCAGGGAGTGCCGCACTCAAGGAGCCCTAAGAGGAGGCAAGGACTGGGTTGCAGGGGCAAAGCGGCCAAGCACCAATGAGACACCTGCATGCGATGCCTGGACATTGCTCTGTGTATGAAGCATCCTGATGACTCCCAGAGACAGCTGCCAGCAGCTTTAACAGGGAGAATTAGGATCTGGTAAAGGAATTGCAAAAAGAAGCTGGGCATCAGAGAAATACTGGCTGACATGGGCTTGAAGCTCTAAGTCAATGAGACCCTGTAGAAGGCTGTCTCACGGTGCCTGAATTCCAAGGTACTTCAAAAAGCTCATGGAAGGGCCGGCATTGAGACACTGAGTTAACTCATGGCTTGTGATACCAGGAATCCCATACTGGAGCATCGGTTTGATTCCCAGCTCTGCTGCTTCCCATGCAGCTCTCTGAGAATGCACCTTGAGTTCCGCCACCCACATGGGAGATCTGGTTTCAGCTGGCCCAGACCTAGCTGTTGCTGGCATTTGGGGAATGGGTCAGGGGTAGGAAGATCTCTTCCTGTCTCTGTCTCTCCCTGTATGTCATTCTGCCTTTCAAACAAATAAATGTTTAAAATATGTTCATAGAAAATGGAGTTGTTTTCCAAGAATAAACTAAAATTCTATGTATATTTTCATAATATTGATTTCTATGAAATTTGTGAAGATCCCTTGTATATATGATTTCAAAATGTTTTGCTAACAAAATAAACTAATTTTAAAATTCCATTTTCATGAATTCTTAAGTTTCCTTGCACGTATCTGAAAATATAAGAACTACCCCAGGCAGGGGCATCAAGAAGTTATGTCAATCCCAACAGGAAGGTGCTATGGTTTGAATGGATGTGTTTCTCCATCATTCATGTTGAAAACAGGATGGCGTTGGGAGGTGGGACCTTGCAGAAATTATTAAATCACGAAGGCTCGGTCCTCATGAATGGGGATCGGACGCTTCTACAAGGGCTCTGGGGAGCCAGCCAGGCTCTTCCCTTTCTACCCTGTGAAGCGGTAGCGCCATCTTCAAAGCACAGAGCAATGCTCGTCAGACACCAAGTCTGCCACAGGGCTCATCCTTCCTAGGTGTGCAGCTAAGGGGTAAATTCCCGTCCTCTGTAAGTCACCCGGCCTACGGCATTCTGGTCTAGCAGCAGCTAGGACTGACTAGGACTCTGGGGATGCACACAGCCCTGGCTCCCCAGAGCAGCCAGTGTGGTCTGCTTCTGAAGCCTTTGCGGTCCAGATACAGGAAGCTCTGGCTCCCTCCATTCTTCACAGAGACTGTCCCCCACTGTGCTCCACGGAGTGCTGCAAGGCTCTACCACGGGCCATCCCTGTTGGCCTTCTGAGTGGATTCCGAAGCTCATCAGAGTTAGGAGTGAGAGTCAAATTCTTTCTTCTAGGATTTGGAATTAGGGATCCAGAAAGTAGACTGTTCGTGGCTGGACTGACACACCACATGGATCTAGAGACTGTAGACAGACTGTGTGTCTGTCTTGCACAATGTGAAAAACCAGGGTATAGTTCAGCCATGTTCCTTCTCCTTCCTCGACAAAAACACAATCGAGAAGTTGTGCCACTTTTCATATCTTAACCGGTTTTGCATGTTGAAGAGTATGTGTGTGTGCAAGCACACTTTGAAGAAAACAGTCGTATTTGTCATATAAGAACATATATCAGACACAGTACAGTGGCAGTTAACAGAAAAGCAGGTTAAAGTGAGAGCAGAGGTTCTCAAGTTATTTCCCAGGCCACTATCTACTCCTCAACCATAACTAACTGAGGCATAAACTATGGAGATGTGAAGCCAACTACATGAACCCAGCCTATTGCTGAAACGGAATCAAGTAAATTAAAAATCAATGTGACCCGTGGTTAATGCTATGCGTGGTTCTAACTGTGCTGCATGGCAATTAGATGTAAGAGGCAAACTGATCAGGGAGATTCCTAGTTATTATGACTTTTCCACAGTCAGTTGAGTGGGGCTGCAGGGAGAGCGAATGATTCTCAAAAAGGAGACGGAAAGGAATCCTATTTACTCCTCTGTAACTTCCTACAGAAGAATCTCTTGGCTTTGTGTGTATGTGCGTGCTACAGACCCTTTAACAGCTTGGACAGGTCCATGAATTCCTCAGGACAGCATTCCTATGATAAGATACACAAGATTATCAAGGACACCAATTTTATTAACATTTAAAATATTTTTAAAAATTTGCTATAGTGATATATGTTTTCATTAACTTGTAAAATCTTGTATTAGTGTCTTAACAACTAGCTTTGTTTGAACTGATGAATGTGAGCCATATTTTTAGATATTGTAACTATGTATGATAGGCAAAACATTACAGACACTGAAGTCATACGAGAGTTGTCCCCATTCACCATCCCAAATCTCAGCCGAGAGTGAAGGAGAGTGAAGGTACATGTTTTTCCCCTGCCAAAGTCGAAGGATTCTCTGAACTCAGCTTAAAAAGTCTGTCGTGAGGCGAGCAATCAGAAGCAGTTAGCCATCAGCCCCCAGTAAACAATCACTAAATGTTAGCTACTCACTCTACCAACAACAGCTGCACGGACAGAAACAGTTTTCGTATTCCCTAACCCTGGGCTAATCCATCGACCTCCTCAGCAAGCCATCTCGAGGCATCTGCCGGAAGACAGCTTTGGTGAGCACTATGCAGCCGTGATGTGGACAGTGTCCCCTTAGGTGCACACTCACACGTGGCAGTCTTGACACAGGCACTGTGGGTTGTTCAGATTGTCCAGTTCTCTCCAAGCCTCTGAAATCAGAACTAACCCCTGCTTCGCCTGCGTAAACCCTTGGAGGTTCCTGAACACTGTGGGAAGAGTTGGAGAGTTTTCCAATCCCACAAATCAGGTTGTGCACAGTAGTTACTGGAAAGCTCTTTGGAATGCTCCCATTTGCATCATTGTTAAGCCCTCCCAGGGAAGTTGAGAAGTGTTGCTCCTCTTTGGAGTCAGCTGGCCCTGGACACCCAGCCTCCTGAGAAACCCAAGTGAAAGAGGAAGAGGAAGAGGAAGAGGAAGACTGCTGGGATCCCTAATGTCACACCTGGAATGAGAATTCAGAAGCCAGACTAATTCACTATGCACATTGCTATCCTCAGGACACACACACACACACACACACACACGATTATTGAGTTAAAGCAATGTGGGAACAATCCCTCCGACTAGTCATCCCTGTATCTAAGCCTAATTTTTAAGTATATGCTAGATGAAAAGATCTGGTAGCAACTCTTAATAAAATTAGACGAGTGTTTACACAATTAGAGCAGGCCTCCTGGAAGCTGCACAAGTAGATCCTATTCCCCCACCCTGACCCTCCTCTTTGAAGGACGAGCACATGCTTAGCTGTCCCTTGTCCCAGATTACAAAAGAAAAGCGTCTTGCGGCGGAATATCTGAATCATCCACTGGCAGTTTCTCAAGGTAAACAGAGTAAATTAAAAATTAATGTTTCTCATATGGACACACACACACACACACACGAGTGAATGTGGTTCCTCCTGGCCTCTCCCAGCATTACGAGCTGTGGAGACCATTCATCATGACCAACAGCCACTAGAAAAGGAGAAACGCTAGGACAACTTCAAAAAATTCTGCAAACCTGCTCCTGGATAAAGACAAATGCTCTTCCAGTAATTTGTCTTGTCTAATTGGTCCCACGCGGGAGACCAGACTGGAGGATGGGTGTGGGGAGCGGATTTGGATTGACTAGCTTTTAATATGGAGAAGACAAAAGGAAAGGAAAGAGCAATACTTTGCAGTCCTGATACCTTAAAGGAAAGGCAAAAAATCCCCGCACATATCTGCTCTTTCCTGTACATGATTAGCTTCTCCTTATGAATCGGGTTTGTGATAAAAGCTGTTTTAGATTACAAGAAAACAAACCAACCACGATTCTTATGAGTCCGTATTATATTACATCTCTGTGGAGAAGGCAGGAACTCCTCTGGCCAGTATAATCCAAAATAAAATTAAAAGTAAACTGTGAGTTGGGAAAAAGAAAGGTGGCTTCTGGGTATTATGGTTTTTTCCAACTGTCTGATGTCAGGAGCGGGAGGGGGCGGTTGTGGAGCTGAGTGCAGGCTCCTTCCTTCCGCTCAGCCTCTGCTTCAGAGGTCTGATTACTCTGTAGCTAAGGAATCTGCACCCGCACTCCATGGCTTTGTCCTAGCCAGTTATTCCTTACATTGTTATTTCATTTTATCTGAAACACACACACACACACACACATCTTCCAATTGCTGGTTCACTCCCCAAATGCCCTCAACAGCCAGAACTGGACCAGGCCAACCCCAGGAGCCCTGAATTCAGTCTGTGTCTTCCACCTGGGTGGCAGGGACCCAAATACTTGAGCCATCACCTATTGCCTCCTTAGGTGCACAATAGCAGTAAGCTTGGTTGGAAACAGAGTAGCTGGGACTTGATCCTAGGGAGTCTGAGATGGGATGTAGGCTTTCCAGTGGCAGCTCAACTGCTGCACTACAGGCCGCCTCCTAAGCCACTCATATTTAACCACTTGAGAATCTGAAGAAAATCGGGAACTCTGAGAAAGACGTGCACCGGCATGGACACATGCCATTCTGCACACTCCCAGAGGGTCATAGATTTCCTAAACTTTTTATACATGCCACTCTGAAGAGTGAACGATGGTCAGCTGAGGGCCTGGATCTTTAGTAATTTGAGAGTCCATTTAGCTCTCTCAGTATCACGGACCCTTTTCCTGTTGGGACTGAAAGCCCCATCCTGAAACTCAAAGTCTCCGGAAACCACCTTGGCCCATGGGCCTCAGGGGCTGCTCAGGATATTGAACCCCCAACTCTTCTTGCCTACAAAGCATTCCGGTCCAAAGCAAAGTGCTACTGGGGAAGGCACATCAATTGGGGGTCTGGTTCGCTTCAATATACAATGAATCCAGGCAAGAAATCAGAAGTAACGGCGACTCCCCAACTTACAGCTATTCACGATGGCTTGGGTCAGCTCCTGGGTCAGGTCCAAGATCCTCCGTGAGAACCGCTGAATTAAACAGCACAGCAAAGTGGACAGGGAATCAGGTAACCCTGCTGGGTAGGAGGGCGTGGTCTCCCCACCTTCAACGATACAGATCTCCCTCCACCATTTTCTTCTAGACCTTTATCATCCAGTCATTACCATCTCTGAACACTTTTCAGATGTGTACTGCCTGCCAGGAGGCACGTTGAGCACATCCATATACACGAGAACTTTAAGCTCATTTCAAGAGATAAGATAATCAAATCCAGACTACACAGGGGTCAGCACTGTATAGCAGTGGGCTAAGCCTCTACCTGCAATGCATTCCATGTAAGCTCTGGTTTGAGTCCTGGATGTTTCTGTTCTGCTCTAGCTCCCAGCTAACGTGTCTGGGAGGCAATAGAAGATGGCCCAACTGCTCGGGCCCCTGACACCCACATGGAAGACCTAGGAGTTCTAGGCTCCTGGCTTTGGCCTGGCCCAGCCCTAGCTGTTGCATCCATTTGGGAAGTAAACCAGCAGATGGACTATCTCTTTCTCTGTCTCTCCCCCTCTAACTCTGCCTTTCAAATAAACAAATCTTAAAATGAAGACTTAATAGATGACGAAACAGACTCCTTTCCCTACATTTCTTCTTGCAAGAACTGTCTAAGTTACCTTTCTCTGTGTGTGTCCCTGGGGCTCTTTCGACTATTTAGGGTCATGCATCCTTGAACACACTGTTCGTAGAGTCAGCTTGGCTGGGTCCCGAGTCTCTGCTGCGGAAACCCAAGCACATTTCCTGAGTCAGTCAGTGGGTGACCTTCGATGAAGCCTCTTGTGTGAGACACAGCTTCCTGTTCTCAGTGGAATTCCCCACAAAGCCTTTCCCCTCCTGAAACTTCCCAGTTCTCCATGGGGCTGCTGGTGGGGATAGTATTGAGGACTGTGAAACCTGCTCTCAACACATCCCCTCATGCTTTTAAAAATAATGTATTTTTATTTGCTTGAAAGGCAGAACGAGAGATAGACAGGGAGACAGGAAGAGGGAGGGGTGAGAGAGAGATCTTCCATCTGCTGGTTCATTTCCCAAATGCCTACAGTAGCTGGGGCCAGATCAGGCTGAATCAAGGAGCCAGGAACTTCATCCAGGTCTCCCATGTGGATGTCAGGTTCCCAATTACTTGAGCAAGTATCTGCTACCTCCCAGGATGCGATAAGCAGGAAGCTGGATCAGAAATAGAGGAGCCTGGACTTGATCCCAGATACTCCGATGTGTGATACAGGTGTTCCAAGGGGCAGCCTGATTCCCTGTACCATAAATACCTACCCCTCTTTCTGCTTTTGAAGATTTCCTTACACTTCAGTCGATAACTCAGTCCTAACATGTAGATGCCTTAGTCAACATTGAGGCAGACATAGTCCTATTTTTTGTCCTATCACAGCAATAAAAGGAAGTCACTAATATGCTTGAATGTTAGGTGAGACCTGTAAAAACTTCAATAATATTTAGGAGAACACAGCCCTGCATAGTAGGCAGACAAAATCAAAATACCAAGAGGTTGGGACCATTCTTTACATATGTGGTGTGTGTGTGTGTGTGTGTGTATAATTTGAGAGACAAATAGAGAACTTCCATTCACTGGTTCACATCCTAAATGCCCATAACAGTCAGGGACAGATTAGGACAAAGCAAGGAGCCCACAAACCCTGTCTATGTCTCCCATGTATGTGGCAGGAACCCAAGTACTTGAATCAACACTGGCTCTCTCCAGAGATGTACATTAGCAGGAAGATGGATCCTGAACCCAGACCCTGTGATATGGGATGTGGGCATCCCAAGGAGTGCCATACACCAGCCCAGGGAATGTTCTTAATCTCATGGAAGAAAGAAAGTAAGGAACAGTGAGTCTAACGTCTTAATCCTCCAGGCTGCTTTAACCTTAGATTGGGTGATCTGTAGTCAACAGAAACTTTTTGTTCACAGTTGTGCAGGTTGGGAAGTCCAAGATCAACGCATCCAGCAGACTGGATACCTGCTAAGGGCCCACTACTCACAGGTAGTGCCTTTTGGCTGTGTCCTCCCAGGACAGAAGAGCCAAAGAGGCTCTTTGATAAGGATACTCATCCTACACGTGAGCAGAGCAATCATGACCTAAGCAGCTCCCAAAAACCTCTCCTCTTAATATCAGTCGCACCCATCAGTTTTTACTACTTTAGCTGAAACACTTGAGAGGAACATCTAGGGAAGGAAAGGGTTTCTTTCAACCTACAGTTTGGAAGTTCACAGTTCAAGGTCAGGTGGCCTTCTTAGTCTGGCATCTGGTAGAGGCCAAGTGTGTGTGGATGAACAATATGGAGAGCCAGAGAGCACAGAGATGCAGTGAGAGTACACTTTCCCCCTGTGTGGTCTCTCCTTATCAAGCCACCATGATGTGATTGTGGGCCCGTAACCTAGCAACTGAATCCAGTCCAGTCACTCCCCAAACGCCCCACCTTCAGATGTCATAATTGGATCAAGCCTTCACGCTAATCCATCAACCATTAGCATTAATCTGTTAACTGTTAACCTAACATTTTAGGGTTTAAATGTCTGAGTTTTTGCAGAGCCTCGCCCTGCTCAATCCATAACACTAGCATCATCGGGGTTATGTTTCAACAGGAATTTTGGAAGGACTCAAAACTCTCAGTTAAACTGCTCCAAAACCATAGCAGGCCAAACAGGATTTGAACCCAAGTACTTAAGAGCTCTTATTCTCAACCACTAGAACATATTGCCTTTCTAGCATAAGAGTTATTTGGTAAGTGGTAATCTGGAAGTCTACCATTTAGGCTTATATACGGCCCTTTTCTGAAAATAAACAGATTATTCTTCTTATAGGAGAAAATGTAGACATACTTTCTGGTAGACCATGAGTCTGTAGAGCAGAATAGATCCCACACCACAGGGTTGGTTGGGGGGGAGCTTATAATCTCTAAGTGTGCCATGGCACCCAGTGAGAAAAGCAGAGCAGGTGAAGACAGAGTGAGCATGATAGGAAATCCTCAGGGCTTGTTATTTCTTCTTTAACTTACTTATTTAATTTATTTTTATTTATTCATTTTTTACATAAGCATCCAGGGAAAAGACTGAGAAACCATGAACACATTGCCAACTGGTTTTCAGGAAGCTGAGAGGGGAAACCAGAGCATCTTTAGCCTCCGTGGCTCCTCCCACAGAACTGAATGTCCCCTGTGCTGTGGCTCTGTCCACACCACCCCTTCCTGTAGCCCCTTCAGCCTCACCTTCCTGCTGCAGATCAGACCCGGATCTTCTCAGTTCTGCACGGTCCACTGGTAGCTCTTTCATCTACTACATAACCAAGTCCCTGCACTAAATTCTCCCTGTGAGAAATAACAAGAGTGGCATTTACCTTTCCTTCCTGGATGCTGACAGGTGGAATGAAGTCCAGACCAAGGCTTGCCTAGGACCATGCAGTAAGTACTGAAGTCTTCAGTTCTTCAAATGTTTTTCTCAAACCCTGTACCTGTTCTATGATCTTTTCTGAGTGCTCAATAGTTATATATTTCTAATGACAAAATCATGATTGATTCTTATGATTATAGTTTTAGTTCAGTCTCCATTTTCTTCCCCCAAATTCCATGATATTTTGGCAAGTTTGATTTGTTCATCAAATTCTTACAGACACGGACCTCTTTCCTGGGAAATAGGCCGTATCTTCCTTGGTGAGTCCATTGATGAACACTCCCTCATTACAGCCTCTGAAGTTACTGCCTCTTCAACACTAGGGCTGAAAGTGAGGGGGCTGTACCAAAAGACAAAGGAAACCCTTGAACCAATGACCAGTGTGAGGTCAGCAACCAAGCCTACAAGGTCACTTGGGACAGTTGTGAAACTGAACCTCACTATTCTCAGGTTCAATTCTAAATATGCAACTAAGTGCGAACGTAGGTGGGGAGAACCAGGACATACAGAGCACCCTCCCACCCATCTGCTTCAGCCACTCCAGAGCCTGAGCTATTTCCATGCATTTGGCCAGGACAGAGATACCAGGCGATGAGGGCTTTAGGGCAATGGGGTTATTGTCATGAACACAACTGCTTCCTGTGTGTGGATTTTCTAAAGGGAGTGACCCTGGTATCAAAACATAGTTTTCCTTTTAACCACTCTTCTACAAACTGTTACCTGAACTAGGAAAAGGGTGAATTGTACACTGGGGTAAGGAGCGCTATACAACAAGCACAGCAATTGCACTCACATGTTATGCACAATGTTAACAGTAGTTAAGTTTTGGGGGCTGTCATGTGCCAGCTCTATTCTAAGAGTGCCCCTATCAAACAATGTGTCCTGTTTAGGATCCTACCAAGTAGGATCTGTGGTAACCTCATAGTCCAAATGAGGAGACTGAACACAGAGTGCTAAAGGCATGGTTTGGATCGAGACGGCTGGGAAGGGGCAGAGCTGAGTTGGGAACACGGACAATGTGGTGCCCTTGCCTGCGGTGGAAATGACCGTGCTGTTACTACCTCTCCATGCTGCATCAGAACACGGATGTGGGTATGTGGGATTATCCATGGGGTGTCGGATCTGGTTGTGTAGGCTGAGTAACCAGGATTGCTCGTCCTTCCTCCCCATGTGATTCTCAGCTGGAGAAAAGAAAATGCAAGCCGCTCTGCATGGTGTCTAAGATACATTTTTGGCTCCTGCAGGATCTGACACATTGTGCTTAGTCCCTGTTACATTCTGGGGGGCTCTTTGGTTTCACAGGCCACCGAGGTATTTTTAGGCCACTGCTAAAGCAAAAGGTACTTCTAAGAGCTCCCTTATCGGAGGGCTCACCCTAAACTAGAGGGCCTGCCACAACACTGGCCATTGTGAAATGAACCCAGGACCCCCTCTGTTCCCTCTTGGCCACTGAGGACACCTGACCCAGTCAAAGGGAAGGCAGCTCCTGAAGCCGCTTCTGAAGACTTTGGTCTCTGAGGTTCTTAGAAAGCCAACGAGGGAGGCATTCATTTCACCCTTTGTGCGCCCTGCACCGTCTGCGAGATGAAGCAGTGCAGAGGGACGTTAGGCGATGCGATTCCCTCTTGTTTTAGAAGACGTTTTTCATCTCATCATCTGCTTTGAAACGAAACTACAAAGGTTCGCTTCTATGGGCTTCTCCCCATCTCCTGTCTCTCACAAGGACAGGGAGAGAAAGCTCACCATTCACTTCACCATGTGACCCTGCCCACATGAAAGCAAGGGCGGGGGGTGCCCCCAGTTGGCCTTTGTACTCGGTGACACCGGGAAGGTCGCATCAGTAAGGGACATCTCCTGGACCCACTTCCAAATGGCATTTTGCTGGGGTGCAGGGACCACCTCCCCATCGGATAGCCTTACTCCTCTGCACGAAAGGTGTGAAAAGCATACCCAGGGTTTTTGCTCCATCAGCCAGATTCTTCTGCTGGGGGCAAGAGCGCCAACTCTTCTCATTAGCAGTCCCCAAAGCAGAGCATTCCCGAAGCAAAGGGCGGAGAGTTTGAGAAACAATTAATCTCTATCAAGGTTTGTCAAAACAATGGGAGGAAGCGGTACCCCCCTCTTCCCACATATTAGGAACAGCATTTGAAGAAACGGGCACAATTTTTCTGAGAGGAGAGATTCTGTCTAACCCCAGAAGAGGGGGAATGTGGGTTAAAGATTAATATTCCAAGTTCAGAACAAAAGGATGCTCTTTTGTGGCTCTGTGCTTATGCCTCTGAATGTAAACATTGTTCTGAGAGCCATTTTTTCTTTGCCAGATCTTTAAAGGGTAATAAATTAGCCCGTGGACAGCCATACAAGCTGCTACTAGAAGTGAATGTGAATGCGTCTGAAGAAAAGGCTGGCTTTCAATCACAGTCTATTGCAAGAATGGTTGGATTTTCTAAAGAAGCATGTTGTGCCTATTAACCAACTTACAAAAGGGGCCATTTCCTTGATTTATGTTGGGTTGCTATAGAGATTCCGCAGCCCAGACTGGCAGGTGAAGCTTCCTTCTAACCGTCTCCCAGGTTTTCCGTAGTTATCCTCTGAGGCCGAACTACAGCAGCAGGTAAAAAAGGCAGTGTGCAAACAAGCTGCGTGTGTTTTAAAAAAAAATCATCAAACATCTGGCTCAAGCATTTTCACACATCTCTCTTAAATTATGACTTATTATAGCCAAGACTTGGGGCAAGCATTTTTACGGCACTTCAGAACTTAAGTACAAAGAGAAGTTCACTGCTCCACTCGGGGCCACTAATGACTGGTTTCTAGAAGTGCAGTTTGTTGCTGAAATTATTTTACAGGATGCACAGTGTTCAGTGCTTGAACTCTAACTGATCTTCAGAATGAGCTGTGCCTTCGTGACCCAAGGGGTGACATTTCTCTGCGTATCCATGGGTGTATTTCTGCGTCTTATTTTGCTGAGCAGATGGATGAGAATGTTTGCATGTTGTGGTGGAGGGATCTTTTTTTTCTTAAAGATTTATTTATTTATTTGAAAGCCAGGAACTTCTTTTAGGTCTCCCACGCAGGTGCAGGGGCCCAAGGACTTGGGCCATCTCCTACTGCTTTCCCAGGCCATAGCAGAGAGCTGGATCAGAAGAGGAGCAGCCGGGACTAGAACCAGTGCCCATATGGGATGCTGGCATTTCAGGCCAGGGGTGTTAACCCACTGAACCACGGTGCCGGCCCCGCTGGAGGGATCTTAAAGATAATTCTGCTTCAACCCTCTGCTTTTGGGAAGAGGAAACTGAGGGGCTTCAGAAAGGAGATTTGCCCAAGTGCAACACGGAGATCTTCAGGAGGGCACAAAATGTCTCTTCACCACTGCCCTCACCATCATCCCCCAGCACCTGTGCAAGGTGCACAAAATTTCAGGGTCAGAGGTGAACAGAGGGGTTGGACATTGAGGATGACATCATCTGACCCAGAATTCACAAGGAAAGCATGATTCCTGGGTCAAAGACAAATAAGTTTTAGATTGTGGGGAAGAACAAGAGGAGGGAGAGGAGGGAAAAGCAAACCAATGAGCAGAAAGCAAGGGACACTTTGCAGCCCTTATACAGACAACAGCACCTGAGAAAGAGTCGCAAAGTCTTGTGATCAACAATGCACAGTCACTTCAGGGAGGGTGAGCAGGATCCTTGTGACCGCGGAGCCAGAGGAGCTTCCTGGTGTTAGGCGTAGTCCTTATGAAACCAAACCCCTGTGCAGCACTTTGAATGCAAAAGCCAGACACCAACAGCCTCCATTCTCCTAGCCTCCCTCCCTCGGTATATACCACCCTTGTTTTTATTGACAGCAAATCAACATACTAAAATCCACTCACTGAATGGGGAGAGTGGTACAGCCAGCCCCACAAGGTTCTAATCGCCAGACTCTTGAGTTCATTTGCTTCTCCAGTAGATAACACCTTGATGGTGGGTGTTGTCTCCAGGGTTTATGTGGGGAGGGATTCCAGGTTTGGGGCTGAGAGTAACTACCCACCTACATGTAGCCCCCAGACTGACAGCAGCCCACTTGGAGATCATAAGGATTCCCTAAAGAACGTTGTATTGCCAACCAATCCTGCAAAGGCCACAAGTACCACTGACAAACCACTAACCCGGAAAAGCACTGACCATGCCCCTCTCAGCCCCAATTTCAAGCTACAGGAACCTTTGCACTGAATCTGTGGGGGAGCCCAGGAGTTAAGAAACAGCTGCCTGGCTCCTGGCTCTGCACATCACAACACGCGCCTCCTTTCTTTCCTCACCCCAGTGTCAGGGTGGGCGAGCGGACCCAGTCTAGGGGGTTTTCATTCTTTCACTTGGGATGGCTTCTGAATGTCGGGTAGATCAGGGGGAGCCTCTTCCCCAAAATTTTGGCTTGCTGGGGCCAACCCTAACAGTGCCATAGACTGGGTGCAGTGGGGGACTTAGACAATAGAAATTAATTTTCTTTCTTTCTTTCTTTCTTTTCTTTTTTTTTTTTTTGACAGGCAGAGTGGATAGTGAGAGAGAGAGAGACAGAGAGAAAGGTCTTCCTTTTTGCTGTTGGTTCACCCTCCAATGGCCGCTGCGGCCAGCGCATCGTGCTGATCCAAAGCCAGGAGCCAGGTGCTTCTCCCGGTCTCCCATGCGGGTGCAGGGCCCAAGCACTTGGGCCATCCTCCACTGCACTCCCTGGCCATAGCAGAGAGCTGACCTGGAAGAGGGGCAACCGGGACAGAATCCGGCACCCCAACCGGGACTAGAACCCGGTGTGCCAGCGCCGCAAGGTGGAGGATTAGCCTGTTAAGCCATGGCGCCAGCCAGAAATTAATTTTCTAAACAGTTCCTCTCTCTGTGACTTGTAGATGTCGGTTTTCTTTGGGGGCATTACCTGGCCTTCTCCTCTTGAACATTTATGGCCTATGCTCATCTTCTTAGCTACCCACTCAGCTTGGATCAAGCCCACCGTAATGAACTCACTTCCACTTGATTACTGCTTGGAAAGTCCTCTCTTAACAGTCATGTGTTTATAACTTCAGGTATGACTTCAACATAGGAACTGTGGACAGGACACAAGTCAGCCTAGGACACACTGTCAGAAGAGGTTCCTATGTGAAGAGCCCAACAAGGGGGGATTCTCTAGATGCTTCTCTTAAATCCCCCAGTCCTAGACCAACGGGGATTTCCACAGGGCCTCCCAGCACCTGCCAGAGGCTCTTCCTGGTTTCCAGTAAAACCAGGATTTCTCCACAGCTCAGCATCGTTGTGAGAGTTGTCCAGCTATGAGGAATTCCTGGTAATCCCTTTCCCAACAAGGTCCTGCAGTCTTTTGCGAAGAACTGTTTGCCAGTGGCTGAAAAACCAATCCTTTGGTTTATTTCCAAAAGTTATTTATGACTTATTCCACTGCTTTCCAGTTCTTCCAAGAAACTGGAGGGAATGGCCCAGATAGGGGGAAAAAATTCTTTGCTCCCTCCCCCACTTTTATTGTGCTATAAACATTTGTTAATAGAGCAATTATCTTTTGAAAGAAAAGGGCAAAGGAAAAGTGCAATTCTTCAAGCTTAATGAAGTCAAGTGAAATGATTTCAAGTGGCTGTGAGTTATGTGGAACTCAAACCTCTCTGCATGCCATTCTGTTGATCCAAAGCGCCTCGCACAGACACGCAAGGACACAATAAGGACATCTGTGGATGAACCTGGCCTTTTGGAAAAGGGGAGACTTTGCAGTTGGTGGGCACGCAGAACATGGACACTCTGTCTCTTGGATTGTTTCCTCGGGCATCTGCCAAGTGGCTGTCATTGTACGCGGGGCTGCACATGTGTATCTCAATTTCAACCTCACAGCATCCCTACAAAGACGGTCTTTTTTTTTCTTTAATCATTTTTGGCAATTGAAGAAATAGGGTCACACATACTAGGGAACCAGACCACAGTTTCAGAGACCACAGCAGAGGGTGGAGCTGCTATCAACCTTGGCTCTCAACCTGGACTGTAATGCACTACATGACACATCGGGAAAGGCTTTCTCCGGGTCCAGGCTACTGTTGTACTTTAACATCATGCAACACCTACTGGGTGGTGGGACAGCATCATTAAGCTCTCATCACTGGCTCACGAGGATATTCCAGAGGGTAAGGTCTCCAAATACAGGCAAGGTACAAGGTATGGGAAATAAGTGGGTTCTGGTGCCCTGTCTGTAGGAAAATGGCCACAGGTCAGAAACTTGCATTACAAAGAGGGCTCAGAGAAGGGGAGCCTGGGTGGTGAAAAATCACTGTCTCCAATTTCTGCAGGGAAAATCAAAAGCAGGATTTCCCATCTTTAGAGGAGCAGGAGAAAGAGAACAAAAGAGGACAGCTCCAAAGGCTGACGAAATTCTCTTTGCAGAGGGCAGCTCTGGGATGATTCTGCTTGGCTCTCCTCTTGTATTGTTTCTGTTGCAGGAATGGAACCATCTCCAGTGGAGAAAGTCAGCCTGTGGCCAGGTAATTATTCACCACATGGAGACCACCTGGGGTAGAGCTTCACACATGCAAATTGGCCCAAGTCCCAGCCTGGGCTCTGGGGCTACTGGGATGAATGCAGCTGGGATTTCATTTCAAGTGGCAGCAAAAAACAAATGTTCTGCACCAAAGACTTGGACCAAAGAAAATAGTATGTAGACTGTCCCCTCCACTTTGATTAGCTCCAATTCCCACTATTCCCACTATAGCCTCGTATGATTCCAAAGAAGCCATCTACTGCTTCTGAACTCCATCCCCAAGTCTCTAGATAATTTCTTTTGCTATTTTTATTTTTTTATATATTCCAGAACATCTTAGTCATTTCCCTTCCTTTGCTCCAAGCTGGGGAGACAGTGCAAACAAAATTTTTACCATTATACTCAGTGCTGCCTGTAATACACACTGGATAATTCCTGTAGCTCCTGCAGAGTGTTTGCCTCTTGAATTTGACAAGACTGTGCTATATCTGACCCTTGCTTTTAATAGGAAACTTACAGTTTTTAATTGTATGGAAACACCATATGTTTACTTTATATTAAGCATGGATTTCATTTTCAAAAATCTACCCGCTTTGTGGAAAATTAATAGGGAAAAATTTTCTCCCTCCTTCTCCCCTGAATTAAGGTTGTGATCCCACAGGCTTTGTATGAACATTTAGGATGACTTCAATCTGTTTTTTTTAAGCTTTGGGTAAATATGGCTAACAACAAAAGCAGGAGAAATGCTTCTATCATAAGCTGCGAAAATTTCTCAAGATGTCTATCTGCATTTTTCCTGGAGATTTTTTTTTTTAATAAATGGGGTAGGGATGGTGGAAAGTTGGAAAATCCACAATATATAAGACATTATACTTAAGTAGGACACTTCCCAATGTACAAAGAGTTTCCATGCGTGTCGTCCATAGACAACAGGGAAGATCCTTGAAACTCTTTGAAATCCCTACAAAAGCAGTTAGAATCTGCGAGGGCTCTAGAAGCTGAGAAGGCTGCCTGGGCCAGTGTGACGGGAGGCTGAGGGGGTCTCCCCATGTGTAGATCGGGACAGGATGGATGGAAGCAGTTACCGTCCACGCTTCCCCCTCCTGCCCTCCTAATGACCTCAGCTCTGGCCTCAGGGACCAACATCCCTTAGAATGAGAGGTTATTTAGCTTTGATATGAGTGCAGCCTTGGGACTCCCTGTGGAGAAATTGCTTATTCCAAAAATTTAGCTTCTTTCTCTTCCTTATAAGTGGAAACCGGGAGCAACACAGTTTGAAAGAGAGTATATGGGAGAACAAAGCCGTGGCAGAAATGGATGGAAGAGGGAGGATGAATGGAGTGCGCTGGAAGGAGAGGACCCAGAGCCTGCAGAGGAGCACCAGGGTTGGCCTCACTCTGCTCAGGACCATCTGCATTTCAGTTCCACATCCAACCCCAGGATGCTGGACCTGCACCACTGGTAGAATGTGAGTTAGCTTATGTGGCACACAAATACAAATGACAAAAGTGAGTCATGCAGGGACAGACAAATTGCCTCTTGCATTGCTTCTAATTACAGCCAGGAGAAAGCTTTCATCTCTGCAGTACATCTCTCTGACCTCCCCTGCACAAGGAGTGCATCACAAGTAACAGGGAGTTTGTCATTTGAGGCAGTGACACACACACATTTTCCTGTATAACAAATATGTTTAAGTAAACATAGAAGTGTATTTAAAGAGAAGTATTGGAACAGTAATAGTACAGGTGCCACTCACTGCTGTGGCCTTAATCTCTCTGAACCTCACTTACTCTCTGCAGTGTGGAAATCCTAACCTTGAGAGGTTGTTGTGGATGTTGTCAACTCTACATTAGGATGGAAATGTTCAAATGGCTGGTTAGGAGTGGGTAGAGATTTAATCAGCCTTGGAGAGCCAGGTATCACAAAGAAAAATAACTGGGCAATTGCCTCTACTGGGCAGCATAGCAGAGTGAGGAGGCAGGACTTTAACATAAGGCAATGGGGAGCAACCTGAGTTTTTTCAGCGGGTATGTTACAACGAAAGAGGTGGTTGAAGAAAATCATTCTGACAGCACTGAATAGGACTCGCTGGAGAAAAAGAGGCTGGAGAGGAGAAATGGTGGAGGCCTACTGCCTTAGTGCCGGAGGGGCAGCAGGAGCAAGAGAAGGAAGAGGAGGGTACATTCCAGAGAGAGGGGGAGAGTAGGAACAAGATGAGCAGTTAATTGAATGGCCTTGAGTCACTACACAATGCTCTTTGATTGACATACAGAGATTAACGAAAATAAACAAAGGGAGGGCAGAAAAAATAAACTGGGTTTAACTTGTGTGTGTGTGTGTGTACCTGTGCGACAGAGAAGGTGTGAGCCTGTACGGATGTATCTGTGTGTATATACGGCTTTATTCTGGAAGAAGACAGAGAAGGCCAGGTCTCATGCTCCATTGCCTGAGATGATGAGCATCCAAGATCATGCGTCTTCCTTGTTGTCACCCTCTCCAGGCCTAAATGTCTCATCTGTAAGATAGATGTGTTCATACTGCCTTCAGGTCATTCCCCAGCCTGCCCACTACACCTGGCAGGTCTACTCCTTAAACCCTTCCTGCCCTCCAGCCCTGAGCTCAACAGAAGGCATTCTCCCCTTCCCACTGGTCTCTGGGATTAACTCAAGTGATGGACACCATCACAGTAGCCAAAGGGACCTGAGCCTGTCATGACTGTGCCTCCTTTATGTTTTAATTATAGATTTTCATTTTATTTGGAAGGCATTTTATTCGGAATCCCATGCCCACAACAGCCTGGGTCAAGCAGAAGTTGAGAGCTCGGAGCTGCATCTAGGTCTCCCGAGTGTTTGGCAGGGACTTGAGCATTGAGCCATCACCTGCTGGCTCCCAGGGTGCGCATTAACAAGAAGGTGGCTTGGAAGCACACTAGCTGGGACTCAAGCTAGGCACTCTGATTCAGGATCTGGCTGTGCAAGAGGTGACTTAACTGCTGCTCCAAAGACCTATGTCCCCAAGGCCCCTTCAAGTGACTTCATATTGTCATCTCCAGCTGTGTGTCCCGCTTCCTACCCCTCCCCTCTCTCTAGTGCAAACAGAAGGCCTTTCTACTCTTTCGGATGGGAATTCTTCTTTCCACCTCACCGTTCAGAACTCACCACATCACTTCCTGAGTGAAGCCCCCCTGGACTACACCCCAGGGCAGGTCCAGCCTCCTGGGCAGGAGCCCTCCTTACTCCTGAGAACTCCGGGGTTTTGTTCACATACCCAGGGCTATGATGAGAGGGAAGGCTGCTCCCAGCTCTTTTTTCAAATTAATTAATTAATTAATTAATTTTTTGACAGGCAGAGTTAGAGAGAGAGGTCTTCCTTTTCCATTGGTTCACCCCCAAAATGGCCATTACGGCTGCAGCCACGCTGATCCAAAGCCAGGAGCTTCCTCCTGGTCTCCCATGGGGTGCAGGGCCCAAGCACTTGGGCCATCCTCCACTGCCTTCCTGGGCCACAGCAGAGAGCTGGACTGGGAGCTCCAAGACAGTGCTGTGCATTGATACAAAATGAGAGAATGAGGAACAGGGGTGAAACATGAACGGGCAGCCTGTGCACAAGGGAAACCCATGCACCAGTCTCACAGCGCTGCTCCAGGACGTTTGGCAAATGTGATTAATATTCAAGTCGAGTCAATGCTCTGACTTATCATCCTGAATGTACATCCGAATGGTTTTCCTAAGTGCCACGAGACCCATCGCTACCTTTCATCTTACAAGGATTAATGCAGTGCTCGGCAGAACCTGTATTTAGAATGCTGCCTCCCTCACTCTATCAGTTATCTATTGCTACATAAAATAATTACGCCAAGCTCAGGGGCTTAAAACAATAGCATTTTTTATTTCACAGTTTCTTTAGGCCAGGGATCTGGACAGAGCTTCACCAGGTCCTCTACTTCAGGGTCTCTTACAGGCTGCAGCCAAGCTATCAACTGGACCACAATCATCTTATGGCCTGATCAGGAAAGACCTCCTATCTAGTTCCCGTGTTTGCAGGATTCTGTTCCTCCTGAGCTGTTAGATCCAGGGC
This sequence comes from Lepus europaeus, assembly GCF_033115175.1. NCBI lineage: Eukaryota > Metazoa > Chordata > Mammalia > Lagomorpha > Leporidae > Lepus > Lepus europaeus. The sequence continues at coordinate 161,363,049 of NC_084828.1, read as the reverse complement.
CTTAGCTCCTCAATGCAGCTTGGCTGAAGGCCCCTTCAGCCAGTTACCACGTGGGCTTCTCCATTCTGACAGTTCATTTCATCAGAGTGAGGCTGATGAAAAGGAGGGAGGCAGGAGAGCAGAGGGATGCCAGCAAGACAGAAGTTGATGTCTTCAATAACCTAATACTGGAAACGACATCCCATCGTTTTTGCCCTGCGTACCATCTACGGGCTGGAGGAAAGGCAGTGGGTCCAGGGTGCACCCTGGGCACACAAGGGAGTAGGCCAGCTGCTCCAGAGGGCTGCCTGCTGGGCTCCCCACAACACCCAAGGGTCATGCATTCGCCAAAGGGCCCCTTAGCAATGTCCCAGCTCAGCCGAGCAGCCCCAGAGCAGCGGACTTTATTGATCTGCAGCCTATCGTTTCTCTGCTCCTTCACAGAGAGAGAAACCAGCAGGCTGACCCGGAAAGGTCAGCCGGACTCCATTTCCATTAAATAAATATTCACAGACTCAGGCGAGCCACCTCCAAGGTGTCAGGAATTATGCTTTAATTTCAGCAATTATGTGGCCTCCTGTCAGATTGATGTGGCACTGGGGTTGCAATGCTGAGGAAATTGAGGAATTTCTGCTTGGGGTCAGGCCCAAAAGAGAGAGGGAAGCCATTTAATGTTCTTCAGACTGAGTGGACTTGGTATGAGAGCGAAGACGTCCTGTCCTGGGGGAGGCTCCTGCTTTTGCATTGCTATTCTCCGAGTTCTCAGTGGTTTCCAGGAGCCCACCTCTGCCCTCGCGTCCTACTCAGCCTGGCAAACCTTCAAAGTCTCTGCCAGATCTCTAGGAGAGCCCAAGGCCTTCCCGAGAACTTACCCTCTTATGAGAACTACGGCACTGTGGTTGGCTTCCAGGGGTGATGTGGAGTAAGGGAGGGCTTTAGTCTCAGGAGACCCAGATGGGAAAGCCTGGCGCAGCGACTTCCTTGTGAGGCCTAAAGAAAGTTATGCAACAGGCCTAAAGAAAGTTATGCAACAGGTTCCCGAACTGGAGAGCCACAGCCACAGCCGAGTGAACTTGAACCCTGTGTGTGGTGGCAGTGCCCTGGCTGCTCTCCACAGCTCTTCTGGTGATGCTATGAGTGCCATGTGCACCATCTCTATTTGAGGCACTCATCTAGGCCATTGGGACTCAACGGGGAAGCCAGGAAACCCAAGTTCTGCCCTTGGAACTGATACTAGTCTACTGTGGGAAGGGGATAAATTACAAGTATATGGTCAGTCTTCTGTATTTTTAAAAATTAAGTGGTGTGAAAAAGAAACAAAACAGTGTAAGGGGCATTAAGAGTGCTACAATAAGAGTAGCACCTTAATTAACCAAGAAGCCAAGCAGCACCAAAAAGGTGACATTTGAGAACAGACTGAAGGAAGAGGGAGCTGACCACAAGGCAGACTGAAGGAGCAGTCAGAGCAGGGGTCCCTCGCTGGGAGTGAGGCTGTGGGGTTCAAAGAGGAGAAAGAGTCTGGTGTAGTTTGAGCAGGTCAAAGGGAGGAGACAGTTGGAGATCTGTATCTAATTCCCTCTATTAAACCCCTTTCTGTTTGAAGCCACTAGAATGGTCTCTCTCCTCTAGTCCTCATACTTACCCAGTTGCAATGAAATGGTACTTTGATGATGGCACCCATTCCAAAGACAGAGCCTAGTGACTCCCTGTACTCTGAGCACCCAGCCCAAGGCCTCCCAGAGTAGGCACTTCATATATCACTGTCAACACAATATGAGCACAGCTATTCCAAGCCACTGCCTGTTTCCAACAGGAAATGTCTCTGTGGGAGGTTGTAGCCTCCAACATGGATCCATGTGTGGGGGGATAAAGACCTTCCTTGTTGAAGTAATACATTTAGTATTCTAATGAAGTAATTATAAAAGTAAGTAATCATTTAAATAACCACATCAACTCTGAGTCATTAAAATCCTCCTAAACAGAGCTGGCATGATAGCTTAGGCTATTAGAAACCTTGGCAACCACCCAACGCCTACAATAGCTTCTAATTAATTGATCTCACCTCTAATCTGCTATTGTTAGCCCAGTGCTGATCATTTGTTTGGCCTACAGATTCTATTGCCCCTTCCTTTTGATTGTATTTGTTACTGTACCCTCTCTATCTCTTTCAATTAAGCACAGGTTAAGTGGTTCACCCGCAAGAGAATAGGAGATAATGGCACCAATCAAAGTAATCTCTTTAATTTGCTAAATGGATTACAGGGAAACCCCAGCCAAAGTGAAGTCATAGCTAGTGGCCTTCACTTGAACTATATACAAGAAGTATCTAATTATTAACCCATCATAAACCAAACTTCTTTGTGGATTAGATGTCTATAAAGTTAGGAGGGTATTAGTGGTATTCAACAGAAGAGATGGCTCTTTGTGACAACATTTTTTCCCATGGTAAAAAGTCCCCACTGGCTCCATTCCCAAATTCCTTGCTTGCCTTAACTCTTAAGTGCAACACACATCCCCATATACCAACCAAAGAACTGCCCAGCACTGTAGTCAAGAGAGTGGATTTATAATCTCTTTACGGACATGCTCCAGCTGGAATCCATTTTTCTTATTTGTACGATAAATGCAAATGCAGTTTCATAGGCACAATGGTTCTGGCTTTTGCTGACTTTGAAATATAAATACACACACACACACATCTAAGAGTAAACTAGGATTTTGGCTTTGTACCTGTCTTTGGTGGATCATACACATATGCAAACAAAAATACTAAGTTGAATCATTTCCAGTAGAATAAGAGCAAAAGGTATTGGCAAGAATAAAATGCAAGGTAAAAAAAGAGAAAGAGAAACTTTTCAAAGGCTGAGGGACTGTGGTCCTAATTTGAATAACTCAGTTACGGGTGTCACCTCTATGTCTTTTAAGTCCTCCAGCTTTGGGGGAAGACTGCTTTCAATATCCAACTAAAATGATTTGACCCCAATACCAGTGTTCACTTGGGATTCCAGAGAACTTTCTATCAGTTCTAAGTATTCCTAAGGAAGCTGAGGGTGCAGGTTGTGCTGCTCAACACTGCTAATCCTCACTCTGTTGGGTTCCAGACATGTGACCCAAACTGTGGCACTTTTTTCTTAAATGTAAGAAACAGCAGGAGCAGGAAGATCTCTTTCACGTTTGCCTTGCCCTTCTCCCCTGAAGCAGATCCTAAGACCCTCAGTCAAGAGGTGTCTTGACTGAGGGTACACCCAGAGACAGAGCCCAAAACACAGAGCTGCTGAGGAAAGCTTGATCAAACATACAACATCAAACTCCACTCAGTTTACTGCCACTTGGTCCATCTGCCGTCCTCCAACCATGTTTCCCTATGAATGTCCACTCTTCATGAAACCTAGTAGAAACGTTGAACTTACTTGTTTCTTTGGGTCTTCGTAGCCTTATGTGTCACATAAAACTTACATTAAATAAATTGGTATGCTTGATTCTTGTTAGTCACCCTTTTGTTATAAAGGGCTCAGCCAGAAACCTAGTGGTGGGTAAGGAAATGTTTGCTTTCCCTTCATCTCCACCACTCACTCGTCTCTTCCCATGTCACCCCTGGAGCACTTGTCTTCCCTCTTGTCCTCCCTCTTCAGACCAAAACCAGCCTAAGCCCTCCTCCTTCAATGCCAAGGTGACTGACAGAGAAATAGTCATGTAGTTTTACTGGAGTTCAGGGCAAAATCATGCAGGGAGAATCACTCCACAATGCAGGATAGGAAATGCCTGAAAACGAATAGAAGATAGCAGCACACAACCATTCTCACCACAGAGAATTCCTCACTTCCTCTGTTTCCTCTCTGACCCTGACCAGCCACTGTATTCCTTGCAGCTACTCTAGCCTTCTTTGCCATCTCTTCACTTTTGGTCTCAACCTTTCATCCAAGCTATTAAATGGAAGCACTTTTTCTCAGAGATCAGTAATAATCTATCTCTTCCCTGGATGTGCATTGGGAAGCAATTGCCAACCACTCTGTATTTTTATCCAAAAGATTCCTAAAGATCTTTTCTCCCTCAAGAGAATCTTTCTTTACCAGCATCAGGAACTCTTGGGGGAATCTATTTAAACTCCAACTTTCTGGCAAAGAACCTGTGGTATTCCAACCCCATTAAAAACCCACCATGTGTACAATGGAAGCCTGGGTGGAGAAGAGAACTAGAACCTAGGACAGGGGCCTTGCTCTTCTCTCAGAGTATGGCAATGGAGGGGGCTCCACATCCAAGAAGCTCGGAGGAAGAAGATCCACGCTTCAGGGTTGGCTTCACTACTTGGCAGTGTGCCCACCGACCAGACAATCTGTCTGGGTTCTCATTTTCAGTAAAAAAAGGATGTCAACACTGCATTCCTGGCTTCATTTCTGGGGTAGCTATAAGAAAAAAAAAGGATAATGACATGTATGGCAGGGTCAGGAAAACCACTACAGGGCGGCCCTGCACTGCGCTGCTCTCATTACCACATGGAGCAACATATAATAATTGGCTATAAGGTAACTCTCTACTGGCACAGTTTTTTTTTTTTTTTTTGAGAAATTTTTAATGAACTACTACCCATCTAAACAGTGATGCAGTAATGTAAAATTTATATCCTAGATTAAAAAACCATTTGTACTACTTCCAAAGTTAATGGACAATTTAGAACACTGAACAGTATCTCCAATAAATACAGCAAAAAGACAACATCTTTAACATGCAAAGAACTTTGAATCAAATTCATCATAAGAATACTACAGAAAAAATGTTAATAAGACACTTCAATTTTTTTTTTAACAACTGGTAATCAGAAAATGCAAATTAAAGCAACAGTAAGTTGTCTTTTTTCACCCATCAAATTAAAGATTAAAATATAGTTCTTGGGACCAGCACTGTGGCTCAGCAGGTGAGGTCACTGCCTGCAATGCCAGTGTCCCACACTGGACTGCCAATTTGAATCCTGGCTACTCCGCCTCCAATCCAGCTTACTGTTAATTTGCATGTGAAGGCAGCAGAGGATGGCTCCAGCTCTTGTCCTCCCATCCATATGGGAGTTCTGGAAGAAATTCCTGCTTCCTGTCTTCAGCCTGGCCCTGCAATGGTCGCTGTGGGCATTTTGGGGAGCAAACCAGCGATGGAAAATCAACCTTTTCCTTTGTGTGACTCTTTTTCTCTTTCTTTCTATTGCTTTTTCAAATAAATATATTAAATACATATAAAAAAGTTCTTACAAGAATGTGTTATGACATTGTGGGATACATGTATCACAGCTGGTGGTATTATGAACTGATAAAAATTTCTGGAAATAAATTTGTCCTCTATCCATCACGAATCTTATAAAAATTTATATTCTCATGATTGGGAATTCTAATTCGAGAGATTTATTATAAATAAATAATAAATAATGCAATATATTTAAGGATGTTGGTACATATTATTTATGTATTTAAAGATTTAATTATTTTATTTGAGTTAGAGAGAGAATCTTCCATCTGCTAGTCCATTCCCCAGATGGCTGCAATGGCTGGGGCTAGGTCAGGCTAGGTCAGGAGCCAGGAGCTCCAACCGGGTCTCTCCATGAGTAGCAGGGTCCTGAGCACCTGGGCCATCCTCAGCTGGCACACATTCCTTTATGGTTCAAATGCTAAATGTGCTTAGAGGGACTAAATAAACTAAGCATTACACAAGTCAAAAATCACTGCAGTAAAACCTCTGCGATATACCTTAATATCCCCCCAATTCACCAAGGTGCGCTTAGCTTTCACGTATCTTCCCCTTTAGTTGTGTGTCTGGCTGAGTAGAATGTTGCTGCTCCAAGTATGTCATCTCATATGGACACAAGACCAAGTTGTCACATAATCTGGTAAATATGCAAATTTCACTTGTAGTTGGGCTGATAGTTTGCTATTTCTTCCCATGAACTTTCAGAAAGCTGTATCTCAGTTTTCACTTATTCTATTGACCTACTCAGGGCCTCTTGGATAGAAGGTGTTATAACCTAATGCATCCTGAATCTGTCATAGAAATGCAACCTACATATCAACAGATATTTGCAGTTTCACCTGTGTAGAGAAATTCCCTTACCCAAGAGTAAAGAAACACAGTTACAGACCTCATATATTCTCTGGATTCGGAAGGTCTGTGAGTGCTGACAGAACATCTAAAGAGAGATACTGGACTCTTCAATGGATAGAGTGAAATGGTAGAGGGGAAACTTAAAAGGGTGACTCATATTTTCATCACATTTATAGTAGACAATTTTCACATGTATCACCTTATTTAATATTTATGCCAAAATTGTGAGGTTGCAATCATTTTCCTGCAGCTCTATTAACAGATGCCTACAGAGTTGAGCAAACTGAAATATGTATTGATATGCCTTAAAAAAATACAATACACTGGTAACTGGAGATCAGTGTTGTGGTACAGCAGGTTAAGTTGCTGTTCAGGATGACAGCATTCCATATCTGAGTGCTGGTTTGAGTCCTGGCTGCTCCTCCTCCAAACCAACTTCCTGCTAATACACCTTGGAAGGCAGTGGGTGATGGCCTAAGTACTACCCCTTCTTATTTATTTAGTCAGGATGGAGTTCCTGACTCCTGGTTTTGGCCTGGCCTAAATCTGGCTGTGGTGGGCATTTGGAGAGTGAACTAGCAGATAGACAATCTCTTTCTTGCTCTCCCCTTATGTAAATAGGTAAACCCTAAAAATATACATTGGTAGAAGCAACGTTCATAATGGCCTTTAAGTAGAAAACTCCCAAATGTCCATTTCCTGTAGGATGAACATACACATAGGAATAGAACTCTATATCTTTGTAGCAATGACAACCAACCAACCACAACTCCCCACACAAAAGGGGACAGTCTCTCAAACATCAGGTTGAGAGAGGGCAAATGCACAAGAGAAAACACCTTACAGCATGCACAAAAGCAGATGGTCATGTATATACTTAGTATATACTAAGTTGATCTTCTGTATATAAAGCTAATTAAAAATGAATCTTAATGAAGAATGGGATGGGAGAGGGAGTAGGAGATGGGATGGTCTGTGGGTGGGAGGGTAGTTATGGGGGGAAAAGCCGCTATAATCCAAAAGTTGTACTTTCGAAATTTATATTTATTAAATAAAAGTTTTTTAAAAAAGAGATATTGTTTGTTTCTTTAAAATTTATTTTCTTTAAAAGAGTTACGAAGAGAAAGGGGGAGATAGATTATCTTTCAACTGCTGGTTCATTCCCTACACGGTCGCAATGACCAGATGAAAACCAAGAACCAGGAACTTCATCTAGGTCTTCCATGTGGGTGGCAGGGTCCCAAACACTTTGGCCATCTTCTTCTCCTTTACCCAGGCCATTAATTGGAAGTTGGATTGGGAGTGGGTCAGCTGGGACACAAACCAGTGCCCATATGGGATGCTGGCATGGCAGGTGGTGGCCGTACCCACTATGCCACAATGCCAGCCCTCTATCTGCTATACTTCAATTTACATTAAGAAGGCTACAGAGAGCACCAACTTTTGGTTTATGAAGGAATAAACCACAACCACTACATACTGTCTATTGTCATAATCTAAACACTTTAAGAATAGAACAACACTAAAAAGCAGTGAAAACACACAAGCTTCACATGGCCTAAGCTACTGTGCCGAAATACAACCTATGGATCAGCCCCATTTTGCTCATTTTACCCAAGAACTTTGAGAGTCTTCAGAGAGCAGGTCAGTTTGCAAACTCCTTGACAGCTACCCCTCCTTGTAATCTGAACACCGAACTGCTGGGTAGGGACTACCACTCTTGTTTCTGATACAAATTTTCTGTCTTGTTTTACCTTTTCCTTCCCCGACATGTGAGAAGCTTATCCTAACAGTAACCACTGGGCTCTTTGGGTGGGTTTGGATGACTTCTGGGTAAATGAGAAGCTCCTTCCTCGTAGGCCCCGGTGCCAAGGGGGTCCCCTTTGCCTGCTTGCCAGCTACAGTGGCCTTCACACGAAAGTCTACCAATTCTTTGACATTGGCCTGGAATCCTGCCTTAGAAGCTCCACTTTTAATTATGCCTTGAAGCTTTGAGCTTCTGCTCCATGGACGTTAGAAGTTCTCTTACAATACTTCGATATGGGCTTTCCTGTTATTATTATATCAGCCTTTCAAGAAGAGAGTCTACTCTTTGTTTCTTTCAAGCAATCATCCAAAGATTCATTCACTTATCCATTCACTCACTTTCCTGGTTCACCGTCCCAATTGCTACCAATCAGAAAAGATGATCGGTATTAGATATCTTTCCAGTTTATGAAATGTCCATCATACCAACTACAGCCAAGATATACTGCATTGATCAAGTTCTCCAATCTCCAGTGCTGTCACCCAGTCATATATTGGGAGGAGAGACAGATCTCACAACCCTTGGTCTTCACGCAGTGAATGGACCTGCTATCAAAGACCCTGCTGTTTTCCAGGTGATGGCAGGAGAGTGTGAGCTGGATTTGTTTTTCCTTAGGGCTTTCCCAGGCTAAGCATTCAGTGCATCATTTTCCATGGCCACTTTCTGAAGTTAGTGGTGCAGTGTCTTCTGGAAACCCCTCTCAAAACTCTTACCAATAGCAGTTGTTGGTCCCAGCATTACTTTGGCTAGTTACCTAGTTACTAAGACAGAAGAAGCACAGTGTGCAACAAGTCTAACAAAGTTCCTTCTATTATATTTTACTTCATTTTGGTTCCTTATGTTCCTATTCTACAGATTACCTATGTGTTGAGCTGATATGATATAAACATATTCAAAGACATATATGAACTACCTTGTTTAATCTTTTTACTATCCCCATGATGTAAACATAATTTTATAAAGCTCAGTTTCCAGAAGGGGAAACAACCTCAGAGAAGACGCTAAATATGACTGTAATCTATTTGAGATAATTCCATTCAGTTAAATAAACATTTGTGAAGGGCCCATGTTGTACCAGTCACTACGTGTGGTATTGGAGATTCAGCCATGAGCAAGAGTAAGGCCCTTACTCAAGGGCCTAGTTATTGCCTGCACAGGGTCTGTAGATTTCAGCTCAGATAGATACTGACCATGTATGACTCTAGGAGTGGTGCATATTATCAAAGGGTTCCCCCTGTGGCCAACACTACCAAGAGTCAGCTTCCGGATGGTTCAGTCAATGAGCCAGATACTAGAAATACAGAACTGAGTGAGTGAGAACTCCAAGCTCTTTGATGGCACTGCAAGGTGAGCCTGAGTACACAGCAGGAACTACTGTAACAGACAAGGGTGCAGGGGCGTTGAGGGCATAATGGTAAAAGTGAAATAACTTCCACATAAGAGCACAGGGACAAGAGAGGCCTTGGATCTTACTTTAAACCCAGTATTCTCCAGCTTCCAAGCAAAGGTGGACCAGTGGAGTATCCTAATACAGAATAAAAAGTTGATCATTGTCTCACACAGTTGTCTGTCCTCTCCACCTTGGATCACTATGGATGCGGACATTTCTGCCTCACTGCTGTTGGGCTTGGTCATGTGACATGCTCTGGCTGATGCAATACAGACAGAAATGTCAACATGCTAGCCTGAAGCCTTGGGCCCAAGGTGCCCTTTCTCTTGCCTTTCTTGTACTTTTGCATTGTTTCGAGAAGAACACCTACCAAGGCGGCTGAGAGCCCAACCTGCAGCATGAGCCATGCCTGCACAGCTGACTCCCACCTAGCCCTGCAAAGCCCAGCCCAGCCCAGCCCATCCATTGGGGAAAAAAGTTCACTGTCATTAACCAGTCAGATTTGGGGGTTGTTTGGTTCACAAAAGTATTACAGCACATATGAGAGTATGCCTCAGCTTCCTTTGCAGGTAACCTGACTCCAGGAACTTGTGCTGCTTTCCCACCCTCTCAGTGGGCCTTCATAAGAGAGACCCTTGCTGGTCACCTGTCACAAAAGGTTGGCTGTTGCTACTCCACACTCTGTTCCCTTCCTTGCCTTACTTTTCCTTATAGTACAGACACTTGTTTTACATTTGCTATGTCTCAATCCCCCAGCACACTCACAACATACTCGACTCCTAGGTATTTGACTGAAACTCAGTCTAGAGTAGGTACCAATCACAGCTGTACACTGGAACTTCTTAGGCAGTTAGACACATCCAACAAACTAGTGCCTGGATCCCAGTAAGACTGACCTGGAACAAAGCTGATCTGTGTGAGCTTTTGCAAAATCTCCAGGAGATCCTAACCCTGACCACCACTAAGCAAAGGGGAGTTGAGAGCTGAGGTTAGAGATGGATTCTTGATCTGAGTCTGACAACATGACTTGGAGTAGACCTCAGGAAGCAGATGGAAGGGGCTAGGACTGCATTGTCCAGTCTGGTAGCCTACAGCTATCAGTCAGAGGTCGTCAGTGACTACTTGAAGGGGCCAGCATTGTGGTTTAGTAGGCTACGTCTCTGCCTGAGGCGCCAGCATTCCATATGGGCACCAGTTTGTATCCCAGCTGCCCCTCTGCTGATCCAGCTCTCTGCTATGGCCTGGGAAAGTAATGCAAGATGGCCCAAGTGCTTGGGCCCCTGCACCTGCATGGGAGATCTGGAGGAAGCCCCTGGCTCTTGGCTTTGGATCAGCCCAGTTCTGGCCATTTTGGCCATTTGGGGAGTGAACCAGCAGATGGAAGACCTTTCTCTGTCTCTCCTTCTCTGTCTGTAACTCTCTCTCTTAATAATTTGTTGATAAAAAAGACCACTTGAAATGTGTATAGCTCAAATTAAGCTGTGTTCAGGGTGAAAAACACATTTGATTTAAGGCATAGAACACCAGAATGTAAACTATTTAATAAATTTACATTGACAACATGTTTAAATGCTATTTTGAATACACCAAGTTAAATGTGATGCAAATTTAAGTACTTGCAGATTAAAAATACTTGAGAAAAAACTGCTGAATGTGTACAGGTCTTTTGTCATTATTCCTTAGAAAATATAGCATAATAACTACATTCATTTATGCAGTATTCAATATTGTAATAACCCATGGAAATTTAAAGAATATGGGAGGAAGTGCACAGGTAACATGTAAATATGACATTTTTTTAAGTCTCCTCATATTTTGGTGTCCAAAGATAGCTACTAGAACCAACTCTTGTAAATATTGAGGGATGACAGAGTATTTTTGAAATTAATTTCACCTGTTTCAAGTTTTAAATTTCTTTTTAAGATTTACTTATTCATTTGAAAGGCAGAGTGAGAGAGAGAGAGAGAGCGAGAGAGAGCGCGCGCCAGATCAGCCTATCAACCTTCCATCTATTGAATCACTCCCAAAATGGCTGCAACAGCTGGGGCTGGGCCAGGCTGAGTCCAGGAGGTTTTCCTGGGTCTCCCATGTGGGTGCAGGGGCCCAAGTACTTGAGTCATCCTCCTCCACTTTCCCAGTCACATCAGAAGGGAGCTGGATTGGAAATGGAGCAGCTGGGACTTGAATTGGTGGCCATATGAGATGCCAGCCCTGCAGATGGCGACTTAACCCCCTGCACCACAGTGCTGCCCCCTCAAGTTTTCTTAATGTGATGATTAGACCATTTCATATGGCTTGTGTATCTCAGAATATACGTGGGAATCCTCCCCAAATCCATTTTGAAAAAACTGTATAAGGATTTCAAAAATTTCTGATACCTACATAATCTTAAATTTCAATTCCATTTTCAAGCCCCCTCCTATGTTAGTGGGCAGCTCTGGACTAGAGGAGTTCCCAGGCTGATGAAACTATGTGAGCAAAGGCCATAGTGAGAAACAGGAGTGATGGGTGGCTCAATTCGGCTTGGTTGGGTTATACAGGCTGGGCAGCAGCTCGGCAGGGTCACAGGGCACAGGCTACTGAGGCCTGGATGCTACAGTCAGGGCTACAGTCCCACCCTGGAGAAGGCTGCAAAAGATCTTTCTAAATGCAGGATGCCTGGATGCTTGATAGTGGGTCCTAAGAGAAGAGCGGCAGTCATGAGGAGTGAAATATCTGTAATAGTGGAGTCAAGTGCCGGCTGGCAGCCACGCTCCTATTCTAAGGCACTTACAGGGTGATTCATGGGCAATTTGAAGCCATAAGCAGTTTCGGTGATGGAACATACCGACCCAATGATATCACATTCCTTATCTTCCGTGGTGAGCACACCTTCCCCTCCGCCTGCTTTCACACACACTGTCACCTTGAAAGCGGCTATCCTATCACTACTGCTGATGGGCTGAGCAGAGAGATGTCACTTGCAACAGCACCATGAAGTATGGCCCCATTTGGAGATGTATTGGGTAGCCTCTAAGAAAGTCAGTTTGCTTTGGCTCAAGGCAAGAGGAAAAAAATCAAGACATATCCAGATTGGAGTGTCATGATAAGTGTAACTTTCACTTAGTACCCATTAGTGTTGATTTTAGGGCCTGCTTATAGAAAATCATGGAGGAAGTTATGCAATGATTACGCCCGTGAGCAGCTGGAAATGTTGTGGCATGTAGCAGGCAACATTAGCTTACCATGCACAATAGCTAGGCCAGTTAGAGCTCTTTGTTAAAATCAGCATAAACACTGATGATAACTCTATTCTTATACAACACATGGATCCACATAGAAGAGCAACACTATTCCGCTGGATTGCAAACAACGTATATGGAGCTGCTTAGTGTTGGTCGTTCCATTTCCCGATACTTGGGCAAGCTGGGGGCTCTTCGTGTGGACCTAAGGCTGTGTGAGGTTTGCACAGTATACATACTGTTAATGCACAAGTTGGAATGGCAAAAGATGAAAGATTTGTTCCCATAATCTGATATAGTTCCATTTGCTGTGAGAAGGGTTGGTATTTCACAGATCAACAGAGTTTGAAGATGACACCCATTCCACAATTAGTCAGCAAGAGGCCTGGAAACCACACTCAAGTCGCCTGTGGCTCTGCTTGGTGCTCTTCCATGCCTAACAACCTGAAGCTGACCAGGGATTCAACAAGCCTTACCATCAAGGTACTTGGGGTGCTGAGAACAGGCGTTGGGGCAGTGGTACTTTGCTCTGGCTACACACCAGTCTGGAAGGATTTTCAAAAAATACTGGCCTTGACTAGAGCAATTCAGAATCTCTGAGGACGGGACTCTGCTGTCCAGAGGGTTCTCATATGTAGCTGTCAATTTCTGCCTAAACAGGTGTCTGAGCAACCTGGGGAAATCACCCGGCTTTCAAAGGTAGTGCAATACCTGCTTGAGATGGCTGCAGGTGCAGGCCATGCAGAGGCCTCTGTCAGCGAGCTGCAAACTCACCTTATTTTGCCTATAGAAGAAAGTCCTGCTCCATCTATGAGTTCTGACTAAGCTCACAGCAGCAGTGTTGGTGTAAAAGTGAGATACCTCACATCACGGCCACGTGACCAGCATCCTACTCAACCTGAGATGAGCGAGTTCGAAAGCAAACACGTTCATCTTGAAAAGGTTGATAGTACCCCTGTTTATAGCACTTTCTGTAACAGATGGACACATTTTATACCTGTCCTCTATAACAGTTACAATGTGCTGGATGTGGCTGCTGGGCATTGCAATGGCTGCAAATATGACTAAGAACCTGGATTTTACATTTCATTCCAATCCTTTTATATTTCAAACTTTCATATCTACCGTATTGGACAATGCAGAAAAGCTCTCAGAACTGTCCCAACCAGGTAGATGTAGAATTTCTGTATGAGAAATAGTTTAAAGTGTGCTATTGACTACCCCTTCTATACTTGTGTTCAGCTTTTTCAGCAAGATTGGATGTTAAGAAAACTTCACTAGATGATGGTTGTTGACAAAAGGCATGGATGATAATATTTAAGTGTTTTTTTAAATACATTTATTTATTTGAAAGGAAAATTTACAGAGAAAGAGAGAGGGCTAGAGTGAGATTTTCCATCTGCTTGTTCACTCCCGAATGGGTGCAATGTCAGGGCCAGACCGAAGCCAGGAGCTTCATATGGGTCTCCCATGTAGGTGGTAGAGGCCCAAGCACTTTGGCCATCCTCTGCTGCCTTCTCAGGCACATTAGCAGAGAGCTGGATCAGAAAAGAGGCAGCAAGGACTGGAACTGGTACCCGTATGGGATGCCGGTCTCGCAGGCAGTGGCTCAACCTACTGTGCCACAGTGCTGGCCCCGTTTAAGTGCTTTTGTATATTTGATTTTATTTTATAAATAAGATTACTGAAATGAACAAAAAATATCCGTATCTTGAAGTATGAAGGCATATGATGAGAATGAGTTTTAGGAAGAGAAAGTAGCTCCAAGTCTTTCCCTCAGATGCCCGAGTCACGTTACATGGAGCTACCTGTCCACCCATGACTACATTTCCACAGAAACTCTGCCAAAAGGAAGTTTGCTGTGCACCACAATTAACTTATTCTCACAGAATAGACACAGAAAGCACCAAATTCTGATGCAGGGGCCACTGGCCAAGGAACATAAATAAACTTTCTGGTCACCTCTCTCTGTTAACGAGACAGACGTGCTGTTGTAGGCCCTGCCTTTGAGACAAGATTCCTGGGACAGTGGTGTGCATGTTCCTATACAACATTCCAACAGTTAGTTATTCTTGGTTAGTGCTTTATTTTTTCTGCATATGAAAAAACCATATCATGCCCATGGAAATTCAAACTTGCTGCCAATTCTATCTTGCTATTTTATCTCATTCTTAAATACTTGACAGCATATCTTGATTTACACTAATAAAAACCGAGGGAACACAAATTTAAGCTACATTCCATCATATTTGGCAGATGGAATACCTCTGACCAACCTCAATTTTCTATTGGAAAATCAGAGATTATTAGAGACCCAGGGTTTCTTTTCCAAGGTGGATATGAGCATTATTTTTTATTTCATTCAAAGTTGGAAAGGGTGATTCATTTATGGAAGGAAAGAAGATCTGGTAAACCCGTAGTATGAGGTAAGGGTGGGGAACGTCTGGCCTATGGGCCTTATAAGACCCGTGAAATCATTTGCTTTGAGAGGGACTCAAAATTCAATAAATCGAAAGCATGCTAATTTTTAAGTTGATAATTTCGTATGGCCCATGAATGATATTATAAATATCTAAATGGTCCTTGGCCAAAAAAAGGGTCCTGACCACTAAGAGGAGTGGGTGCCTGAAGACTGGAGTTTAATCCCCGACACCAAGCTTAACTAGGAACATAGCCCTGAACACATCACTCGATGTTAATGTACCTGTTATCTGTGTATCCTTGTTTGTGCTACAGGATGAGCTTGTTATCATTTCAAGGAGAGCTTTGGGAAGCTCCTAGGATGAAAGTGTATATGCCTTGCAAGCGAGAATATTATCCAGGCACTAATTATTAGTCTGGGATAACAAGTCCAATTTCTTCCTTAGTAATTCCTGCATTCAACCTGTTTTAGGTTTACGCTGGATTTGAACCAAAATATATACATCCCATTTGCTCCCAACATAACAAAGTATCTTAAAAATTGGGTTTAAAATATACATGAGACAGTATTTCCAGCATTTTTAGGTGTATAGCTAAGTGACATTAAGAATATTCACATTGTTGTGCAATTATCATTAACAACCACCCCAGAACGTGTTCATTGTCCCATGCTGACACCCCACATCCATTCAGCAATCATTCCCCATTCTCTCACCCCTCCATTTTCTGGTAACCACTGTCCTACTTCCTATGAATTGGATTAGTCATGTATATCACAAAAACGGAATCACAGAATACGTATCCTTTCGATTCTGGTGTATTTCAGTTCATGCCCTCAAGTTTCATCTACAGCCTGGCATGTATGAGGATTCTGTTCATTCACCCCTGGGCGTTGGGTTTGTCTCTATCCTTGGGCAATAATGTCGCTATGAACATTGATGTACAAATATCTGTTCCAGTCCCTGCTTTCACTTCTTTGGGGCATATACCCAGACATGGAGTTGATGGGTGATAAGGTAATCCTATTTTCATATTTTGAGGAACAGCCATATTTTTTTCCCACATCAGCTATGGCACTTGACATTCCCACAAGTTGGACACAAGGCTCCAATTTCTCTTCCTCCTTGTCAACACTATTTCGTGTGTGTGTGTGTGTGTGTGTGTAGGAGCCCTATTTAGTGGTATGCAGTGATATCCACTATCATCCTGGTTAGGCTTTTCTCTAATGATTAATGATAATGAGCAAATCTTAAGGCACTTATTGGCCATTTGCATGCTTTCTTTGGAGAAATGTCTACACAGTTTCTTTGCTCATTTAAACATGGCATGCTTAGCACCAATGAATGTATAAACATTTTGTTAAACATGTATTTTAATACCTAAAAGGAATAACCCATTTAAAAATAATTGCTACATTAGTCTATTATTGCTACTTGTATCATTTATAATTATTACTGCTATTTTATCTAATATGACTGAAGACTAGCTATGTTTTAGGCACTGTGGGAAGCACTGCACACATATTAACTTAGTGGCTCTTCACACCTACTCTGTGAAGGTAGTCTTGTATTATCTCATTTTATAGTTAAGCAAATAGACACATAAAGAAGCAAAGTAACTTTCCCAAGATCAGGCTACAAGGAAGTGGAAGAAGTGAGATTTGAATCCAGCTAGTCACCTCCACAATCTTTGTTTTTACCTCACACCCACTAATAAATCTCATAGGACATGTACATTAGAGAACAATAAATCATAGGTTACTGCTCATGGGATCTTTCATTTCAGAATACTTAAGGAGATTCATGGACTCATTTCTATGACAATTCTATGGACTTCTGAAGTCAGCCAGCAATGTGGCTACTCATTCTCTGTTATTTAACAGTTGAGATATATCTTGGCACATGCTTGAAATTATATTCCACAACATTACACTGTCTTGGCTCGATAGTTTACTAGAGGGGAAAGGTAAGGTCATAATTATTTTGGTATGCAGCATTCTACATGCCACTGAGAATGTTTGCACCTCATTCATTTATTCCTTAAATTTTTATTGAGTCATATCATGTGCCAGGTACTATTCCAGGTTTCAGGAAGACAAATGGATAAAGCCCTGTTCTAATGAGTTGTGGCAGTAGTGGGTGGGATAGGCAGTGAACAAACAACTCCATAAGTTGTTTAACTACCAAGCAATGGTGGGGAGCAGCAAGAAAAATAAATCAGGAAAGGGGAGAGAGGGAGGCCTTAAGGGGTCGGGAGAGGCTGGCTTTTCAGGTGGCATTATCAGGGAATTCTCTATGATGAGATGATGTTTGGGACAGAACAGAAGAAGATGAGAAAATTAACAATGGGCAAACTGCATCTCAGAAAACTGGGATAACTAATGCAAAGGGCCCTAAAGTAGGAGCCTCCCCTTGAATGTACAACAAGGAGGGCAGGGAGAGTGGAAAGAAGTAAAAGAGGAGCTGAAATTCACGAACTCTTGTCACTCCTTGACTTTTCCATTTTAACAATGGACTTTATTAAAGAGACTAGTGGGATGAGAGTGGAAATAAATCATATTTAGGGACTGAGATGGGGAAATATAGCAAGTATGCAAGTATTAAAAACCACACTCCCAGAAGTTCATGGAAAATGGGATTAAAAGATAAATTCATTTTAGCCTAACAATTTTGCAGTCTCTGCATAGGTTTTTCATGAACGTTTTTGAAGACCCCTTGTAGATCTGATTCTGTAGAGCACATTTCACCCTGATTATTGTTCTGTTTTTTTGTGAATCAACAGTGTTATGAACAAAAAAAAATAGTTACCCATAAGGTAAAGCGCTCATGATATGACATGCATTTACCCACACATGCTAGGTCCCACTTTGAGTCTAGATTCATTTCTTCTATATTAAATGATGAGCCTTTCGATTGTGGATCCATCTGCTCCTTCCAAAAATAAATAAATAAATAAATCAATGGTCACCAAATCTTCCCTGGAGGAGAACGGGACAAGAAACCTACAGCTGAGATTTGTTAAAAGATGAAAAAGGGAGGGTTCACATGGTTCACGTGAGCTCATGAGCTCAGAACAGATTTTGTTTTCTTTTTGCTTTTTTATTTTTTTTTTTTTTACAGACTGTGCGATTATATTTTTAAAAATCTACTGTTAAATTATATGTTCCAAGAAACCTGACATCGTAACTGATGATTTAAGAAATATATAGCCCGTCTCCTAGTATTTGGCAAAGAACCTTGACAGATTACAAAAATAAGAAAATAGATTAGTTTCAGCATCATGTGTATACATTCGCCAATTTTCCATATTAGATTTCCATGGTAATTTCTGACTATCTCAATCCATAAAAACTGGAAAATAAGAGAGCTTAATTCTATGACATTATTATACAGAATGTCCTGATTTTTACTATATATTTAACCAAATTCTGCAGTAACCATAAATTATAGCCCTCCAGCTCACATAGATGAACTCCCACCCAGATATTCCCAAACTCGAACAACTTAAATGACTATTTCAGAATAATCTCCAAACATTTGAAATCTCTTTTCAGAAGGAGCCTGTCATGTTTGCCACAGCACAAAAAGAAAAAATAACCTCCGTAGAGGGAGAGGAATGCAGGGTTCTCAAGGAGTCCAGCCTCCAGGAACCATTGTCATGCACAAAATTTTATTTTAAAAACAAAAGGGTACTGAAGAAGCGGTGAATGAAGACTGATCAAAAGAGGAAGTAGAAGAGATTAAAACATGAAAACATACAGAGCATCTGGCTAAGGGAACAGACAGCTGTGGGTGGGGAGGATGCGGGGAGTTGGTGGTCACAAGTCAGCCTCCAAGGGAGTCTTCAGGTCTTCAACCACAAAAGGCTTTCCACTGACTGCTGTGCTGCCACCACTTTTTTTTGACAGGCAGAGTGGATAGTGAGAGAGAGAGAGACAGAGAGAAAGGTCTTCCTTTTTGCCGTTGGTTCACCCTCCAATGGCCGCTGCAGCCGGCGCATCTCGCTGATCCGAAGCCAGGAGCCAGGTGCTTCTTCCTGGTCTCCCATGTGGGTGCAGGGCCCAAGCACTTGGGCCATCCTCCACTGCCTTCCCGGGCCATAGCAGAGAGCTGGCCTGGAAGAGGGGCAACCGGGACAGAATCCGGCGCCCCAACCGGGACTAGAACCCGGTATGCCAGTGCCGCAAGGCGGAGGATTAGCCTGTTAAGCCATGGCGCCGGCCACCACCACTTTCTAATATCGCTTGCTGCAAGGATCATTCTGCACCATGGGATACATTCTGAGAAATACGTTGTTACATCATCATCCCAACACGGTAGAGTGTGTATATGCACACAAACCTACGTGACACAGGTCCATCACACCACATGGCCTCTTGATGCACTACATGGGATGTATGAGGCTGCTGCTGGCATTGAGCAGCATAGTGCTCTACAGTAAACTGTTTGTCTAAGTAGGAGAACACTCCAAAATAACATAAGTACAGTATACTAAGCACCTAAGCCAGTAACCATTTTTATTATCAAGTGTTATGTCATTATCAACTGTACTGTACAAAATTGCACATGTTATATTTGACCGGCAGCACAGTAAGTGTGTTCACACCAGCATCACCACACAGGTGAGTGATGCTTCATGCTCTGAGGGCTCAATGGCTGCAACACCACTAAGCCATAGGAATTTTACAGCTCATTTGTAAAATTATAGGACCACTGTTGTCTATGTGATCTGTTGTTGTTGACTGATACTCAGTGCTTGTCTGTGCACTATAGCCGCTCAAAATGAATACTGTGTACTCTGGAAACAAAGTCTCAGTAACAGGAAGATACTTAATACTGAATCAAAGTCCAATCCATCTTCCATCTTCAGGATTTCCCACAATGCAACCTTCAGTACAATCCGCATGGCCGACTGAGGACTCTACCACATCAAACTGCTTACAGGTAGTTCTCTCAAGAGCTTTGAGGCAAGAGCCAGAACTTCAGAACACTTTTAAAAAAGGGAGAAATTAGACGACAGGCAAGCTTGTGACTGCTAAGTGTTTTCAAGCTGGTAACTGTGTGCTTGGGCTGCCATAACCAATGGGTACCATAGAGTGGGGGGCTTAAAGAACATGAACCGATTTCTCTCCGTTCCGGGGACTGGAGGTCTGGGATCAGGGTGCCAGCACGCTTGGGTTCTGGTGAGGGAACACCATCTTCTTTCCCTTGCAGAGGAAAGAGACACCGTTGTATCAGATCAAGGATCTACTCTTCAGACTGTATTTAACCTCAGTGCCTTACAGACTCCAGCTCTAATACAGTTACATGAGGGTTAGGACTTCAGCATATGCCCTTTGTGGGAGCACAGCTTAATCCATAGCCATAGTGATTTAATTTCAAGAACATGAAAATAAAACCAGAAGGAAAACAAGGGGCGTGGACATAAAAATTTAAAACTTTGTATACAGACCATAAACAAGTCCCAAGATGTAAAATTGGGAAAAACTATTTTTTATGCAACATATGACATACACATAATTAACATTATTAATGGATAAAACATCTGTCAATGATTAAGAAATAAAATTTCAAGAAAGGGGAAAGGGTATAAATAATCCAATCATTTACAAAGGACAAAATATATGAAGGATGCTCAAACTCATTATCAAAAATTTTTTTAGGAATTGTTTCTTTTTTAAAAACATTTATTTATTTACTTGAAAGTCAGAGTTACACAGAGAGAGAAGACAGAGAGAAAGAGGTCTTCCATCTGATGGTTCAGTCCCCAATTGGCCGCAACGGCCAGAGCTGTGCCAATCTGAAACCAGGAGCCAGGAGCTTCTTCTGGGCCTCCCACACGGGTTCAAGGGCCCAAGGTCTTGGGCCATCTTCTACTGCTTTCTCAGGCCATAGGAGAGAGCTGGATGGGAAATATAGCAGCCGGGTCTCGAAACGGCACCCACATGGGATGCTGTTGCTTCAAGCCAGGGCGTTAACCCGCTGTGCCACAGAGCCAGCCCCTATCAAAATTTAAGTGTGATAAAAATGCTTTCCACTTTAGATCCAGAAGGGGTAGAACTTCTAGTATTATGTTAAGTGGAACACCAGCTCCCTAAAAATGTCCCTGCCTAACTCCCAGAGCCTGTGGATATACCGGCTTAAATGGCATTCAGGCTGCACATGTGGTTAAGGCGACCAATCAGCTGAAATAGTGGGTTTATCCGGGATTGTTCAGGTGGTCCTAATGGAATTACAAGGGGCCTCAAAAGCAAACATGGGAGGGGAAGGGAGAGAACCCTGGAGATGGCGGGTAGGAAGGACCAGGGCTAAAGTTGCCGGCTTTGCAGACAGAAGAAGGGACCCTGAGCCAAAGGATGTGTGTGGCATCGACAGCCATCAAAGCAAGGGAATGGACTGTGCCCTGGAGCTTCTGGGAGGCACCCAGTCCTGCTGACACTTCATTTTAGCCTGGTGAGACTCATTTTGGATTTCTGAACTTCAGAACTGTAAGATAAAAAATTGTGCGTGGTTTAAGTTACTGAGTTTGTGGTCGTTTGTAGGAGGACCCAAGAACACAGTGAGATGTGGGGAAGCTATTGCTAGGATATAAATTGATAGAAATCCTTGGGGAGGGCAAGTAGGCAAGTATCTACCAACATGTAAAGTATGAATTTTCTTGGACCTTGAAACACTAACTTTTAGAAATTCAATCCGTAGAAACAGGCAGCTGCTCTTCCACACTTCCATTAAGCAGACAAAATGCAGAGAGGATCTGCATGGTCCCCATTGCTACTGTGGGTTACCACAATAGACAGTCTCTGGTCCACTGGGGCTGCTTTAACAAAACATCATAAACTGTGGAGCTTATAAGCAACAGAAAGTGATTTCTCACACTTTTGGAGGCTATAAAGTGCAAGATCAAGGTGCTGACCATCTGGTATTTGGGAAGACAGCCATCTTCTCCCTGATGCTCAGTGGTGGAAGGGGACAGGGCACACATGCCTTTCAGAGGCCTCTATCTGCATGACCTAAGCACCTCCCAAAGGCCCCACCTCCAATACCGTCACATGGGGGATAGGCTTCTACATACAGCTTTTAAAACTTGTACTTATTTGGAAGGCAGAGGCTGGAGAAGGTAGAGGAGGAGGAGGAGGTGGGAGGAAGAGAAACAGAGGTATTTTCTGTCTACCAGTTCACTTGCCAAATGGCCAAAAAAGCCACAGCTGGGCTAGAATGAAGCCAAGGATCCAGAATTGAATTTGGGTCTCCCATCTGGGTGACAGAGACCCAAGTACTTCCGTTATCACCTGCTGTCTCCCTGGTTGCACATAGGCATAAAGCTGGATTGGAAGTAGAGCTGGAACTTGAACCCAGGCACTCTACTATGGATGTGGGCACCTGAACAGAGTCTTAACCACTGTAGCAAACACCTGCTCTGAATTTGGGGCAATATAAACTTTTCCTTTATAGCACTGCAGATAAGAAAGGCCAATAAATATTCAGAATAAATGCTCTTACCCTTAATGTCATTACAAAAAGTAGGCTTCCCATGATTTCAGTTTTGAAAAAGGGCATACACGTATGTCCAGGGGAAAAAAAGTATGCAAGGTTATATCCCCACATCATTCACAGTGTGCTTGTGGGTGGGAGTTCAGAGGAGTACTAGTTTGTCCCATAAGTTTTTTTATAATGTTGAGACCTTATAAATACACCAGCTTCAAGTAAAGACATTTGCATTGGATCACACAAAAATTATATAACGCGTAATTTGGGCTTCCAGGTCATTAAGTTAATCATGCTAAAACTATTCAATTACCTCTTTCAGGCTTCTTGAAGATGCACACAACAGAAAACAGAACGACTGAATTCACTGAATCGACCTGATTCTCTTCAAGCTCTTTTCAAGAATCCATGCCTATGTTTCTCCACCCCATAGGAAACAGAACAGTACATCCCACACCAGGTGTCTCGGGTGGAGGAAAGCCAGCTTCCTTTCTCACCCAAGGGTTCTGGATGGCATCAATGTAACGTTGCTGGTGCTTTCTTCTGTCCTTCCTTGGATTGCACATTGGCAACTTACAGTTTAACAACAGCTTTGAATGCAGGGAATATATCATCAGCTTTCTAAACATAGTTTTCCACAATAAAACAGAATCATCCTTTAAAAAAAAAAAAAAAACAACAGGGCTCCAACTAGCCAATACCTAGTATACCCCACCACTCATGGAACTGCTGATGGGAGTGAGGGAGTCATCTGGCAACTGAGGAATTCTGTTGCCATCTCACAAAACAACCTTCTAATATCCCTCGCCTTTGATGGCTTCTATTACATTCTAGAGTGCTAAGAGAAATAAGCTTGTCAGGATAGAATGCCTTCAAGGGCTCTCTGCCTTCCGAACTGCTGAGAAGACATAGAATTTGTTGACTGAGAGGCGGCGATCAGCCGGTCCCCTCAGGACTGCATCAAAGGCAGATGCTGTGAGCAACCACGGACTTAATGTGCTTCTTCCCTCCATCTTTTCTTCCCGGCACATTGGCCTTCCCCTGGGACTGACTCTCATCAAACCGACAAAATGACAGTGCATGGACTCACTGTGAGGCTCAAGGATTTTCCCAAAGACCAAGGTGGCTTTGAAAGATAATACACAGCTCATTTTTACACTTGAGTTCCACAGCCTACATGTCGTAGAAGTCAGTTGGAGCCAACCAATCCGCTTAGTTCTTTCCTGAAACCCACAAAGCTAAAGGCTATTTGGTTTCATGAGAAATAAACAAAATGTAAATTAACTGCAGTGACCTTCCATTCATGTAGACTGGCCTCAGAAAGGCTTGTTTGGGTTGGCAGCATAGAGGAGTTAACTCAGAGTTACCATACACTGAGCTGGATGACAAAAGGCAAGCTATTTAATTCCCAGATGACTCTGTTTCCATATTTATAAAGTGGGCAATAACAATTGTACTCACACAAGAAGATGGTTATAAAATCTAAATGAATTAACACACTCACCAAGAACTGTGTCCAATACATGGCAAGACACACAATAGATGCTAGCTACCGCAATGAGGAATGTAACTTCTATCATGAATATCACACATGGAAAACAGCTTCTCATAGAAATGGAGTTATTGTCACGAGCAAGTCTAATTACAGGGCACTGGCTAACCCCTCTTCTGCAATAACCCTCGGGGGGTTCTAGGGCATCACTAGGTTTTTGGATTATCTATTGTTTCAAAATGTTTGCAGAGGGTCTACTTTCTGCTCTTAACATGGGGATTGAAAAGTAAATAAGGTAAGTACAGATAATGGTAATGTAGATCTCAAAACAGCTAGAAGAAGGGATATGAAATGCCTTCATCACAAAGCAAAGGTGAATATCTGAGGAGACAGATATGCTCACCCTGGTTTGAACAAGATACAGTGTATGTATGCATCGAAACATCACATGGTATACAAGTATGTACAAATTATGTGTCAATTCAATTTTTTTAAAGATTTGAAAGTCAGAAGTACAGAAACAGGGAGACACACACACACACACACACACACCTTCCATCCACTGGTTCACTCCCCAAATGCCCACAATGGCTGGGCTGGGCCAGGCCAAAGCCAGGAGCCAGGAGCTTCATCCAGGTCTCCCATGTGGGCGCAGGGGCCCAAGCATTTGGGACATCTGCTGTTTTTGCAGGTGTGTTAGCATGGAGCTGGATCAGAAGTAGAGCAGCTAGGGAAAGAACCAGAGCCCATAAGGGATACGGGCACTGTGGATGGTGGCTTAATCCGCTACCCCACTGCACCATCGCCTACCATTTTTTTTAAATGAACAAGAACTTAAGAAGGCCAACTATAAGTCAAGGAGACTAACCAATATGCAAATGACAATATTTATTATGTGGAATGAGAGAGAGAAGCAGTTTTACAGGAACACAGAAAGCGATACTGTGGGAAGCAGGATACTATTCCATCCACCAGGGTCCACATATGAGTATACTTCATTGCACAGCACAGAGGAACTAAGGTTACTAACCAGCTGGCATTAAATAAGGAATTCTATCTTGGATTTCCAGGGCAACCCCGGGATAAGCACAAGTGTCCTCAAAAATCAGAAGAGCAGGTGAGAAGCACACAACATGGGACGGAGTCAACCAGACGGGCTGCAGATGGAGGAGGGGCACCATGAACCAAGAAAAGCAGGTGACCTCTAAAACCTGGGAGAGACAAGGAACTGGATCCTATCCAAGGTCTGAGAAAGGAACAAGCCAAGCTGATACTCTGACTTTAGTCTAGTGAAGCCCAAATTAGATTTCACACTTCCAGAACTGTAATATATTTGTGTTGTTTTGAGACACCAAATTTGTGGCAATCTGTTACAACAGACATAAAAAACCAGTACAGAACAGAATTCAGTTTATAGGTGGAAAGGGAGGGGGGTGAGGAGGAAGAGAGAAGTATTTTGGAGGGGCCATGGGCGAGCTGAGTGCTACAGGAGGATTAGTAATTCTCCACAATAAGATCAGTCACTGTGGGCTGGGGTCCTTGTCTGGATAAAGACCAAGGAGTGACTGTTCCACTGATCCAGTGAATCTGATATCAAGAGTGGGATGGCTGAAAATAAGGCAGGGTTGATGGGTAAGGATCTAGCTATAGAGAGAGCTTGCCATAGTAGGGAATCTGGTCTTTGGGCTGTAAGAAAAGGAAGACTCTTGGGAGCTTTAAATCAGAGAGTAACAGAGTCAGTTTGGGGTCTGGAAACATCACTGGGGTCGGCAGATGGAGGATGGGCTTGACAAGGGAAAGCTAGGAAAGAGGAGATGCTGAATCAGGACCGTGGAGCCAGAGAGAAAAGGAAACACTCACGGTGGGAAATCCTGGCCAGCTAGCAGGGCAGGCATTAGTGACAGCTTAGATCTGAGTATGAGGGTGAGCGAAGAACCCAGATCCAGAATGATCTCTGTTTACAGCTGAGTGACCAGGAAATGAAGGTGCCCTCAGAGGAGACACTGAATGGAGGAGAGAAGACTTCACTTAGGGACAAGACCCTGAGCTTCCTCTGGGATGATCTGGTCCGACCAGATGGAGAACCACAGCTGACAGCCAAATAGAGGCACCTGGCACTCTGGGAACCTGGAGATATGAGATGGTCTTGACCTCTGGCATGAGGAGTCCCCGGGAGTACATGAAGGGTACTGTTTAACAGAATAGATGATGCCACTCTAAAACAAGAAGTACAGTGGGCTGAAGACCAGACCCTGGGAGGCAGTAGCATTAAGAGGTGCTGCAGAAGAGATGCTCGTGAGAGAGGTGGGGGGGAACGACCAGGGACTAGCCTGGAGAAGTGGCAAGTGTGACGTCCCATGAGTCAAGGGAATTGAGAATCTCATGCAGAATGGGTGTTCAGTTAATGTTCAACGTATCCAGGTCCAGGAGGACAATCACTGGACGATGATAATGGCCACAGTGACTGTCATGGGCACCACCACCACCATTATCAGATAATTCTAGTCAAGATGGCAATAGCAGCTAGCACTTCTGGGACACCCAATAAGGGTTATGTATAGAACATGTACTGACTCTACAAGAAACTGAGCAATCTCTGAGTTTTAGCTTACTTGATTCTCACAACCACCACATTTGGTATATACTATTTCTACCCCCATTTTACTATAAAGAAATGAAATCACAGAGGTTGAGTGACTTGCCCAATGGTAATCCAGTGAGTGATGGGACCAGACTCTCCAGAGGACAGCTGGGCTCTGTCATGTCCCATCTCATTGAACTTTTAACATACACAGCCCAGCGAGCAGGTAGCAAAGTTAGGCAGCTAACCTAAGGTCTGCCAGCCCCAGGGGCAGGCATGAGTGGACGAGATCAGGTGGAGTAAACTCACGTGCATGCTGGAACCAATCATAATGATCACAAGTGAACAGAGCTGGGTGTTGATGATTCTCTCACAAGAGGGTCGATCACTTTTCCTCCAGGAGCCACGTAACGGGAGGGGCTGGCTTGAGGAAGGGTCGCAGTTTCTGACTTGGCTCCCTTTGGCTCTGTTCTTTCAGGTGTAGTATTTTCAGGCTTTTGACTGGCAGCCTGGTGGGTCTCTATCCCTCTTGAGATTGTGGGAAATCCTGCTCTCTCCTTCAGTGTTGTATTCATTTTATTTCCTCCCTAGCAAGGTATGTGAACAAAATACTAATTAACTGAACTTCTCTGTTGCTCGGTTTGTGTACGTGGTAAACTAACATCAACTGGGACAGTTCTCTTTTAGATTGGGAATTCTTCATTGGCTTGAAGCAGAACATGGAGTTGTAAAAAAAAAAAAAGCAGAGCTGTCTTTCTGCTCTGCACAAAATGCTACAACTTTCTTCTCTGGGAACAAAGCCCTGGAAGTCCTGCTGTTCTAGCACTTTCTCTTCCAGCCGGGTCCCCTCTTCCAGGGACCACCGACCACCGGGCATCTGAAGCTGATCTCAGAACAGTGTCAGTACAAACAACAAACAAAGCTGACGCTCAGCTGGGCCTGGTGCCCAAGAAAACCAGCCACACACGAACTCACACCACGGGGGAAGGACAGAGGAAAAAAGCTCCAAAAACAAACAGAGGAGAAAAAGGCTCTGCTGAGAAGATGGCTCCGCACTGACGGCACCCAGCCTCCACGAACGCCCAAGGGACAAAGCCTAAGAGACAAACGCTTCGCTAGCCTTGCCTGGGAACCTGGCTCCAATCCTGGCTTCCTAGGAAAGCAAAGACAGGGATCAGGAGCTCTGGGTTTCTGGAGAAAGGGAACAGCTTTGGATCGTGCATAAAACAAAACGGGTTTCCTTAAAAAGGAAGACATACCAATGCTTTTGGCAACTTTAATATTATTTATATGTAGAAGCCGGTCTAACTGCAGGCTTCAAGTTCATTCTTTTTTTTTTTTTTTTTTTTGACAGGCAGAGTGGACAGTGAGAGAGAGAGACAGAGAGAAAGGTCTTCCTTTGCTGTTGGTTCACCCTCCAATGGCCGCTGTGGCTGGTGCGCCGCGGCGGCGCACTGCGCTGATCCAAAGCCAGGAGCCAGGTGCTTCTCCTGGTCTCCCATGGGGTGCAGGGCCCAAGCACTTGGGCCATCCTCCACTGCCTTCCTGGGCCATAGCAGAGAGCTGGCCTGGAAGAGGGGCAACCGGGACAGGATCCGGAGCCCCAACCGGGGCTAGAACCCGGAGTGCCGGTGCCGCAAGGTGGAGGATTAGCCTGTTGAGCCACAGCACCGGCTCAAGTTCATTCTAAGTGTGGTAACCCGGGCCTCAGTGGCTTCACACACTGCAAGTTTCTTTTTTTGCTCCTGTAAAGTCCAACCAGTAGATGGGAGGAGGTGGTGCAATGCTGTGTTCCAGGCAGTCACCCAGGGACTTAGGCTAAGCAGAGTTGGGTCAGCTGCAATATGCAGCTTCTTAGGCTTGCCCTGGACCTTGTCACTCAGCTAGCAGAAGGGGGAGACAGGGTGCAGGACTGTGCATCAGAATTTATTCATCAATGACACCTGTGCCCACACACCACTGGCCACATTAAACCCAATCACATGTCCACACGTAAATAAAGAGTGCATGGACATGTGATCTGTGGGTTACTTCCCAGTCAAAACTCTGTATGATGGAAAGGGAACGTAACCAATTTTGGAAGCAATGCATTTACTACTACGTATTTACTGTTCCTTACTGTGTGTGTTTATTTGTACTGACTTAGGGTTCCTTGAGGAGTGCTTTGCTCATTTTGGGAGAAACAGTGGTTTCACTGCTAGACTGTTTCCCATACTGAAATGGGTAGGCCCTATTCCTCATTCCTGCCCACTAATGCTAGAAGTACTCCCAGACACCGTGACAAGCAAAAATACCATACACTTCCAAATGCCCTCTTCAGAGTCAGTACATCCCTAGCTGAGAACCCTATATAGTCAGAATTCCATGCCAGCACTGTGGCTCAGCAGGTTAAAGCCAGGGCATCCCATATGGGTGCCAGTTCAAGTCCCAGTTGATCCATTTTTGATTCAATTCCTTGCTAATGCACTTGGGAAAGCAGCAGAAGATGGCTCAAGTTCTAGGGCCCCGGCACTCATGTGGGAGACTTGGAGGAAGCTCCTGGCATTGGCCTGATCCAGCTTTGGTCATTGCAGCCATCTGGGGAGTGAATCAGTGGATGGAAGATCTGTCTGTCTCTCTCTGTAACACTGCCTCTCAAATAAATAAATCTTCAAAAAATAGAATTTCAAGGCATTGGTTAATTCTTAACTCTTGCTGGATCAGGTTATCAGAATTATTCTATCAAGATCTACATGGCTCCCACTCTGATTAACATGCCTCTAATGGACCATGTACTCTGGCAACTTTATAATACCCACTGTGATCATAACAAGAATGTGTGAACAGCACAGAATAGGGCTGTCCATCCCATCATCACTTTAGTGACAAGACACTTAGTGTCATGAGGTTATAATTTCCTTGTGTGTTTTTGGGCCTCTGCTTTTTTGAATCATCTTCAGATAGTAACACTATGGCATTACTGAGCTTGGCAGGGCCTCAAAGGAACCCGGGTGCAATGTTCTATTTAAGGTTTTAAGTCTTTCTCCCATGCCTCTGTCAGAGCTCTTTTTTCCCTACCTTTATTCATTCATTCAGCAAGTGTCCTGAGACATGGCCTTGAAAGTGAGGACGGTTCAGTGATGAAGCACCGGGTCCCTACTTTGTAATTTCACAAAGGGGACTGGCACGCAGGAGGGTCACTGTAATAGGAGTAGTGAACGTCTTAGTGAAGGCAGAGGGAGAATGCTGCCAACACACAAATGCCCAGGGGACTCAGTGTGCTTGAGGGGAGGCACTTGATTTGTGCTTTCAAGGAAAACGATGAGTTTTCCAGGCTGAGACGCTAGGATGGTAGTGGGACTGGGAACACTGGGGTTTAGAAGGTTGGTGAAGGAGCGAGGGGCCTGGGTAAGACAGATGGGGAATGAGATGGATGGTAGAGACATCTGTGAGGACTCCGGGAAATACAGGGCAGATGGAGCCTCGGAAGCAGGCGGCCTGCAGGGCTTGAACGGACTTGGAGATGGGGTCTGATACGTAGACATCTCTAACAGGATAGGCCTCTTGATGAAACCAACCCCAGATCTGGACGCTCCTAGCTTTTATAAAGGTCTTTGCAGTATCCAGTAAAAAGCTGACCCACCCTACTTCCTGCCCTTCTGTTCAAGTTCTATTTTCCTAAACACAGTGATCAATCATAATCACTTTTTCAGAGACAAGCCCTTTCAGAATCTGAAAACAATTATTACGTCTCCCTAAGGGTCTCCTTTTCTTCAGGCTCAATGCCCTCTTCATATGTGTTTTTCTGCGAGGCTGTTTGCAATTCTCTTTTCATTCTGACCTCACTCCTCTGCACTGGACGTATTCCAGTTGGTCGACATTCCCCTTAAAATGTGGTACCCGGAATGGAACACACCACTCCAAGTGTGGGTTCACCAGCGTTATCTTTGATCTGTATTCAAGCATCAAATTCAGTTACAAGCACACATACCACATTCATGACTCACGCTGAACTTACTGTCACCCACCACGCGAGCTGCTGGTAAGCTCATTCCCTATTCCGTTGAGAGGCAGATGTTTTTTTGAATGTGAGTGCATAGCTTTACATTGATCAATTTACATTTCCCTTGGTAAAATCTGGTCCACTTTTCCAGGCTATCAAGAGCTTTTAGACCAGTGCTCCTAGTTTTATGATGCTTTGGCAAAGTGTGACAAGTATGAAGCTCTTGTCCTCTTTCAAGTTCTTGATAATTGTTTAATGGGGAAAGGCTAAGACAGAACCATAGAAACCTCCTCTGAAGACCTCTCAGAGATAGGCTACTTGTGGGAACCTTTATCCTCACCCTGAGGTGTTCTTAATTTCCCATGTTTATATATGTTTTTTTTTTTTTTCAGGGAGCTCTGTGTGCAGCCAAGATGAGTTCTGAGCTTTTTCATCTTTTTTGCCTCACTGATTTTCTTTCTGATATCTTCCCATCCTTTTTGAAATGGTCTTTTAATCTTTTTTTTGTCATATTTTCTACTTACATTTGCTCAAATACTTAAAAACTCTCGAACATGGGTCAATGTCTGAGCCACTTCATATCAGTTTTTAAAAATTTCACACTAACTTAAAAAAATTTATCAATATAAAGAGAACAGATTTCATGCCTTCCATAGGTACAGTTCCAAGAAGACAATCACACTTCTCTCACTCTCCCTTCTCCCAACCCCCTCACCACTCTGCTCATCAGTTTTTACAAAGACATAAATTTACAGGCTTATTTTGCCACTAGCCATGATATTCAACAAGTAAAAAGTAGGAAATAAAACCATATGGGCACTCTTAGAAGGATTTAGTTGTTTAATCAATTTCTTCTTAATTCACGTAATCCCCTCTTAATGATTAAAACACTTCCTTGTCTGTTTCTCTTGCATTCTGGGAGACTGTCAACAACCATGGAAGTGCCAAGGGAAATGGGTTTTCCAGACTGAAGGAGCAACATGAACACACACAAGCAAAGGTAGCAGCATATTCTAAAGATTCTTCATGTCTGTTGACTTCACTTCTCTCATGTTGAATGGAATGTTCTTAGCAGAAGAAAGGGATCACATCTTTGCCATGGAATACTAGTTCTTGTGTGTTTATTACAATGGAGGGGCAACTCCACTAAAGGAATTCAATGTATATTTTTGAAAAAAAAAAAAAAGCCACTAGCTTTGATGTTTCAGTGGTTACAGACTCTCATCCATTGGCTGAAACAATTAAGGTACTAGAGACTTGGTCAATGTTTGACACCATTGCTACACAGAATTACTGTGCAACGTTCAGGCACTTACTTGATGGGTCAGGAGACAGTAATGACTAATACAAAGTTTAGGAGGAGAAGTATACCTTTCATAAACCTAACTGACAAGTCAGTAATTCTATGTGAAATGATGCTACATATTTTACATTAATATAAATTAATACATGCATTTACAAACACATACATTTTAACTGCCTACACCAAAGGTATAAAAGTAACTAATTCAGAATTTTGACAAAAGTCATGTAGTTAGAAAGACTGGGTTCTGGTTATCTTTGGACTTCAGCAGGTCAACTAAAAATAAATTGCATTTCATAAACCACTTTAATATGATGTAAGGTCTATCTGCAACCAGAATCTAAAATCCGTTTATTTTTCTTATCAGCTCTGAGGGCCTGCTATAGCCAGTTTTGACTCTTGTTCACTAAGATAAAGTACCAGATTTTAGTCATTTATATTTTTGTTTCCAAGTTGCATAATGATTCAGGATCCTGGTTGCCAAGGGAGAAATGCTGCCTCACACTCTGAGGCCACTGTGCTGTGCATCCATAATTGCACCCTTCCCGAGGGACAGCAAAGGCAGAGGAAGGAGAGAGTGACACAACACAGATAATAACACAGCCCTATGAAGAATCCCCAATGATGTGCAAGGTGCGAGAGACAA
Source organism: Lepus europaeus (assembly GCF_033115175.1). Lineage (NCBI taxonomy): Eukaryota > Metazoa > Chordata > Mammalia > Lagomorpha > Leporidae > Lepus > Lepus europaeus. Next base: position 161,330,662 of record NC_084828.1, on the reverse strand, counting down.
TTTTCATCACAAAGAATAATCTCTGGTCACCACCGTTAGTCGCTGCTGAGATGGCTGCAGATCTAAGAGCCCACTAAAGCAAATTAAACATCCAGGCCTGGATCTCAAAAGAAAACTCCTATTTATCTTGATCTACCCCTGTGTCTGTGGGGGAAAGGCAATGCCTGCATTAGAGAGGAAAGCAGCCAGTCACTCTACACTCATGCCTGGAAACCGACACCCGTGGATGCCACTCCAAAGCCAAAGGCAATTTTAAAGCTGGCCCCTAAACTTGACCTCTTGCTCAATATTGAGGGGATTCCCTAGACTAGACTGAGATAAAACTACAGGGAGCTGCCATCTGTTGAGGATGTACAGGAGTATCAGGCACTGTGCTCAATGGTCCTTTCACGTCCACGCCAATAAGTTCAAGTCCTGACACTGTGCTCAAATAGAAGAGGGGAACACCAAGCATGAGAGCAACTTGTAAGCTGCCCAAGACCAGAAGGTGAGTGGAAGAGACTGGACTCACAGATGGGTTTCTGTCTCCCCAAACACCACTGCACCATCTTCTGCTCCATCCTATCCCACCTGGATTTCCTCTTCTCTGACCCAGCTTAGGTACTAAGCACTATTATAATGTCATTCTCTAGACTCCCAAGTCATCCAGCACCCTCCCTCTCCACATCTCATATACTCCAAAAACCTTGCTTTGACTTTAAACTTTTTTTTAAGATTTATTTATTTATTTGAAAGTCAGAGTTACACAGAGAGAGGAGAGACAGAGAGACAGAGAGACAGAGAGAGAGAGAGAGAGAGAGAGAGAGAGAGAGAGGTCTTCCATTCGATGGTTCATTCCCCAATTGGCTGCAACGACTGGAGCTGGGCCGATCCAAAGCCAGAAGCCAGGAGTTTCTTCCAGGTCTCCCATATGGATGCAGGGGCCCAAGCACTTGGGCCATCCTCTACTGCCTTTCCAGGCTTAGCAGAGAGCTGGATTGGAAGTGGAGCAGCCGGGTCTCGAACCAGCACCCATATGGGATGCTGGCGCTTCAGGCCAGGGCGTTAACTCGCTGTGCCACAGCACGGGCCCCTTGACTTTAAACTTTTCAAGCACAGCTTACAAAGCTCCCTTTTAGGTGATGCATTTAAAAGAAAATAATTAGAGTAGGGAAAACCAGTCAGCTGCTAAGGCAGCGCTTCAGTCAAAGCACTGTTTTGGTGTGATTTCCATTATCTTTAATCCCTTTCTGAGGTTTGCGAAAATGGGGAGAATGTTCATTCATTTAGAGATCATCAGCTCTAGGTGACCAACTCAAGTTTACCCAACTTGCAAGAGATCTATTATTAACACAGATACCCATTTACCAACTCATATGGAAAAGCTATTCTGGCAAAGATGGCAATCTTGATCTCTATGGAGCTACTTCTTAGTGCAGCTACCAGAGAAATCAAAGAAAGGCAATACTACTGAAGCCCCTCAACCAGGTTATGGCAAAGTCTGATGAGTACCCCCTCGCCATAGAGGATGCTTACTTGTGACCTCCACCAGCCACACACTAACCTCTCTTTTGGGCAATGCCCAGGAAACACTGGCATATTTAAGTATTACGCCCTTTTTCTGCAACTCATCATACTTTACATGATATTGAGTCAACCAGTTGAATGAGTAGAAAGTCTATCTCAGATTGTTCCACCATATCTTCCTTAGAAAACACTCTTTTAGGAGCTTGTCTTGAACTCTAGGCAGCTTGGTCTGGATAGGTTAAATTCTCTGATTATGTGTTAATTTTTCAGTCTCAGAAGGTTGAAGGTTCTGTTATTTTGTAGCCAAATGAGAAGGCATCAGAAAATTGGAAAAATAGAATAAAAAGGTAAGTTTTACTTTGGTGCACAAAGTTTTGAAATCCATGCATAGCAGGCAGTCCTTTCGTTAGTATTTGAGATGCCAACTGAGACACCTGTGCCCCACATCAGAATACCTGAGTTTGATCCTCCACTCTGGCACCTAATTCCACCTTCTTGCTGATACTGACCCTCGGAGGCAGCAGTGATGGCCCAGTTAATTGGGTGTCTGCCACCCACAAGGAGACCTGGATGAGTTCCTAGCTTCCAGCTTCTGCCTGGTCTTGGGTATTATAGGAATGTGGAGAGGGAAGTGGTAGATGAATGTGCTCTCTTTACCTCTTAAATAAATTTTAAAAATGAAAAAAGAAATGCATGCATTGTTTAGTCTTTTTTTTTTTTTTTTGACAGGCAGAGTGGACAGTGAGAGAGAGAGAGAGAGAGAGAGAGAAAGGTCTTCCTTTCTCTCTCTTCCAATGGCTGCTGCGGCCGGCGCACCGCGCTGATCTGAAGCCGGGAGCCAGGTGCTTCTCCTGGTCTCCCATGGGGTACAGGGCCCAAGCACTTGGGCCATCCTCCACTGCACTCCGGGCCACAGCAGAGAACTGGCCTGGAAGAGGGGCAACCGGGACAGAATCCGGTTCCCTGACCGGGACTAGAACCCGGTATGCCGGCGCCGCAGGTGGAGGATTAGCCTAGTGAGCCACGGTGCTGGCCCATTGTTTAGTCTTAATACACGCTTTCCATGAACTTTCTGAAGAGCTCTTATATACCAGGATGAAACTTAAGTGAACCCTTTATATACTGACTATATTGAAATGATTCTATTCTTTCAGAATATAGATCTCCATGGACACTCTAGACCTTTAAGGTACCATGTCTGTACGTAGCAGGGGTTCTCTGGAGATACTGGTTAAGATGAAGGTGTGGTTCTGAACATATAAGCAGTTCGAGGACCCCTGGAGCTGGTCGGGAAGGAGAAAGGTATTTTCTACCCTACAAGCAATGCAAGCTTTATGGTCTTTTTGTCAACAGACAACTCATATATAAATGGGCAAATGAATCTACAGCTTTTGATGATTTTCATGACCTGCTTTAACAAAAATTTTATTTTTTAAAATAAGATTTATGTATGTGTGTATGTATGTGTATAGGTAAGTATGTGAAAGTCAGAGTGAAAGAGGGAAATGGAACAGAGAGAAAGTTCTTCCATCCATTGGTTACTCCCCAAATGGCCGTGACAACCTGGGCTGAGCCAGGCAGAAGTCAGGAGCCAGGAATTCCATTGGAGCCTCACAGATGGGTGGCAGGATTCCAAGCACTTGGGCCATCATCCATTGCTGTCCCAGATGCAATGCAGGAAGCAGAGTATCTGGGACACAAACTGACACCCTGGTATCAGATCACTGGCATTCTAGGTGGCCCCTTATCCACTGTGGCACAAAAACCACTCCTATTTTCTTCTTCCTTGTGTACTTATCTATCAGTTTTTCTCCCGTCCACTATTCCTCTCAACTCACCTTTAAAATTCATAGTAATTCTATCCAGAGCAAACATAAAAGGTGCCCTGGCCCTTCCCTAGTGTAGAAAGTAGAAAGTAGTTTGCTGCTCTAGGTAATCTGCTATCTGGTCATTTACTATTTCTTGGAATTGACTCATATAATTCCCTTAGGGTAGAGGTATCACCAGGGATATTCTGGAGTCCAAGTATTTCAAAAGAGTGTAGAACCAAGCGGATGGGATTTCCCAGGACAGTAAAACTTCCTTACCAGTTCTGGCTATGGAAAACTGTTCTTTTAAGATAGTCAGAATGCATGCTCTGATAGAGAAAAATAAAGAAGGAAAACAGAAATATAAAGTATCAGCACTATTGGCGATTTCAAGTGCCCGCTATCATCCCAAGTCCGGATACCGATGGCATGACTAGTAGCCGGCAGCACCAGAAGGCAGGCAGAGGTAGAGCAAGTGGGATAATGGAAGTCCCACCTTCTGCCTCCCACCTGTGATCTGGGTTTTGGAATTCCACTGCTTGTGGAGACAGCTCAGCTTGACACAGACACCCAGCTGCAGGTCAGGAAATCGATGCAGAGGGAGCATGCACACTGACCTCCCCCTTCACAGGGACTCAGCTGGATTAAATGAATGCAGTCCAGAAAATGAGGACAGGTGAAGAGAAAGCCTGCCATGTCAGAGAAAGGAACATACAAAAGAAAGATGGTGAATTCTGACTTACACTTTGAGGATTGGGCTCTGACTAATCAGTACTCTCATAGAAAATGGTGAGGAGGAATGTAGACAGAAATCATTCCACATAAGAATTATTAGAAGTAATAAACCAGTTCAGCAGGGTTGCAGAATACAAGATCAATATGCAAAAACCAACTGTATATCTATCAACTAACAATGACCCGTCTGAAAATAAAACAGAAATTAAACACTTCCAATTAAAGTCAGCATCAAAAGAAAAAAAATATTTTGGAACAAACTTAATGAAAGAAGTATAAGACACACTGGAAGCTAAAAGACATGATTGAAGAAGTTAAAGAAGACTTAAATGGAAAAAAGTTAAAGGAGACTTAAATAGAAAAACACCCATGTTCGTAAGATTGGAAGACAGTGTTCCTGGTATTTCTTAAACTGATAGACAGATTCAGGCCAACCATTACCAATTAAATCCTAGTTGTCTTTTTGGAGACATTTTCAAGCTGATGCTAAAATTTGTATAGAAATGCATGGCCTCTAAGTAGCCAAAACAATTTTAAAGAATAAAGTTAGAGATGACAGTCCCTAATTTCAAGCATACTATAAAACTAGAGTAAAGACACATAAGACATAGATGTGAAGTCCAGAAAATAACCATTAGACTTTAGGTCTATTGGTTCTCGATAAGGTGATAAGACAACTTAAAGGGGGGTAAAGAACCATTTCTTTTTTACAGTAAATGGTGCTGAGATAACTGTATATGTACATGCAAAAGAATGAATTTGGAACCTCCCCGCCTCACACTACATAAAAAATTAACTCAAAATTGATCAGATTTAAAGCTAGAAAAAGTTTTCAAAAAGACATGTATAGGGGCTGGCACTGTGTTGTCATGGGTTAGGCTGCCACCTTCAATGCTGGCATCCAATACAGGAGCTGGTTCAAGTCCTGGCTGTTCCACTTCTGATCCAGCTTCTTGCTACTGCACCAGGGAGAGCAGCAGAGGATGGCCCAAGTACTCGGGCTCCTGCATCCATGAGGGGGACTTGGAAGAAACTCCTGGCTCCTGGCTTCAGACTGGCTCAGCTCCAGCAGTTGCGGCCATTTGGGGAGTAGACCAGCAGATGGAAGATTTCTGTCTCTCCTTGTCTATCCTCTCTCGGTAACTGTATCTTTCAAATAAATAAATCTTTTAAAAAAAGATGTTTATAAACTTTTGTGACCTTGGATTAGGCAATAATTTCTTAGATATGATGCTAAAAGCACAAACAATAGATACATTGAACTTTTTCAAAACTGAAAACTTCCGTGCTTCAAATGTCGTCATTAAGAAATAAAAGATAACCCAAAGAATGAGTGCATGCCAATCACTTATCTTGAGATTTTCTTTAAGGATATGTAGAGAACTCTTACAACTGTAAACCACAAAGACAAAAATAAACCCAAAGCAACCAACCCAATTTAAAAATAGAACAAGTATGTACAGACATTTCTCCAAAGAAGATATGCAACAGCTATAAACCACATGAAAAAAAAAAAAAAAAGCCCAGAGTCATTAGTTAGTAGGGAAATGCAAATCAGAACTACAAGGAGATGCCACTTCACACCCAAGAGGATGGAAATAATCCCCAGGATGAACAATCACAAATGTTCGGGATGACATGGAGAAATCAGAAACCTCACACATTGGTAGGGGGAATGCAAAATTATGCAATTGCTTTGAAAAATAATCTGGCAGTCCTTACAAAGTTACTGTGTAAGCCTATAGTTTACTCTTAGTTATATACCCAAAAGGGAAGACACACATCTCCACAAAAACTCTAACATTCGTAGTAGCATCATTCATAATATCCCTCAAAGGCAAACAACCCAATGTCTATCAAATGAAGAATAAACAAAACATTGTGTATCATGCAATGGAATACTATTTATCCATAAAGAGCATGAAGCACTGACATATGATAAATATGAACAACCTTGAATTTATCCTGGTAAGTGAGAGAAGTCAGTTACAACAGACTACATGTTGTACGATTCCAGTTATCAGGAATTTTCAGACCAGGTAAATCCAGAGGCACAGGGGACAGCAGTATTTGCCAGGGGTTGAAGGGTGACTGCTAATGGGTATTGGGGTTTGGTTTCTTACTGTGGTGATGAAGATGTTCTGGAATGAGATAGTGGTATAGATCAACTCTGAATCAACTGAAAAAAACATGACTTATACACTTAAAATGCTGAGTTTTATAAGTGAATTATACCTCAGAAAAGCTGTTTTTTCTTTTTTTATATAAAGCTTTTATTTCATAAATATAGATTTCCTAAGTACAACTTTTGGATTATAGCAGTTCTTATCCCCATACTTGCTTATCCCACCCCCAAACCATCCCACCTCCTACTCCCTCTCCCATCCCATTCTTCATTAAGAGTAATTTTTAATTATCTTTATATACAGAAGATGAACTCTATACTAAGTAAAGATTTCAACAGTTTGCACGCACACAGACACACAAAGTATAGAGTACTGTTTGAAGATTAGTTTTACCATTAATTCTCATAGTACAACACATTAAGGACAGGGGTCCTACATGAGGAGTAAGTGCACAGTGACTCCTGTTGTTGACTTAACAATTGACACTCTTATTTATGACATCAGTAATCACCCAAGGCTCTTGTCATGAGCTGCCAAGACTATGGAGGCCTCTTGAGTTCACAAACTCCAACCTTATTTAGACAAGGCCATATTCAAAGTGGAAGTTCTCTCCTCCCTTCAGAGAAAGCTACGTCCTTCTTTGATGGCCCCTTCTTTCCACTGGGATCTAGGTTTGTTTTTTTTTTTGTTTTTTTGTTTTTTTTTTGCCACAGTGTCTTGGCTTTCCATGCCTTAAATGCTCTCATGGGCTTTTTAACGAGGTCCGAATGCCTTAAGGGCTGATTCTGAGGCCAGAATGCTGTTTAGGGCACTTGTCATTCTAGGAATCTGCTGTGTGGCCCAGAAAAAAGCTGTTTAAAGAAAAAAATATATAATTACTGAACAAAAATTTGGAAGGAGTGATTGTTTAAAAAAAAATCATTCATTTATTTTTAAAGTCAGAGTTAGAGAGGTAGACAGAGAGACAGAAAGAGATCTTCCACCTGCTGGTACACTCTCCAGATGATTGCAATGGCCAATACTAGGCCAGGAGCTTCATCCAGGTTTCACATATAGGTGGCAGGGGCCCAAGCACTTTGGTCATTCTCTGCTGCTTTCCTCAGGCCATTAGCAGGGAGCTGGATCAAAAGTGGAGCATCCAGAACCTGAATTGGCACCTATATGGGATGCTGGCATCGCAGGTAGCTTAATCTGCTTCGCCACAATGCAGGTTCCTGGAGTGGTTTTTTTTAAAGAGACTATCAGGTCACATAAAACAAAGAGTTGTTTAGAGTATACACTTTTTCTTCTGTAAGATATAGGAGAAGTATGTATTTGGAATACTGGTGTGTAAAGAGGAAAACAAATGACAATCAGAGAAAAGAGTTCACTTATTAAAAGAGTGTTCTGGCTACTTTAAGATCATTTTATAATGCTGTTTTGGGAATCTACCCTAAGAAACTGTCTAATAAATGGCCCCAATTTATTATGAGATCATTTTAGTTCTTTAGAAACAAATTTTCTAAATGGATTAGAGCATACTGAACATTGTTCTACACAGAATTCTTCTGTGAAGTATTAATGCGGGAAAGCTTTTAACTGCTAAGGAAATCTTTTCAGAGAAAAAGGAGATCTTTATTAAATGAAAAGATAGCTATTAGGATAATAGCATAAAATATTCATTAAAGCAACAGCAAAAATTCAGAGAGATATCAAATGTGTAAAGCATGCAGTCCAATTGGCACAGTACTAGAAGATCTGTCACCTGTGTTTAGAGTTCGGTAGAGAAATAGAAGAAGAATGTTATCCTTAAAATTTCAGTTTTGCAAAGAGTATTACAGTAATATATTAGCTATAAAAATGATGTAGAATATTCTAGATAATTTAAGAATATTTAAATTCAAAATTGGTCCCAGCACTGTTTATGAAAAGTATTACATGAAGAGGACCTCTGCTCTGCTCTGGAAACAGTAGAAATGCGTTGATGTCAAATTCCACATTTATTTTCCCTACCACACATGAATCTATCCATGTTTCTAGCTTGGAGCACTAGCCCTCCCATGTGCACTGAAATGTATAGTGAGGACAAGCAAGAAGGCTCCTTTTCCTTCTTTGTCTTCCTCCCCTTCCCTTCTCCATAAGCTCGGTGGTGTGTTCTGTTCTTCCTCTTTGTTTTATTGGTAACCTAACTACCATTTGTATGTTGTTCTAGGTTGTTGTTTCAGAGGTTCAAGACACTTCAGAAGGGAATTTCTTAGTCCTTTTAATGTCAGAAGAATGGGGTTTTGGGCAAAGGTATGGAAGTAACAAATTATGCACCTGTTATGTTGAGTAAGAATAAACAGGATGTCATTATCTTTGCTTGGAGCTTAAATGCTTTTGATCAGCAAAATTAGGTGGAATGCCAACTATCCACTGCTTCCTTTGTTTTATTGTTCTGATTCTACCAATTAGCATTGTTCTATTGTTCAATTAATATCTGTTGAATGAATGTAGCAGAACATATAGCTGTATTTATCAGATCATTCATTCACACAATGAGATTAACTCCATCATGAACATATCAGAAACAGCTGTGATATTTATGACAAAAACACAGAAATCTAGAAAGAAGTGAAACTAAGATTCCCTGACATAATTGCTCTGCACTCATTTTTCAGGCTATGTAGACCTGGGATTGGTAGTCTTCTAAAGTATGTAGAGATGTTTGACTTATATGACTCCAGAGTTGATTTTCATCAAACAGATGACAGATGAATTCAGTATTTGGATATGGGGAAAGTCATGAGATTTCTGCTCATATTTTAATACACAAAAACTGTGATAATCAAAGAATGATTTTTACAATGAGGCCTTTCCATTTCATGCTTGTGCATGTGTACACATCTCTGTTCTCGCCTCTCACCTGGAACCTTACTCAAGGGCTGTAATAAGTATTAGGAAAGTGGTTAACCACATGAAACAGCATACTCGCTTATTACAGCTATGGAATGTTTTGTCTGTGATCTGAGCAAGCAAAAAGCATAATGGCTATCACAGACACAGAAGAAAAGGCAACTGAAATTCAACCATCACGAGGAGCGGACACTCTTCACCCTTGCTGGGACTCTGAAAATGCTTTCCTGCTTTTGGTGGGGAGAAGAACAGTTTTTTTTTTGGTAATAGTTCAATACTCAAACTTACCTGAAATGTTTCCAAACTTCTGAATTTACTATTCCTTTTTTTAAGGACACTTTCTGAATATCTGGTTCTTAACAATGTTTATTTGTTTCCATCTATGTGAAAGACAGAGAGAGGAGGGAGGTGAGGGATCTCCCATCTGCTTTATCTCAAATGCTCACAATACCCAGGGCTGGGCCAGGCCGAAGCCAGGAGCTCTATCCTGGCCTCCCCAGTGGGTTGCAGGGACACAAGCATTTGAACCATCATTTGCTGCCTCCTAGGCTACACTAGCAGGAGTTGTACTGGAAGCAGAGTTGCTGGGGCCTGATCTGACATTCCGGTACAAACAGTGCATTTATCGACTGTGACACAACATCTGTCTGTTTACTATCACTTCAGTCCTGACTTCCAGAAGCTTCTCTAGTCTTCTGAATGCAATTTTGCTTATAATATTTGATGACAGGACTTGCCTTACTTATCAACATGGAGCAAGTCCACTAGGAAGTCTTCACGACCTATAAGCAGAGAGCCCAGACAGAGTCCAAATAAATGTTGTGAGGATTCAGAAAAGCAAACACTGCAAGCAGGTGGTAAGGAAAGTCCAGTCTTGAAGAATGACCAGAACTACTGAGATTTCCAGTTTACTGAGAGAGGATGAGTTTGCAGGTCTGAGTTAGAGAACAATGTGCAAGAGGTCCCAAAAAAGGGATCCTCGTAAGCTCTCAGTTGCTGAGGAGATATGCAGTATTCCCCCACTTTTTCCCCCTCACCAGGTCTTCTCAAAGGACAGTTCTAGTCATGGAGCTGTGCTGATATGGCAGGGACAGCAGCAGCAGGGGAATGGCTGTGTTAGCAAAGCTGCATCTTTGGACAGAAGGGTCAAAAACAGCACTGACATCTGAGGAGTCTGTGAGCAGTGGAGTGCTCGTTTTTCTTTTTCTCTTGTTCCACTCAAAGCAGATGTAGGCACTCGGAAATGTGTGTGAGTTTAAGGAGAGAAACCCATGTTTCTGATCAAGAAAACCAGGAAGAGGGGCCCTCTGGAATTAGAAAATGAGAAAACCACAAGGAGGACAGCCCTGGAGAAGGGGACCCCCTAATGTATGTTCTAAACTGGCACAAGTCCCAAGCTCATTTCCAACTCATGAATGCATGGAATAGACCAAAGCAACAAATACTATATATTAAAAAAAAAAAAGCAGAGGAGAAGGCAATTAAAAATGGAAGACCTACAGAGAAAAGCCAATGAAAATAACAGCTGATTCTCTAAAAAAAAAAAAAAAAACAAAAACAAAAAACAAAAAAACAATACTGATCAACTAACCAGAGAGGAGATATTTTTTTTTTTTGACAGGCAGAGTGGACAGTGAGAGAGAGAGACAGAGAGAAAGGTCTTCCTTTTCCATTGGTTCACCCTCCAATGGCTGCCGCGGCCGGCGCTCTGTGGCCAGTGCACCATGCTGATCCGAAGCCGGGAGCCAGGTGCTTCCTCCTGGCCTCCCATGCAGATGCAGGGCCCAAGCACTTGGGCCATCCTCCACTGCACTCCCGGGCCACAGCAGAGAGCTGGCCTGGAAGAGGAGCAACTGGGACAGAATCCAGCGCCCTGACCGGGACTAGAACCTGGTGTGCCAGCGCCGCAGGCGGAGGATTAGCCTATTGAGCCACGGCGCCGGCCACATATTACGAGTTTTAAGGATGACAAAGGGGCTTTCACTACAGACCCTACAGAAAAAAATAAACAAAACATAACAAAACAAACTGGGTAATTTAGATGAAATGGACCAATTCCTTTAAACACACAAACTACAAAAATTCACTCAAGAAGAAACACATAGTCTGAATACTCTACAGTATTAAAGAAATTGAACTCACAAATACTTTCCAGCAAAGAACATTCCAGAGATTCCGAGATGGTAGAATAGGGAAAGGACATATTGCTTTAGGCCAGGGGAAAATAGTAGCAAAAAAACATGGAGGAACTGCATTCCCAGGGGAGACTTGGAGAGAAATCTGCAGGGGAAATTCTACAGACGAGAGAGGGACTCTGTAGATCAGCATGGAAGGTGCAGGTGCACAACATCACAGACACACACAGCACACAGTCCCAGAGCCACGAGCTGGAGCACGTGCCAGCTTTGGAGAATATGGTGAGAGCAGAATGCAGCAGCCTGTGCTACTGCTGCCAGGAGGAGAGCCTGGCAGACTATGCTGTCTTTGCGTCTGACCTGGAGCCCTAAGGGGGACAGAGCACCCACCCTACCCAACGAAAAAAGGAAATGTTTCTCTCTGTCCATTCCTCCACAATGGCACCTGGCAACCGGCCAGGAGAGGGAGCCATCTTGAACCCAGCAGCAGCTGTAGCAGCTCTTGTGTGTGCACCCAGAAACTGCCATGGACAAGGTGCCATATTAAAACCAACAGTGGCTACAGAGGCTTGTGTGTGTGTAGCTGGCAAAGGGTGGGGAGAAGGCACCATTTTGAACTCAGTAGCAGCAGTGGTGGATCTCGGGCATGCCTGGCAATTGATGGGGATAAGGAGCCACTTGGACACGAATAGAGGCCACAGCAGCTACTGTGCATGTGAGTGACCCAGGGATCTTAGCACAGGGAAACAGATCCACAATCTACACTGACTTTGGCTGGGAGGCCCGACAGTGGGCTGCACACCAATATAGGACTATGAGGTACCCCCACTCTCTCAGTGTTATCACAGGCTCCAAAGGCTAACCCCGACAAGGTAGAGCACCCACAGGCAGTAACTCTGGGGATGTCTCTGCCTCTCTGTGGATGGGCCAGGATAATGGGGTGGAATGGGTCCTCATGACTGCGGGAGCTTTGTGTGCTGGGACTGGCAACCATGTGGCTGCACAATACAGGGCAGGGTCTAGCCAGGTCTCTGGGCAAGCACTGGATGTGGACCAGAGGCTCACAGATCCCTTTCTGCCTGTGGGAGGTCCTTCCAGCGAGATCCACGCTCACACAAGCACTGCACAGATCCTCTGTGTGGTTTATGTGGCACTGCGGGTGTTACATTTACTGTGAGCTAACTCAGGGCACTGATCACCTTAGGAGAGAGGAGGGAAGGGTGTGATTATGCCAAAAGAGGTGTTCACACTCTCTCTCCTGCTGACAATGGTTCACTCCCCAAATGGCCACAGCAGCTAGGGATAAGCCAAAGCCAGGAGCTTCATTCGGCTCTCCCACACAGGTGCAGGGGCCCAATTACTTGGGCCACCTTCACATTAGAAGGGCGCTGGATCAGAAGAGGAGCAGCCAGGACTTAAACCGGCACCGATATGGGAGGCCAGGACTGCAGGAGGAGGCTTACCCTTCTATGGCAAAATGCACAGAGGATTTAAACAGATCATTCAGAGAAGGTATTCAGAAGGCAAGAAAACACATGAAACTATGCTCGATTTCATCAGTCAGGTAATGCACATTTAACCTGAAAGGAGATTAATGTTAATCTAGTTTAAGTCATGATACATGAGAAAGTGAGACATCACATACTAGAATGACATATTAAAAAATAATATTACCAAGTGCTGGCAAGATAGAGATCAGCTAGAATTCATGTATGTTGGTCACGGATATAGATTAACTTTTCAAAGAGACAACCTGAAAGGTCTCCGAGAATTGACTACTTCCTAACAGAATGTTGCTTGGCTGTGCAGAAATCAACGGGAAAGTCTTCCAGGATTTCTGGGTTTGACTTCAGACAGCTGGAGCAGCCCTGGTAATGAAAGGGCCCCAGCCTTGATGCTTCTAAACAGGAAAGCCCAGTGAGATTATGCGTCAAATAAGCTAACTTTAAACAAAGGGCACACTTCGATTTCCTGAGAAAAGCAAACATTGTTTTGCTGGCATGTATCTTGATGAATAGTTCTTTAGCTGAAGTTTCCAGAAGTGTTGAATTTTTAACTTCAATGTTTTCTTGGAATAACCCTTAAAATGTTAACAGCAAACTGTAAACTTGTCCTTGGTTACTAGGTGTGAAATATTTGTTTACTTATTTGAAGGAAAGGATATTCCCAGGAGCTCAGAGCCCACACAACAAACTTACAAGACACATTCTTTGTTAGGATTTATACAAAAACATTTTTAAGGCTAAAGGGATTTTAGAGGCATCATAGTTTTGGTTCTGTGCATTGGATTGTGTCATGGTTTAAACATATCCTGCCAAACCCATACTCTGGAAACTTTATGCCCAATGCAACGTTGAAGAGTGGATTCTAATGGAAGGTGATTAGGATACGAGGGAAGAACGAATGGATTAATGCTGTTATTCTGGGGGTGAGTTCATTAGAAAAGGGGGAGTCCAGTCTCTGTCACCCACTTTGTATTTCTGTCTTCCCTTGTTGGATGATGGGGCAAGGAAGTGTTTGCTTCTTGCTAGCCTCTTGATCTTGGACTTCCAGCCTCCAGAAAACTGGGAAGAAATAAGTTTCTATTCTTTATAATTTGCCCAGTCTAAGATCTTTTCTTTTAGCAGCATAAAACAAGCCAAGACAGTTATCACTATATCATAGAAAATAAGGAAGTTGATCTTACAGCAGACAACTAGATCTGTGATGAACAATATGGCAGCTGTGTGGCTATTTAAAGTCAAACTTAATAGTTCAGTTTCTTGGTTACATTAGCCCCCTTGTATTGCTGAACACATGGAATGGCCAATGTACATGTGCTACCAGTGGCCTTACTGGGTAACACTGACAGGAGAGGACATAGATAAAAGGAGGCCCTGGAGTCTGGTTGAGTATGGTTTTATTCTGGCTGTAAATCTCACCATTCCATAAACTGATGTAGAAACTTCCTATGTGGGAAGACTTTAAAAACCAGACATTGTGTGTCATATGCCTGTGTGTCAGATATATGCCAGATACACTGTAAATACTAAATAGACAATAATGATAATTCTCGTGGAGACTGACCACGAGCTACATACAATCTGCCTGGGCTAATTTAACTTTTTTTTCAAATAGTCTCCTCCAAGATTGAGTAACAATTCATGATGGTGAATAGGACATTCTATTTATATCCTCTTACTGGTTTACCTTTCTGAGATTCAGGGCTGAGTAGTAGAAGAGGAGGCTGTCCTTTTTAAATTTCGGATTCCCAGAAATGGGAAAGGCTAGTTTAACCACTACTCACTTACTGCATTTTAAATGAATTTGTGGGTTCCTGGAAAGTGAAAATGCATGTTGTGTGTTGGGTTTTTGGGAAAAAAAAATACACTTTAGTCTCTCTCTTCTTATTACTAAATCACTGCTTTTCAAATAATTATTAGGAAAGAAAACTACTGGCAAAGGACTATGTTTGTACATAAAAGAGAACAGTAGAAAACAGAAGCAAGAGAGAAGGTGGCTCTTAACTCATTCCAGGGATTCCTAAACCAAAACTTCAGGCTGAGCACATTTCATTAATTATTTATTTTTATTTCTTTGGTGTCACTGGGCATCATCATTCATAATATATTTACTCAAGATCCTCCCCACTCTAGAAATATGTTGTCTAATACTCTTCTTTGATGATCTCAGAGCAATGGCACACTTCACTGCAGAGCCCACTTAGAGGGAAGATGAGCTTCAGTGGGGTGACCTGTCACACCCCGCTCATCCATTACACCTCCTGTCACAACTGTTTACTTTTTCACACTGTGCTGAAGCCATTAAGGAGGAACACGAAGGTAGGATTGGCTACACGCTGTTCTCCTCTTGACCTGCCAAGGAATTAATCTTGAATGCTCAATTTAATGCTTTCTAACAATGGCTGCTGAGAGGGGAAAAAAGTCTGCTGCATTAAAAAAAGAAGAAGAAGAAAGAAGAAAGGTCACCCATTTAAAGCACAGAACTTAATTTCATTGACATACACCCATCACTTTAGCTTTGATGGAGAAATGGTAGCAAAAGGTCCACATCCTTTTACTACTTGACAAGACAGCCAGTGATGACCAGGGCAGAATGCTTACTTACATATTGAGGTGAAGAACAATCGGCAAATGGTACCGAGTTGTAAAAAGTCACTGTAAATGGTGGTGGTTTATAGAGAGCTGTACTTTTCTATCATTGATTTGAGAAAGGACTTTAAAAACTTTTTTTTTTTTTTTGTATTTACTAAATTCAATTTAGGGATCATTTTTTTTTAAATCTTCATGAAATTTGTATAGTCATGAAATTTGATGAAGGAAAGGTACATGTATAATCCCCTTCCTACATGGACATGAAGAATTTAAAAAAGGCAGAAAACATAATCTATAAATAGACTAGGAAAAAACTAGAATCACAAGTCACGAATAAAAAAAGTTTGCTCAAAACAGCAGAATTTGCTCCAAATTAAGGTAATAAGACAAAAGCCAACAGATCACTGTGAGATCCTCTTGCAAAACACAGTTCTTTCCGAATGTGTTAGCAGGTCCTAGAGAGACTCAGCCAACAGCCCATTCCCGAGGAACATGAGGACTAAGCTGGTGAACAGGGCGTCACAGACAAAGGGACATTCTTGCACAGTTGTCTCCTTATAACCTTGAGACACATACTGGAGAGGAGTTGAACAGGAGAGAAAAAGAAAGGAAGGAAGGGATAGAAGCCAAGTCCAACTGATGAAAAAATTTCACTAAGACTCTCCCCAACCACTGGCTCAGGAATTTGCTGTAGCAGAGGACACATATTTTTCTCAAGCAGACGAGATAAGACAAATGTGTCTATGTGAGTCACGACTTACTCCCGGTGCGCTTCTGCTAGTGCAGGGCAAGGAGAAAGCCACATGTAGATGACTCATAGTCAGCAAGGATCATAGATGGTGCCTGCACACGGTTACCCACAATTCCCCATCTCATATGAAAAAAGAAGTCAAAACATCTAGAATCTTTGGTAGGGAGGGAGAATGTCAATCAGTTCAGGAAAGGAATTAAGAAATGGAATAGAGCGATGAAAGGTGCTCATACAGAAATTAATGAGAGGCAGAAAACCATTATTGTAGAAAAGGAAAACACATCAGAACCGAAGTCGAATGGATATTGGTAAAAAATAGAGGCAATGACAAGTTGGGGGAAGCATAAAATATAAAATAAATGCAAAACAAAACTAAAAATCAATGAACATTGCACTAGGTACAGCAAACAGATAATAGAGTATCCTTAATATAGAGAATTGGAAAGTCCATTAACTAAAAAAACCCAAAGCAATCCAAAATCTGTTCAAAGGCACAACAGAAGAAAAATCTCCAAGCATATCTGCAGATATATCATAACAAATAGTCACAGGACAATCAGTATCATGATATATCCTCAAAGTTTTTGAACTTCAAGGGTAGAAAAAGAAATCTGGAGGCATTGAATCAAAAATAGTAAATCATCTACCAGACCTAAAAATCACACTGGTCTCAGACATCATGGTAACAGGTGTTCCCAGAAGACACGGAAGCAGTATCTACTTATTTATTTATTTATTTATTTGATGGGCAGAGTTAGACAGTGAGAGAGAGAGAGAGAAAGGTCTTCCTTTTCCATTGGTTCACCCCCCAAGTGGCCGCTATGGGCGGTGTGCTACGGCCGGCACGCTCTGCTGATCCGAAGCCAGGAGCCAGGTGCTTCCTCCTGGTCTCCCACGCGGGTGCAGGGCCCAAGCACTTGGGCCATCCTTCACTGCCTTCCTGGACCACAGCAGAGAGCTGGCCTGGAAGAGGAGCAATCGGGACAGAATCCAGCGCCCTGACCGGGGCTAGAACCCAGGGTACTGCTGCCACAGGTAGAGGATTAGCCAAGTGCGCCGTGGCACCAGCCAATCTACTTATTGTTATAGGAAAAATACACCAGCATGCCTTATCTGGATTCCAGTCACTTTTAAAAACCAAGGCTCATTCTTAATAAGTAAATTCTTGGAAAAACTCAGAATCCAGGCCACCAAGAAATAAAAAAAAGGATATATTTGTACAATTTAGGGAGGGGAAACTGTAGAAAGAAGACTTGGTCCTATTTACCTTCAGAAAAAACTTACTGTTAAACTACTAAACGAATTGAATAAAACAGAATGTAAATTTTATTAAGGATCATAACACCAATCTAATAATATAGCAAATATGATTTTGTTGTGATGGGCACAGGAGGAAACAGAAGTTGGCTATCTTCATCTTCTACAGCAAGCAAGTCAACCATGGTTTCCTAAAAGTATTGCTATATACCACTGTGGAGAATATATGTATTATAAGAAGTGAAACAATAGTTGAGGCATAGGTGTATATAAGTGTGTTTGCATACATGTGTATATATGTGTGCATATTTGTGATCCTAATTGTCACCTTTGACAGGGTAGACACGTTGGCAGGAAAAGCCAGTTCCTATTTAGTACAGTATGAAATTGCTGTTACTTTCGTAAGTCATATCAAATAACTTTTCCATCTGAATGGATAAACACGTTTACTCTGCATGGTCAACATGTTGAGCTGATGATTTATTTTGCTGCATAACTTATTTCTGAAAATATTTCCTTTCTTGGGGAGCAGCAAGATGGCGGAATAGGAAGGGAGCACACTATTAGTCCGGGCGAGAGACAGGTTAATAAAAGTGGAGATACTGCAGGGTCAAGGAAGAGTAGGGGAAGAAACAGCAGAGGAAACTCTTCTGGAACTAGTGATTCACAGTGGACCTGTGTGGAGAGCGTGGGAGCCCAAGTTCGGGACACCAGCGGCAGACTCAACACACCAGTCAAACCAAAGAAAAGAAGAAGAAATTAGAAATCTAAAAAATATTGTCGGGAATCTACAGGATACTATTAAAAAACCCAACATTCGGGTTCTAGGAGTTCCTGAAGGCATGGAGAGGGAGAAAGGATTAGAAGGCATTTTCAGTGAGATACTAGCAGAAAATTTCCCAGGTTTGGAGAAGGACAGAGGCACCTTAGTACAGGAAGCTTATAGAACCCCTAATAAACATGACCAAAAGAGATCCTCACCACGACATGTTGTAATCAAACTCACCACAGTGAAACATAAAGAAAAGATCCTAAAATGTGCAAGAGAGAAACGTCAGATTACTCTTAGAGGATCTCCAATTAGACTCACAGCAGACTTCTCATCAGAAACCCTACAAGCTAGAAGGGAATGGCGAGACATAGCCCAGGCACTAACAGAGAAAAACTGCCAGCCCAGAATATTATATCCTGCAAAGCTCTCATTTGTGAATGAAGGTGAAATTAAGACTTTTTATAGCAAACAGAAACTGAAAGAATTTGTTGCCACTCATCCTGCCCTGCAAAAGATGCTTAAATATGTGTTACACACAGAAACACAGAAACATGGTCAACAATATGAAAGAAGATAAAGGAAGGAAACCTCATAGCAAAAGATCACAGGAAGCTCAATTTCTCTTTGACATAGAATTAAACTCTGATGCTCTGTTAAAGCAATGTATTAAAGTAATCTATTATGTTCTCTTGATGTCTGTTAAATTCTAATTGTTCAAAAACAGCTGAATTTTTATTAAGAGCTATGGGTTATTTAAATATGTGCTTATTTTCAAAGATTTGAATAATCACCTTGTAACAATGATCAAATTTGGTCTATGTTATGTCATGATTTTAAGGAATCTTATTTCAACCAGATATTTTGGATTTTGAGCCTTCTTGGCATTCTTGACAGGCATTCAAAAAATCAAAGTTTCAAACAATCTGGTCTCTAAAATTTCCAGTAAATCGTGGACTTTGGTTTTTCCAATTTGGGCCCAACTGAAAAAATCGAAGGACCTATGTCTCTCATCTTATAGAAACACCAACTAATCAGGGTATTTGGATTATATTAGAAATACTGTCAAGATGTGATGTGGTACCAAACTTTAAGTTTCTATAATGGAAAATGCTATTAATACAAATGTTTGAGAATTAAAAAGTCTAATGATCTTGTGTTACTAGACATGATAGTTATCTTAATGAGAAAGCCCCAGAGGCCTAAAGGGTTAAATACTTGTAAAATCCTACAGGTGCTTTCAAAAATACTGTGAAGTAAGCAAGTGCCTCTTGTTGATGAGTTTATAATTTTAAACATGGCGACTTAAAGTCTTTTGTCATCCACAGTTATATATGATTTGCTGCTCATAAAACTAAAGCGTTGTTGGTTCTGTGTTTAGCTGTCCTCCTATAGGTTCCTATGGACTTTTTCCAGCCACTTCTATTGTATTCAGTACTTTGGGATGGCTCTGTAAACAGATGAAGCCAATAATGTATTAACAGTACCAACTGAGAGAAAGTATGGTTAACTGAGGTTACTAAAAACAAAAAGCAATTCAAATCAATTGGCAATCTACAAAAAGAGTTAAAGATTTTAAAAGCTATTATTAAAATTGCTATATTGGTCTACTATGCTATGTTATATGTGTGTACATATTGTATGTCCACATGGGGAAATTTTATTAAGAGTTTTATTTTAAATGGCTTATAGATAAGATTGTCCACAAATTTAAGCTGCTAAAATCAATCAACGATACATTTTAATTTGTGTGACCTGAATCTCTGTATCATATGTTTTGAACTTGTTGGCAGAAAGAAACTAAAAACATTTTATATGGTTGTGCTTAAGTTTACTGGTTAAACAAACTACACCATGTTAGATATTTAAGAGGTGTTTCCAAATACATGATTCTTAAAATTTCTAGAAGGCATTGGACCTTCTGGTAAATGTTTTCTTAAGTTGTTATCTAATGGTTGAAATGGTTTGCTAAGTATTCATGTAATATTGCTATTGTCAGCAAGTGATCTAGGACTTGCTCCCTCATTTCTCTATTCTAAGCCCAACTTGTTCTTTCATTTCTCTATTCTCCTCAAGGTAGGAAACTAATTCTATTATGAAGGAATCTGTAGGACGCACAATTTAATCTTTAGACCTTATAAAAGAGATGGCTAATATTTTTCTGTAATAGCATAGCCAAAATAAGAACTTTAATAATAATCTCATAGCTAGATTCTCTTCGCCATCAGTGAAGTATACAGTATGTAGAAAAAACCTCCCTTTCAGACTAAAGGGAAAGAAAGTTTTAAAGTGAGAATATAATTTTCCTCAGGGGCATTGTCTACCTTAGAAAAACTACTACAGAACATGCCTGTGACTATAGACTTGTAGTTCAGGCCACCGACGATTAGAGATGGGACTTGGGCACTCCCTTGACTTGCATCCTCTGGTCTGCTTTAACACAAACCAGGAGGAAAAGAAAGCTAGGCATCAGAAGCAATGGGTGGCAGGCCTATTAATGGCTGATCTGGACAGTGATCTGCCCTCAAGGAGACCCAACAGGCCAGTCCACTGCAGTGGCTTTCAATGTGGTAAGCCTGGGCTTCAGCAGAAGTCAGCTTGTGAAGAGCCCTGGCAGCTCTGCCAAGAGTTGGATCACTGGAAATGGACCTGCCCTGGAGTCGAAGGATGCCCAGGTCAGAGCCACAGATCTTATTATTATCTCTAAGCTGAAAAGCCCTTCACTCAGCCCAACTTCCAAAGTGACCACTGCAGCTGAGGGGATGGTCAAGTAGGGTCAGCAACATTGCAGGCAGAACTGTAAATTTCTTGTTAGAGATGCCACCTGCCTTTACCTGGCCAGCTCTCCTCCCAGGCCAGCCAAGTAATGAAAGTCAACAGAGTGCCTTCCCCTAGGAGGTTCACACCTCCCTTAGGATGTACCCCATGTGAAGAGGTAGATAGTTCTGGGCCACTTAACTTACAAGGCCTAAAGCCCACCAGATTATTATCAAGCCCCTTCT
The DNA here is from genome assembly GCF_033115175.1 of Lepus europaeus. Lineage (NCBI taxonomy): Eukaryota > Metazoa > Chordata > Mammalia > Lagomorpha > Leporidae > Lepus > Lepus europaeus. Next base: position 161,309,605 of record NC_084828.1, on the reverse strand, counting down.
ATCAGGTTCTATTTGCCTCTCAATCAGAAAACTTCATTGTAGCTTAGTCAGCACCTTTCTTAGCTCCTCTAATAATGACTCTGTCCTTTGTTCTAGACCCTGTCTAGCGTACTTGGGCCTCATTCCTTTGTAATCATAACCTCTACTCTACCACCAATGGCTCTACTCCCAACCTGTGTGTACTGATGGTCCTCTTCCCCACTTAATGCTGTATAATTGTTCAAACCTGGTAAATGCCACTCTTAGGATCATTGGTTACTATCCTCACTCTGTCTTTTATGACCTTGTCTAAATATGATCAGAGTCGGCAAACTTGGAAGGCTTCCATAGCCTTGGCAACTCATGACGACAGCCTAGGGTGGTTACTGGCGCCATAAACTAGACTGTCAATTTGTTGGGTCAACAACAGGAGCCACTGTGCACTTGCTCCTCATGTGGGATCTCTGTCCTTAATGTGCTGTACCTTTTGATTTAATGCTATAACTAGTACTCAAACAGGATGTTTCACTTTGTGTGTCTATGTGGGTGCAAACAGTTGAAATCTTTATACTAAATTGATCTTCTGTATATAAAGAGAATTGAAAATGAATCTTGATGCAAATGGAAGGGGAGAGGAGTGGGAGAGGGGAGGGTTGCGGGTGGGAGGGAAGTTATGGGAGGGGGAAGCCATTGTAATCCATAAGTTATACACTGGAAATTTATATTCATTAATAAAAGTTAAAAAAAATTTCCTTTCTTTAACTCAACGATATTCAGACCTTTATCTGTCAATTTTAATTTTCAATACAGATTCAGCAGACATATATAACTCATGAGTTCACTCACATGCTCATCAAATGACTTTTAAACTGTACACCTGCTTTCTAAGTCTTTTGAATTTCCCAAGTGCTACCATAGCGTCCAATCACTGTCTTCTGGATAGAAGACTACAGCTTGAAACAGTCAGGAAACTGGCTCACCCACGAAAGCAAAGCACCTAATTAATTCAGCTGATAAAAATCATGTAAACTCCCAGTACTGTGGGTTCTCATATGATTGGTCTCTTATTGCATCACGTGTTCTGAACCTTGAAAATGAACATGGAATTAGATCTTCCTAAAGTGCAATTATGGATAACTGTGGACAGTTCCACAGCCCATACGTCAAGCCCTCTTGTGTTGCTTCTTGATGTGTGTCTAGTGTGTCTCCCTGTATTGATTTACAGAGCAGTCTGATAGGGAGAGACATGGAGTTGGGGAGAACATGCTAGTAACTGAAGGGAGATACTGTTTTTGACTAAGTAGCCACTAGCAATTCAGACAGCAGCCAACCTGCTGGAAGAAAAGTTGAATGCAAAGTCAGATTCTTCTCTCTCAGTTGTTTACTGTTTTGCCTATAATGTACAGGATAGAGATGGCATTAGTCATGAGGATTTGTAGGTTCAGAGGTTTTATTCTGAGAAAACATCAAAATTTGCGCAAGGAGATTCACAAAATGCTTCAAGAATTCATTGTCAAATGGATTGTACGCCTCCCTTCTAAAGTGACTGGCCATAGTATTTCTTTCCCCTATGCAAAATATTGCAATGGCACTACTTGTGGGTAAGACTAAATCACGCTGAAGTCAGAGCAAGTTCACTGCTATTTTAGAGTAATTGCAATCTTGCTCCATTGTTTGTTTAACAAAAGCTCTTGTAATACCTATTAAAATAAACTTCAATACTATAAAGAACTGTCTCATTTTAGAGAGTAAACACTAAGTGTAACTGAAGATATTTGTTCCTCAACTGATTATCCAAGTAACAAGGAAAATGTAACATCTAAATAAATATGATGGTAAATCATTTTTTATTTTTTATTTATTTTTTTTTTTATTTTATTATTATTTTTTTTTGACAGGCAGAGTGGACAGTGAGAGAGAGACAGAGAGAAAGGTCTTCCTTTTGCCGTTGGTTCACCCTCCAATGGCCGCCGCGGTAGCGCGCTGCGGCCGGCGCACCGTGCTGTTCCGATGGCAGGAGCCAGGTGCTTATCCTGGTCTCCCCTGGGGTGCAGAGCCCAAACACTTGGGCCATCCTCCACTGCACTCCCTGGCCACAGCAGAGAGCTGGCCTGGAAGAGGGGCAACCGGGACAGGACCGGTGCCCCAACCGGGACTAGAACCCGGTGTGCCGGCGCCGCAAGGCGGAGGATTAGCCTGTTGAGCCACGGCGCTGGCCGGTAAATCATTTTTAAATTTTATTTTAAAAATCTTATATGGAGGTGTGGGAGTATGGGGGAAGAGAGAGAGAGGGAGGGAAGGAGGCAGGGAGGGAGGGATCGATCCTATTACAATATCCATAATCACCAAGGCTGGTCCTGCAGGGAGCAAGGAACCAGAATTCAATGCAGGTCTTCCACAAGGGTGGTGGGAACAGAAACTACTTGAGCCATTACCTACTGACTCCTAGGGTCTGCAATGATAGGAAGCTGGGATTGGGAGCCAGTGTCAGGAGCCAAACCTCGGTAATCTGATATGGAATGTCAGCATCGTAACTACCACATTAACTGCCCACCCTGATGGCAAATATTTTACTAACCTGAACACTCTTTCCCCATGTGTGCTATAAAATTGAATTTGCACATGCAATTCCACATGCCTAAAAAGGTTATAGTTGCCTTTATCAATATAGTTACTTATAATCATTTGAACCTCCAGAAACTTAGATATTAGCTTTATTACATATCTATTTTCTTTTTCCTAAGATTTATTTATTTGAGAGGCAGAGTTACAGAGATAGAGAGAGACAGAGAGAGAGGTCTTCCATCTGCTGGTTCAGTTCTCAAATGGCCCCAAAGGCTGGAACTGGGCTGATCCGAAGTCAGGAGCTTCTTCTGGGTCTCCCACATGGATGCAGGGGCCCAATCACTTGGGCCATATTATTGCTTTCCCAGATCATAGGCAGAGAGCTGGATCAGAAGAGCAGCAGCTGGGACATTAACCAGTGCCCATATAGGATGCCGGCACCACAGGCAGAAGCTTAGCTTACTATGCCAGAGTGTCAGCCCCAATATATATCTATTTTCTAATTTTAGGGGAAATAAATGCATTTTCATTCAGATGACCAAACTTTGCCAAGCAAAGGGTGGTATACTATTTGTTATCAGAGGCTGTTCAAATTTAGCTTTTCTTTAAGATCCACTCAAAGACATCATCATGCTATTGAAGCAAATTAAAGAACCTACTGGTCAGAAATAACTACTGTCAACATTGGCCTTGGTTGTCTCCCTCATAAATGTGTGTGTGTGTGTGTGCAAATGAAGGCATCTGTATCATTCCTATCTAAGTATAAAATTCTCATTTTCTAACATTTTATCATAAAATTTCAGATAATTTTTTAAATTTTTATTTGACAGAGAGAGACAGAGAGAAAGGTTCTCCTTTTTTCTGTTGGTTCACCCCCCAAATGGCCGCTATGGCCGGAGCTACACCGACCCAAAGCTAGGAGCCAGGAGCTTCCTCCCGGTATCCCACATAGGTGCAGGGGCCCAATCACTTGTGCCATTCTATTTATTTTTTTTGACAGGAAGAGTGTACAGTGAGAGGGAGAGACAGAGAGAAAGTTCCTCCTTTTTCCATTGGTTCACCCCCCCCCCCCCCCAACGGCTGCTGTGGCTGGCATACCGCGCTGATCCAAAGCCAGGAGCCAGGTGCCTCTCCCGGTCTCCCATGCAGTCTCCACTGCCTTCCCAGGCCTCAGCAGAGAGCTGGACTGGAAGAGGAGCAACAGGGAGGAGAACCCGGCACCCATATGGGATTCTGGCACTGCAGGCGGAGGATTAGCCAAGTGAGCCATGGCGCCAGCCCCCAGATAATAATTTAAGAAAGTTTTATTTATTTGAAAGGCACAGTTACGCACACATACATGCACACCGGGGGACAGAGGGTGAGGGGGGAGAGAAGGTGAGGGGGGAGAGAGGGAGAGAGAGAGAAAGGGTGAGGAGGGAGAGAGGGAGAGGAGGGAAGGAGGGAGAGAGGGAGAGAGGGAGAATCTTCTTTCCATTGATTTACTCCCCAAATGGCTGCCATCGACAAGGCTGTACTGGACAAAGCCAAGAGCCAGGAACTCCATCCAGATCTCCCATGTAGGTGGCAGGAGCCCAAGCACTTGGGTCAGCTCCTGCTGCTTCTCAGTCACATAGGCAGGGAGCTGGATCGGAAGTGGAGCTTCCAGGACTGGAACTGCAGCTTACGTGTACTACTGGTGTCAAAGGCAGTGGCTTAACCCACTACACCACAACGCTGGCCTCTCAACCAACCATTGTTAAAGCCACATCATGGCATTCTATCCTACTAACATATTATTTTGGAGAGATTAAAAAAATTATTATGCCATGATATATTAATTATTGGGAGTTAAAGAATTCTAGGAAGTATAAGGTTCTTACAGTCATGTTGAAATATGTTAAAGTGATTCTGACCTACTGAGTGTATCTCCCACTTGAAGGCATTTAATATTCTTGCCAAATGGAACCCAGAGAAAGGACACCTTGCACTTCTTTCCCTTGTCACAGAGCTCCCATGCAGCCCGCGGGACCTGCCTGACTGAAGAGACTTCTCCCAGTAAAACACCCAGGTTACACCTGAGCACACCGAAATGCTCTGTTCTTCCCTTTGTTCTATCAGGGTGTTTTATTTCTGTGTTACGGTACCCAAGCTCTTAGTGATCATTCCACAGGTCATTTTTGAATTCACAGATGAATGGATGGGTACAGTAATCCAGAATTTTACATGGTGGCGAGAGAACATTCACAGCACTGGTTTGGGCATCACCTGGCTGTGTGTGTAAAACCACCACAATTCATTGGGTCACCAGATCTATGACATTCAGGGTACTACAGAGCCAGCACCTGAAGGTGTTTTGTCAGAGGAATTGAAGTCCTTATCAAAGTTGTGTAAATATGATATAAAGTAAGAGCTAAAAACTGTTAAGAGTGCAGGCAAACTTCACTTTCTACCTGAAAATCTAATTTCTGTAATACTCAGTAACTTTGCAGAGAGAAAACATCTTGAAGTCCTAACATCTGAATCTAAGGTGTGTAATTAAAAGCTTTGGCCAGTTTCTGAAGTGTCCAGTAGATCTGAGCTTCAGTTTGCCACTAGTACAGATGCGGCCCACTTGGGACAGGTGTTTGGTGCGGTGTTAAGACACCAGTCGGGATGTCTAATCAGAGTACCTGCGTTCAAGTCCTGGCTCCTCTTCCAATTCCTGCTTTCGGCCAAGGTAGAGATGACGGCTTAAGCTGTTGGATCCTTGTCACCCACATGGGAGACCTGGATTGATCACTGGACTCCCAGTTTTAGCTTGGCCCAGCTCTAATTATCCGGTGGGCACTTGGGGATCGAACAAACTGATGGAAGCTCTGTCTCTCTGGCTTTGAAATATAATGAAAATATATTAGAAAAAATTTCAACCTCATTTTATCTTTTTCTTGCCTCTTCGTGGGTTTTAATATGGCTCCTTGTCAAAGTTATTTTTCCCTCAATATACTTCATATGATAGTGCACACTCCCAATTTTCCTGAATATATTGGTTATGAACAAGCACGTAAATTAAGACATCTCTCTTTTGTCTTCAGTCTAATTTTGCAAGCTAACCACTTACTTCTTGGGATTAACAAACTATTAAGAAAGTTTATGTTCAATTCCACAAAATATGCAGCCCAGTGTTGTGTGAATTGGGGCCACTCATTTTTAAGAGTTCAGTTTCCTCCTCTGTCATAATCAGGACATTAGACTAAACCATCTTCAAGTGTTAACATTCTATGGTGTTCTGTTTCCAAGTACACCACTTCTTGGCTATACTTTGATATGTTTAGAAAAACTCTTAGTACTCAAGAGTATAATTCAGAAAATTACTAAATATTTAGAAATCCTCTTAGGTCAAATAAAAGGACAGTGTATAGTAAATATACCAAGTTTGTTTTGCCAAAGCTGGGAGTTCAGGATAAAATACACTGGATCAAAAGGTTTTAAAAATGCACAGGTTCAGAGCTAAAAATAGGCTTGAAAAAAGTCTGCAGTATGTGCAGAATATCACGTCACTTTACAAGCACTTCCATGGTAAGTGCTCAATAAATGGTAGCTAATTTTTCTCTTTATGTTTTACTGTTCCTTCTTTTAAGGGACTGCTTTTTCCACATGCAACTATTGTACAAGGATGATGAGCACCTATTAATGTCTTCATTCACGCATTTAACAATGATTTATCAGACAACTAGTAAATGCAGGCACTGGGCTAGATTTTACAGATCTAATGGCAAGCCAGAAAGTGTGTTTCTTGCCATCACTTAGCTTTCAAGCTTGTCACTGTAAAGTATTTAAAAAAATACATTAGAATAGAAGGCACTTGCTCTCTGTTCAAGCAAGAATGCAAATTGCTACTTCTGTGCTTGTTATCAAATTTATATGGCTATTCCTTCCTGTCACTACACTTAATATCCTTTAAGTACTTTTTCTTACAAAAATAAATCCTAATGAAATACTACTGTGCAAGAAAAATGAGCTAAACATGAATATATATAACAACATAGATGCTAAGTGACAGAATTCAAACACAAACAACATGTATGATTCCATTTCTATGAAATTCTACAAAAGGTGCAGTAGAGTGATAGAAAGGACCTCAAATGGTTGCTCAGGGCAGGGGGCTAGGGGATGGGACCCACTGCAACAGGACACCAGGAAACTGTTCAGTATCTTGACTATGGCAATGATTATTTGGTTATACAGAGTTACCAAATTCATCAAAACATGCATACAAAGGGTAAATTTATTGTTTATAAATTAATCTCCAATTTTATTCACTTCCTGAAAAAAATTAAAAAGAGAGAAGTGACAAGAAATAACAGAAGTCAATGATCACATTCATTCCTGTAGGTTTCCTATTTATTCTCCAAGTATGTTATATACCTGGAACACCTTCGATTTTCACTTCACAGAAAATGCCTTAAACTGGTTATATTTGAATATAGGCTTAATTTATCAAAAGCTGAGAATAAGAAATCACTAGGAAGAATGTTACAATATTTTCCACAACACTACCATTAAAGGCAAAGTTCACTAAGCTTTTTAAGTTCCCTTATATAATGACCTAAGTAAAAAAATTCTTAGGATTTAATGTTAGAAAGTTTCTAACAAAATAGTGTTAATTCATTTCATCCATGATTTCTTTTTTATTTTCCTGCCAGGGAACTCAGAGACAAACACTCATTCTAGTATAATGGTCAATTGCACCAACTATGTTAGGTTTGATATTTAGTGTCTTTTTTCTCCTATCTTCCCTTTGTTGGCATGACATTTTTGTTAAAAATACATCTTGCAGGTAAAGAAAACTGCCTGTAACGTTGGCCTCCCATATGGGCACCAGTTCAAGTCCAGGTTGCTCTACATCCTATCCAGCTCCCTGCTAATGTACCTAGGAAAGCAGCAGAAGATGGCCCAAGTGCTTGGGCCCTTGCTACCAAGTGGGAGATTCGAAAGAAGCTCCTGGTTTCAGTCTGGCCCAGCTCTGGCCATTGCCGCCATTGGGGGAGTGAACCAGCAGATGAAAGATCTCTGTCTCTTTGTCTCTCTGTAGCCCTGTCATTCAAATAAATAAATAAATCTTTAAAAATACATCTTGCTAAATTTAGAATAAGCTTATCAATCATATAGAAGTCTATAGGCACTTTGACAAAGGCAGCTTATGAAACTTTTCTTGACATGTAACTTCTCAGGAATGAACCAAGTGACTCAATGACACGCCCAGAGGGTTCAAAGTCAAATAATCTGGGATAAGGAATCAGGGAATAGTCAGAAAGGAAAACTTTGAAAACTTTGAAGAGTTTGGAGACAGATGGTCACTGATTTATAGAGTTCAAAAATAGCTAAACATCACAGAGTGAGGAGGAGGGGAATCCATTATATAGAGTCCTCGGGCCTTGGGCTGCAACTGTCACACATCTGCCCCAGGATGTCTTCTGCACTGGGTAGCTCTGCCTCTGGAGAAACACCTTATTAGTGGGATTCACCCTGTTGATGAATTACACTAATGCATCATAAGAATGACAGGTCACACCAGTGATCTATTGCCAAGTACCTTAACGAGAGCGATCGCTCATTCTGATCAAGCTCCCATGAAAGAAAGCCCCCGTCTTCAGAACTCATCCACAAGCCGTTTCTGCTTAATTACAGGATACAACATGCACTAATAGTAATGTCAAGATGTTCTTTGGCACCATGTTTTTGGCACCGATCAAAATACGATTCATTGCTCTGCTCTACACACTAGGAGATGCTCACAGGGGACACACAGTCTCAAGGGGAGAAGCAAGACATCCTGGAATTCATTTCTTGGCTGGAAGCACACACACATTTCTACAGATCTCTAAATCGCTACCTCAAAAATGCAGGCTGCAGTCCTTTTGTCAGTCAAATTGCCCTAGAAGCCGAATTTGGTTCAAAGGAGATGAAGGAGAGAGGAAGAGAAAAAATACAGTGCCTTCCCTTTGAGTCTGACAGAGAGAGTTTATCATACAAGTTGTATCTTCACAATGACAGATGACTTTCATATGCGTTAGACTTAACAATAAACCCACCCATGTCTTGAGCTTGTGCAGAATTTTGACAGCGCTGGTATCAGCCTAAGAAAAATATGATGATGACAAAGAAGAGGAGGGTTCTTCATTCAACTTCTAATAATAATAACTACCATTTATTAGTTGCCTGCTTTGTGTCAGGTCAGGTAGTAGACCAGACACCCTGGTTTCTTAAAAATGTAGGTAATGATGTAGGAGCCTGTATAACGATACAGAGCTATCTTAGTAGCTCTGTTATGAATTGATATAACATAAGGACAAAGAGGAGTCTCTTGATCAGGCTGGGAAAACCATGAAGAAACCAAGTTTTCCCTTTTGTCTTAACTTCCAGGCAGCTTAGAAAATTTAGTAGTTAACATTAGTCGTTGCTCTCAGTGTTTCTCGCCTTCAACATCTGGCTGCTATTCACATACCCTTGTTTAATTGGTTTTACTGTATCTGCATCTTGTATCATAAGCCACTTCATTTTTTTGAAGTGGATCATAAATTACAACTAAAAAAGTAGAATTTGCCAAGTGGTGAGCTTTTGTGTTTGAAGCTTAAAAATGAAACTAAAAGAATAATATCTTAAACCATGCACTGATTTACATTTTTGCAAGTGCTATTTGTTGATCTAACTTGAACTGCATCAGTGACCCCATTAGAAAGCCAACGCCATGAATGATCATCTCCACTTGCCCAAAGTCAACCACAGAGCAGTGGCTGGGTTAGCTATTGAACTCGGGTCTTGTAACCCCAGGATACAATGCTTTCTTAAAAGAAAAATCGCAATACCAATGAAATGACTTTCACGAATCGCTAAATACTTGTTCAAAACACAATAGCAAAGTTACTGCAAGATGAATTTTCACATACAGAAAATTGTTTTGTTTTTCTATGTAGAAAGAATAATGTCTCTGAATACCGGCTGCTGAACTACACAGATAGGGAAATAGAGCCGTCTGAACAAATGTTTGAGTTAGAATTGACAGAGAAGAAGTCCAAAGGAAATTCAATTAACCAGCAGCAGCTGCATGTAACAATTTTATGAAAAGTAGGTTTTTTTGTTAAGATGATATAGATGTATTCTTTCAGATGTACTTGTTCATTATTCCCATCTCTCTATTTGATAATTGTCTTTAGGAGAAAATGAATTCAACTCATTTCTTCAAGTGTTTTGCTCTGAGCATAGTAATAGCTTTAAAATGAGGTATGTGTATCACATGAGGTAGATTTATTTCTATTTTTGATCTCAGATTTTTTTTCCCATAGGAAGCATCACATTTGACTTTATGAATCTATTTGTGGAGCTGGAAGGGTGACTGTGTAGGGTTCTGCATCCTGAAGCCATCTCAGAGTGCGCTTTTTTGACCAATCTAATGGAACTTCCTGAAGCCGTGAAGTTGTGGTCCATGATCGAGCACAACAGCCAGGAAATGCCATCTTTGAAAACAAAAGCACTGAGTGTAGGTTGTATTACAGGATTGTGATCGAGACTGGTGTTGTGGTGCAATGGGCTAAGCTGCTGTTTGCAAAGCCAGAATCCCATAATGGAGACCTAGTTCCAGTCCCAGTTGCTCTGCTCCCAACCCAGGTAACTGTACCTGGAAAAGCAGAAGATGGCCTAAGTACTTGGGACTTTGCTACCCACATAGGAGATCCAAATGGAGTTCCAGGCTCCTGGTTTTGTCCTAGCTCAGGCTGGGTCACTGCTGCCATTTGAGGAGTGAACCAGTGGATGGCATTTCTTTCTCTGTCTCTTTTCTGTCTGTTGGTCTCTGTCAAACAAATACATCTTTTAAAAAAAATTAAATCAGATTCCAATAAAACAGGGTTTGGGGTGGGGTTTGGTGGTAGGAAGGTTCGCATGGCACCCTACAGCACGTATAAGACAACAGCAAAGGGACAGATGTACCTCTCCATCCCTGTCCTGAGATCCTTGCTTTTGGCACCAACAGATGCATTAGGTTTTAGAAAAAAATTGGTGATCTCAGACCTTGAGCAATAAATTAGTGTTACTTCTGAAGGTAAAGACTCAAAAGGCTCAAAAATATCACATAATTTTCTAAATTTCCTCCTCCTGTACTCTTTATTTTGTTACAATAGCAGCCAGAAAAAGAAAAGAAGGTAGCTTGAAATTTCCTTAGTCTTTACTTTAAGTTGACATATGGAGGTACAATGACATTTTAACCTAGAGACAATTTATCAGTTTGCTTTCAAGAGAGATCATTCAAAATTGACTTTAATAAGGAAATTTCAGGTATCATTTTATATGTATTACACACATATGTGTATGTGTATGTATATGTAATTTTTCTTTCCTTTGACTATATACTGTTAGAAGGGTTTGGTGGCTAACCAATGGAGTTCTTGTGTTGACATATGTGAGGTGCACAACAGAATGAACGGACCCCCATATAATGGGTGACTGAAAGAGTGACAAGCTCCAAGTGCCTGCACTGTGTAGAAGTCCAAGTGCAGAAGCCAAGATAGGTCTCACCCGGAGGGCAACACGTGTGTGATGGCAGGAACTCACAGAGCCTGAAGTAGGGCGGACCCAGTGGGTGGGTAACAAAGACCACTGGGCGGGGAGCGAGGAGAGCTGAGTGTCTGTCACAGCTTTAGGGCCCCGAGTCAGCTCTCTCAGCCTTGGTTCTCTCTTTTAAGGAATGGCTAGAGAAGTGTCACCTTAGCCGCCCCAGGGTTACTGTAGGATGGTAGGCAGTAGTCCGCTTCAAGGCCTTTGCATAGACACGGTCAAGGCCTAGAACCACACAGGCTATGGCAAATGACTTCCTGTTTCTCTCTGGAAAAAACACCAACACTGAAGTGTTGATGACGCTCTAGGTTACCGTAGCAGAATGCCCTGCAATCCTCTGTTGCACTGGACGAGAATTTCTTTGACAATAAATGACAATTTCTAGGCATGCTAACATTTTGCAATTAGACTTTCTCACCGGTGAAAAGGGGCAACTTGGGAAAACGCAGTGCAGCACACCGGGTACCAAGGGGTAACAGGGACAGCACGTGAGGGTGGGATGTGTGTACATGCTGGGCAGAGGTGAAGACGAATGCTGTCGCAACCTTTCTGTGCTCCCCTAGAGGCTGCGTCCCCGAGCTAGATCAAAGTGTGGCTGACGCTCATCTGCCCGAGAAGCCCACGGTGCTGCCGCTGAGGGCATCCTTTTGCAAAGCTGGAGAACCTGGTTTGTATTATAATAAAAGGCTTCTAGGAAATACCAGTTAACTTTCTTCAGAAAACAAAGGGAATGAAAATAAACTTTATTGAAGGTAATAATGAAAACTTCCTTTAGATGAAAACAAAAAAAGAACAGAGGCAAGGGGAAAAAAAAAAAAAAACAGAACCACATGCATTTAGGGGCTTAAATCTTTGAACATGCTGCCCAACGGATGACCCCAATCTTAAAGCACTTCCATTTCTCACAAGCTTGCCCGTGGAACTAGGCCTGGAATTCACAGCTTCTAGGACTCATTGTACACCAAGAAGTCTGCAAAGTGAGTTTGGGAAACGGAGGGAGCTTGTCTCAAATACCAAGTCTGCACCTGACACCGTGCTGGGTGCTTTGTGCACATTCTCAGTCAACATATGATATCAAGCTAAGGCAAACGTTATTACGGTAAACTTTGCAGATGCGACAAGGGATTCTCAGAGGGGTTTAGGGAAAGAGACAAGGTCACACACAGCCAGTGACTCACAGAGCAAAGAATCAAGCCCATCAGGTAACCAAACACTAGGTAACAGATAACAGGAAGTCCCTCTATATGAACAGAGGATGTTAAAATTGGAATATCACCACTTACTCCTAATGAATTAAGGATGTGAAGGTTGAATATCATGGCTGTGAACAAAACAAAGAGAGAGACAATTATATAGTCTGTACCTTGTGATAAAGAACACAACATTATCTAAGAAGCTGTCTTCCAATAGTCAACTCTGAATGTGATCAAGCGTCTATGTACAACTACCACTATTTAGAAAAAAACCAGAGTCCAAAGAAGGATGGAAACCCACATGGTAGGAATGAAACCAGCAAATTCTCAGAGGGAAACTATACAGAAGAGATCTGGAGCCAGTGCTGTGGCCTGGCAGGTAAAGCCACCGTTTGCGATACCAACATCCCAAATGGGTGACAGATTGAGTCCTGGCTGCTCCATTTCTGATTCAACTTCCTGATAATGAGACTAGGAAATCAGTGGAAGACAGCCCAAGCGCTTGGGCCCCTGCACCTACATAGGAGATCTGAAGAATCTCCAGGCTCCTGGCTTTGGCCCATCACAGGCCCTGCTCTTACAGCCATTCAGGGAATGAACCAGTGAATGGAAGATCTGTCTTTCCCTTTCTCTAACTCTGCCTTTCAATAATTATATAAATCTTTAAAAAAAAGAGAAATGATCTGATTTCTTCAATAAATTGTGACAGAGAAAAGATGAATAGGCGAAAGTATAAAGAATATAGGAGTAATATTAAAACTTAAAAGCAAGCAATGATAACAATAGTATTTATGAATATATATTTGGATGATAAATGTTAAAGAAAAGTAAAAAAACTGTTCACCAAGGACATCAAGGTAGTCATTCCTCTTGTGGAGAAGGTAGCATTAGGGAGGATTTAAGTGGAAGCCTCCTGAGGTAAACAGCAAAGTGTAGCTCCTTCCACAGGTGTTATATATCCACCTTTAATAACCAAGTTACACATTTGCATTATGTTCACAATCATAAACATATCTGTATTATAATTTGACTAGGGCTTGGCTCCCAACTTATGAAGTCATTTAAGTTCCAAAGTCAAGGATTGCTGGTACTTATGAGATAGAACATTGATCCAATCATGGTATATGAAGAAGCAGCCTTTGGGAAGTAACTGGATCAGCGTGGGCTGTTAGGAAGGTGTTCCCATGATTGACTCACAGTGACTTTATAAGGAGAGACCACATAGGAAGTCTCTCTACTTCCTTCTCACCATGTAATCCTCCCTCTGCTTATGTCATCTACTGCCTTCATCAGGTGTGCCAGAACAATAGGGCCACTAGATCTTGTACTGTGAACCTCCAAAACCTTGAGCTGAAATCAATCTTTCTTTCCTTCTCAGGTATTTGTTACAGTGATAAGAAATGACTAAAGCAGTCTACATACTTGCTCCTACCCCAGATTTTTAAGTGAGAAACAGGCTTTGTCCTTGACTATAAAATCCACATCCAGGCAAAATTCCTTTTATTTTTTTTTTCATCTTTTAAAAAAAATTTTTTTTGACAGGCAGAGTGGACAGTGAGAGAGAGAGACAGAGAGAAAGGTCTTCCTTTGCCGTTGGTTTACACTCCAATGGCTGCCGCGGCCGGCGTGCTGCGGCTGATGCAATGCGCTGATCTGAAGGCAGGAGCCAGGTGCTTCTCCTGTTCTTCCATGGGGTGAGGGCCCAAGCACTTGGGCCATCCTCTGCTGCACTCCTGGGCCACAGCAGAGAGCTGGCCTGGAAGAGGGGCAACAGGACAGAATCTGGCGCCCCGACCAGGACTAGAACCCGGTGTGCCGGCACCGCAGGTGGAGGATTAGCCTATTGAGCCATAGCGCTGGCTCAAAATTCCCTTTAAAGCCTGGCTTATTTAAAAAGAAAATCCTAAGGTCTGCCTTAGGGTGAGCAAGGCACAGAAGGATGAGGATTCATGGTGAGAACTCTCCTTCCTTCCTTTCTGTGGCCTTCTTTCTAGTTTGCCAAGTCAGCGAGCTCTGGCAATGAAGACTTCTAAGCTACATAGTTGAATGCTCACCATGACCCAGAGCCAGCCCAGGGCTTTGGAAGATTTCGTATCAGAACTAGAAATAATACTGAATGGAATTTTATGCTGGGTCTAGAGCAAGAGTCAGAAAACTTCCTTCTGTGAAGGACCAGGTAGTATACATTTTAGGCTTTGGGGGTTAGGGTTAGGGGAGGTCTATTTGTAACTTGTGAGCTTGTAGTGAGAGAGTCACAGAAAACGAGCTTGTATATTTTAACAGCATTCTGTTTACAAATCAGACTGTAGGCCCGATCTGGCCTGTGGCCATAAGGTGCCAATCCCTAGTTAATATGATGCTCCTCACCTACAACATTCATTATTCTATGTGCCTAGTGCTGTGCTGGGTGTGAGGACAGCAATGAACACAGTTTAGGCAAGCATGCAGACTCCATCCCCAGCCTTCTTTCTTCATACATTTCAACTGCTGGCCAACAGTGGGCCAAAATGATAATCTAAGCTATGCAACTATTTCAGAACCTCTGCTCCAGAAAGCAAAACCAGCTTAGGAGGAAAATGTTGGTGAAGATGCCTGAACGTGTCTTACGGGGTGATCTCCCCAAGATGCTGGCTATGGTAGTGTGGTATACATGGAATTACCAAATTTACCTTACCTATTACAAAGTTGTCATGTCTTAACTTCGAAGCCATAGCTGAATGTGGCAAAGTGGCAGACCAGTTTCCCTAGGGCATGGTCTCATGGTCACATCACAAAGCAGATTATTGCATAAG
This sequence comes from Lepus europaeus, assembly GCF_033115175.1. NCBI lineage: Eukaryota > Metazoa > Chordata > Mammalia > Lagomorpha > Leporidae > Lepus > Lepus europaeus. The sequence goes on along the minus strand of NC_084828.1, from coordinate 161,294,505 downwards.
TCCTGAAATTCATTCCAAGGGCCCAAGAACCATCTTTCAACACAAGGGAAAAAAATGTGGGTTTCAGAATCCCTTTAGCTTATTCTGAACAGGACCATATTGTGAACCAGAGAGCCTCATCTTTGGAGTTTCAGAGTGATACGTGGTCGGCAGCAGAGCTGGGGTTGGAGCCGAGAGAGGGCAGCCCAAGGGCTCCCTGCACGACTGTGCGTGTCACACTGAGCAGCACCAGCGCTGGGAAGCCCTCACTCAATCTCCCACACACGGTCTGCTGCCCTGTGGTGGCATTCCTTCATTAGTTTTCACAAGTCTCCACGGTCCTATGAAACATTCACTTTGGCAAAACTTGGGGTTTACCGTGACTGCATGGATGTGAAGTATGCCATCAGCCCATGTGACAGCACTCAGCACATCTGCATAAACACCTGTATGAGCAAACAACTTCCAAGCACCTTCAACACCCACCTGCGGAACGACTGTGCACCTACGCGGGTACACACACACACCCAAACAGTGAAGGGTGATACAGTGGTCATAACCCAGAAACAGCGCAGGAGTCAGCGACGCGCTCTGCTCTCCAGAGACCTAAGTGTAATGACACCCACTCGGTCGCCTGCACAACACAGCTCCAGCTGACAGATAGAGGTCAAGTGGGAGCGACTCAAGACACCGCACAGCTAAGTTTAGGCATAATTGATATGTGTGGACTCGCATGTATTTGTGGCCACTTGTCACAGTGACAGTGAGAATAGGTGACACGTCGTCAGCCTTCTGTTTCCCTTTTATCTTAAAGCCCTCCTCTCAACACTGAGTTGTGATTCATGTTTATTTTCCAGCATCACACTGAACCCAGGGCCATTTGCTGCTTATGGATTGTGTGGGGGGCACTTTATTAAATGGAGCTCGTTGATAAGAGGAAAGACCTTTTCATGAACTCCACGGACAACGAAGACTTGGGTGCTTCCTAGGAATCTGCTGGCCCTGGTGGCTAAGAACAGGTCCAGCTGAGCATCGGGGGACATGCGGCCAAAATCTGAAGGGCCCACTGTGACCCCGTGGCTTTGAGTAAGAGAAAATACATTTCTTCCATAAGACAAGCGAGAACCGAGGAAAACGCCAGGTCAGAGGGTAGAATCAAAGGCACGGTGCAGTGGGGACATTTTCTCTTTCTTTTCTTTTCTTTTTTTTTTTTAAGATTTTATTTATTTATTTGAGAGGTAGAGTTACAGACAGTGAGAGGGAGAGACAGAGAGGTTTTCCTTCTGATGGTTCACTCCCCAAATGGCGGCAAGGGCCAGAGCTATGCTGACCCAAAGCCAGAAGCCAGGTGCTTCTTCCCATCTCTCACGTGGGTACAGGCGCCCAAGCACCTGGGCCATCCTCCACTGCCTTCCTAGGCCACAGTAGAGAGCTGGATTGCAAGAAGAGCAGGCGGGACTAGAACCAGCACCCATAAGGGATGCTGGCACCGCAGGAGGAGGATTAACCTACTGTGCCACAGCGCTGGGCCCTCTCTTTCTTTTCTAGGACACAGAACAATAAAAAATAAGGAGTGAGAGGGAATAATATTTCACTTAAAATAAAAGTAATTACAAATTTAATAAAAACCCAAATGGTTCTGATATTTAGCACAAAACTGTGTCTGAGATTTGGGGGCTACCTCCTAAGAAGCACCTTACTAAGACAATTTTTAAATATAGCAAAGAAAAGCAAAATTAGGATAGAGGACTTGATTTAAAAGTAGAAATCTAACACACTCACCACAACAAAGTTGAGCCATCAGCCCTTTAGTGCCTGTGAGTACACAAGTCTTTTGGCAAATTATGATTTCCAAGGGAATTTCTTTAGATATTTGGATAATTTCGTATTTCAGAATATTAGACTAAGGTAAAATCAGTTTCCACTGATGGGAACCTGGATCCTGAGAGAAAAGGCTTGCCATTTTCCTACATTCATATGCTGTTCTGCAGAGCGGCTGGACTGTGTTCACTCACTCAACAAATATTTACTGAGCACCTTGGTGGTGTTCTAAGTCCGTAGGGCAAGTCAGGGCACAGCATAAGCCACAATCCTTACTCATTTGCAATTGTCTTTCTAGCAAAGAAATAGAAACAAGATAAGGAATCAAATGATTTCCTTTATTAAAAATATTTAGTAGTATAAAAAGGATAACGAAGGAAGGCAGAGGAACAATTGCCTTTTTTTTTTTCTTTGTACTTTTGCTACTTATCACTTGTCAAGGATGAAGGGTGGGTATTTGGTGCAGGTCAAGAAGCCATGTAGGAATTCTGCCTCTCACATCACAGTGCCTGGGGTTAGGTACTGCCTCCGGTTCCGATTCCAGCTTCCTGCTAATGTGCACCATAGGAGGCAGTCGCTGATGGCTTAATTGGTTGGGTCATTGCTACCCATGTGGGACACCAGGATTGCGTTTCAAGCTCTGGCTTTGGCATTAGGCAGTCATGGCTATTGCAGACATCTGGGGAGTGAACTAGTAGATGACAAGTCTCTGTCTGTGTGCCTCTCAAATAAATAAAAATAAAATTTCAAACAGCAGCTGTTTTTTTTCTGTGTGCCTGATACATGACTCCCCTAGTATTTTCTAGAATATGTAAGAACACTGAAACAGAAAAGAGATGTGAGTACATGTCCCAGATCTGCTGTATTTCCTTGAGCAAAGCACACAACCACTGTCAGTATCAAATTTCCCACCACTAGGATCACAACATGCAACTTGATAATTTATTTCAAAGCTTCCTTCTCAGCTTTAGGTCTAAGGATGAACCACTGTCTCATCTGGAGAAAAGTAGATGACTATGAAAATAAAAATACCAAGGGATAGCCTGCCAAGTCTTCCACTTCATGAAATTCATGGCAATCCACTTTCGCATGGGTCAAGAGCCGTGGGTGCACAACTGCAGCACATCACATGCTTAGCACTGACCACAGCAAAGGCACTAACAACTGATGGCAGCACGGAGGCAGCCATTAGTCTGTTTGGTGTAAATGACAAACGCAGGCAAGGAACACAGAGCCAAAGTTTGGGGAATCTCCCGGAAGTGGTCAGGCGTGACTACACCTCTACAGTAACCCAGCACCGGGGCAATAATCACACTTTATCTGGAAGAATAATTTAGGTCACTCTAGGCTGCCTCCCCCCACAATGATTTTCAATGTAGTTTCTGTGTCTCACCAGGCTACTATGCCTCATCCACATATTATTAACGGAGTGATGTACTTGTCTTTAACTGGTTGCTCAAGCATACATGAAACTCAGGAAGGCCAGTGAACTGGAATGGGTGGATGGGCAGAAGGGTCAACTTCTAGAGTGTTTCTCTGTTAAGGCCCAAAATGAAAACATATAGAGTAGACCTGAGTGGGAACAGTGTCTCTGTGCACATGACTCCATTATTCTTCCCTGTCTCACCAGGCAAACCTGCAATGTCAAGCAACAGGAATTTGTACAGTGTAAACTAAATGATTTCAGAGTAAAAACAAGTATGCAAGGGAGAGTTCCTCTTTCCAATGAGAACTTTCACTTGGAGAAGGCTTACATGTATTAACAATAAAGAAAAAACTAGCAATCTAAACTCTAGAGGAAAGGTTTATACTACATGGTCCAACAGAACCGTGGAGGTGGATATTCTGATTATTTCTGGGGCTGGAAAGTTGGAGTTGGACAAACATTTAGCAACAATATTACCATTTATACTATGTATTTGAGCAACTGAATATATTGAAAAAGGCCTCTGAGGGTATGTATCTCTCTTATTTTTAGAAATACTTGTTAGGGCCAACACCGTGGCGTACTAGGTTAATCCTCTGCCTGTGGCGTCGGCATCCCATATGGGTGCCAGTTCTAGTCCCGGTTGCTCCGCTTCCAGTCCAGCTCTCTGCTTTGGCCTGGGATAGCAGGAGAAGATAGCGCAAGTCCTTGGGCCCCTGCACCAGCGTGGGAGACCAGGAAGAAGCACCTGGCTCCTGGCTTTGGATTAGCACAGCGCTGGCCATGGCGGCCACTTGGGGTGAATCAATGGAAGGAAGACCTTTCTCTCTCTCTCACTGTCTGTAACTATACCTGTCAAATAAATAAATAAAATCTTTAAAAAAGCAAAAAGAAATACTGTTGATGAACTGACTGTTGAACTTAAAAGGAAATGGCACTGTGAAACTTTTCTGATGATCAAAAGATTTCATGACCACTAAATATGAACTACTATCAGAGTTATCCATATGCCCTCAGAATCAATTCTTTTAGTGTATCCCAAATGCCAGCACCTAGAATTTCTTTGCCAGGGGTCTTCATTGGCCACCCATGTCCATTGAGGATGCGGGAACAAAATGTATCCAGCGTCCTCCTTCTCCAACATCTATCACTGAGTTGGTGGGTAAATTCCCAAGCTGTTCATTCTCTGGGAGGAGCAACTCAATGACTCAAGTTCCACATGGTCTCCCAGGGTCTGCCTGTGGCATTCAGTGCTAGCTGCCCACATGTCAACTTGTGTAATACACACTTTATTGACTTGCTTCTCTTCCCTGTGCCACTTCTTTACTCCTCTGAATTGTCATTTTAACTACTGGCACTTGAACCTCTGTCTCCAAGTCTGTTTCTTAGGGAACCCAAGTTAAGCAACTAGCACAAGCATCTGGAATGCCATTTTTTTTTCCATGTCCTGTAACAGTTCCCCTTGCCATAATAGCAAGGTGTAAGAATGGCCCACTTCAAAGGCAGGCACAATGCAGACACCTTCATCGACAGCTCCTAGAACATTAAGAACTATTAATGATCTGCCTGATAACCTAATCTGTATGTAGATGCCGACCATGATGAAGAGCTTTTAAATTACTTGAAGCTAACAGAACAAAGCAAAAATAGTCATAAACTTTCAAACAGCGTTCTTTGCATTATTAACCAAATACCAATTTAAAATACAGCCACAAATACCGATTCCAGGAAATTAACAGATTGCACACACTCAGATAAATATCTCTGGGTATTTTACAGAATATGTTTACATTTTGATATTCTATCACTACCAGTATTTTTATCAAAACATTATGGTTTTTCCTTGCAGGATGTGATTAGTCTTATGAAATGTCTACATTTCTTTTTTATTCAGATCTAAGGCCCCTTTTCTTTCTGAAAATGAAGCTATAATTTCACAATAAGCTAGTGGTAAAATACAATCTATTAAACTGAAATTCACTATGAAGTTAAACTTTCAACACATCTTTGTTCCATAAAATCATTTTAAACTCACTGAATTTTATAAGGCGCTAAGAAAATGCTTGTGAATCCAGTAAATATAAAGGGAATAATAATAAAGGATGAAATTTGATGGATTTATTTGGAGTAAATTCAGAAGTTGAATATGATACTAATGCCACAAGTACTTTTTCCGAATGTTTGAATCACATTAAGAAATATGACTTTCCAGTGAGGTCAAGTAGTGTGATGGTTCCAACTTTCTTCTTTCTGTTCAAGATTTCTTTGGCTAACTGTTGTCTTTTGTGGTACCATACAAGTTTTATGGCTTTCTATCATTACCAAATATGATGAATGTCATTGGTGTTTTTATAGGGATTGCTCTGAATCCACAGATTACTTTGTGTAGTATGGAAATTTGTAATAATATTAAATCTTCAAAACACAAAAGTGGGCATCTTTCCATTTTTGTCTTTTTCAACACTTGAACTCCCTTTATTAATGTTTTATCATTTTCTTTATGAAGACTTTTCACCTCTATGATGAAACATACTCCTTGGTATTTTTTTTTTTTTGTAGCTGTCATAAGAGGGACTGTGTGAAGCTACAGTAAACAAAATACCATAGTACTGGCATAAGAATAGACACATAGACCAAAGGAATAGAACAGAGAGATAATAAATTCCTGTACTGACAGCCAACTAATTTTTTTGACAAAGGTGCCACGACCACATATTAAGAACAGTGTTGCAAAAATTGAATACACATGCAATTAAACCCTTTTCTCCTACCATATACAAAACTCAACTCATAATGAATGAAATATTTAAATGTAAGACCTAAAACTCTGCAGTTACCAGAAGAAAATATTTGATAAATTCTGCAGGACTTCAGTCTGTGCAAGGATTTTTGGTGGGCTAAGTCCTCAAAACCATGGACAACAAAAACAGAAGTAAACAAACAGGATTACACCAAACAAAAAACCTCTGCACAGCCAAGAAAACGAGAGTGAACAGGTAACTCACAGAATGGTAGAAAATATGCACCAACTATACCAATGACAATGCACCAATATCCAAAATAACATCAAAATTCCAACTCAAGAGCGCCAAAACACACAAGCCAATTAAAAAAATTAGAAGATCTGCATTCACAACTTTCAAATGAAAACATTCAAATGAACAGCAAGACTGAAAAATATGTTCAGTGTCACTAATCAGGAAAATGCAAATCAAAACCACAAAAAATTACCTCACCCCAATGAAACAGTTAGGGACAATAGTTAATGGTGATACACTCCAGAAAAACAGAGTGAGTGTTAAGCACTCTCACCTCTCACGTACACAAATTATTTTACTCTGTTGCTACTGTTATCTATCAAATTCAATGCCATTAAAAATCTAGTTCCTTAGCCCATGAATAATTTTAAGAATTTTTTTACAAGTTAAGCAAGATATTAAGTATGTAAGACAATAAAATCACAGGTTTGAATTGTTGAGAAACCGGTAGGTTCCCAAGAAGTAACTCTCTGCAGGTCAAATTGCTTGAAAGAAAAATTCCTACCTTATGACCTATGGCAACAGACTGGGTGATGTGACTTCAGCATTGGAGACTTTCTATACCAAGAAATATCCCTTGCTTTCCAATTACTGGGTGAAGCCAAATACCCCATTTTTAAGACATGATTTAAAACTTGTTAAAACTTCTGTTTTTGCTAAAATAAAATATCCATGGGAAGTATAAGATAGTAAGCCTTATCAGTCTTACTTAAATACATTTAAAAAAATCTATCCCATTTACTGGCTTACTCCTCCAAAGCCCCCCAAAAGCTAGGACTGGGCAAGGCTGAAACCAAGACCCAGAACTCCATACAGGTCTCCCATGTGGGTGACAGTGACCCAAGTACTTGAATGACAACTTGTCCTCTCCCAGTAGCCAGGGGCATTAGCAGGAAGCTGGAAAGGAGATCAGAGCTGGGATTTAAACCCAGACCCTGGCTATGGGATGTGGCATCACAAGGATGGCTTAACCACTGCACCAAAAACCTGCCCCAGTCATTTGTTTTTCAGAATGAACTCACGTCCACTTCCACCACACCCTTTCAAGCACACTTTGATGAGGAGAGTCTAAAGAGACTCATACCAGAGCCACCATCAGAACCACGTGCTACTGAGGCTCACAGACGTCAACAGTGGTCTACAATCCTTCTAAGCTAATAAGAGTGGTATTTTGTTAATTTATTTGACTCCAGGGTATTCATAAGGAAATGTTACATTCTTCTGATCAGCCTGAATTTGTTTGGAATTCCTGAGTACCACACTTAAAGGAGATCCTGTTCTGAAAGAATTCCAGGCCTATCTATACTCACGACTGCTTCTCATCTCTAGACACTAGGGTTGCCTTGTTTCCAGAGCCTGTGAAATGCTCTGTATCTGACTGGAACATGATATGTTGATATTCATAGACATAGTGAAATGATTAGTACAGTCTAGCAAATTATCCCATTCATCACCTTCCATGGATACCTTTTGTGTGTGGGGGTAAGAGCACCTAAAATCTATTCTCCCAGCAATTTTTTAATCTATGATGCAATATTAACAATAGTCCTCACATGGCTCATTAGTTCTGTACAAAGATTCATCCCATACAACCCTGGAACAACACACTTCTCATTTTCACCCCTCTCTGACCACAGTAACCAGCTTTTATTTTCTCTTTCCACATACTTCACTTGGTTTTTTCAGATTCCACATAAAAATAACATCATATAGTGTTTTTCTTTCTTTATCTGGCTCATGTCACGTGGCACAACATGCTCTAGGTTCATCCATTCTGTCACAAATGCCATTATCTCTTTTTTAAAGCTGAATAATATTCCACTGTAATTTATACACCACAATTTCTTTATCCATTCATCAGTTAACATATATTTAGGGTGTTAACCATATCTTGCTTTCTGTGAATAATGTCCAGTGTAATCTTAACATACAGCTTTCACCTAAATTGTGTAGGTAAATATTTTTGCTATTTGATCTTATAAATAATTTCAAATATTTGACATAAATTTTGAAACTCAAAGTGCATAGTGAATGTATATACTATATAAATGCACTAAATGTCTACATTTCTATACGGCACATATTTCCATAGTCTTCTCCATTTCTCTTTTGCTTATCCCACATGATCATTTTCTTTCTTACTCTACAAAGCAATATAATCTTTATAATATAAATGAAAGAAAATTACTATGGTAATTGTTAAAATATTTCCCTATAAAATATATTACAGCAGCTGCTAGCAAAGAGTATATTCCAAAGCAGAAGGAACAGATAAGAGAAACAAATAAGGAAATCATGAACAATAAAATCTGATAACTACTACTTTTATGACAAATTTATTGGTTAGAATGAGATGCTGACGAGCAATTACAATTGAGTTAATTGAAACATATTAAACAATAAAAAGTGCTATCAGATTGTGGGTACAATGAAATAAATCGTACTCTGAGAAGTGATTTCTGAACTTTTTAAAGACTTAATGTTTCAATGTTCCTATATTTTTACTTCAGTGCAAACATTTATTGTCTACATTAAAATTAATTTCTTAAAGACTTCTGTCTACTTTGGAATCATTTCTGAGGTATATAAACATTCATGGAAACTCACTTCTGTTCTAAGAGACTTTCCTTTGGATTAAGAATAATGTAAAACCCAATGATTGGGAGAACTTGTGATTGGTGAAAAAGGGAAACACATAAGTAGGCCATACAGGTCAAGATAACAAGAGGGTTAAGGCAACCAATGATGAAATGCTTTCCACTGCTTAGAATGATACTATCTGAGGCTCCCACACCTGTAACTCAAAGTTTATTTAGGCATATTTGGTTATAAGGTCAATGACAGACAGTTTGCTTGTTTTTTCTACCGTAAAGGCCTGAAACAACATCCATTAAGAACTCCTGGAGAATACAAGCTTCGTGACGGCTTAGCTCTGTATTTTATATGCAGGTGTACATTCCGTGCACCTGTGGGAATATCAAATACACAGCAAGTACTAAGGGAGTGTTTGTCTACAGCAGACTGCCACCCCGGCCAACACCCATCCCAGCATCACGAAGGCCAGAGCTGAAGACCATGTGTCATTCACTGGGGGTTACTGGCACTCAGAGCCGAACAAACTTTGTTGGGATTTCTTCACAATGCAAGACTGTCTATGGCAGAAGAGATGATGAACACCCTTGGCCATCACTCATTAATCACCAATGGCAGCTGTCAGTTACCCCAGCAAACCAGAGAGTTCCTTTGTGTTTCCAAAGACGAGAAGAATTAACAGAAAAACAAAGTTATGGAGTGCTAAATTACTAAAAAGCATGACAGATTCTTTAGATCCAAGTTTTAGTTCTGTAGCTCTGTTTTTTTTTAAAGACTTATTTATTCAAAAGGCAGTTACAGAGATAAAAGGAGAGACAGATGGAGAGAGACAGGGAGAGGGAGATAATGGAGAGGGATCTTCCATCCACTGATTCACTCCCCAAATGGCCAGAATGGCCAAAGTTGGGTTGATACAAAGCCAGGAGCTCCTTCCAGATCTTCCACATGGGTGGCAGGGATCCAAGCACTTGGGCCACTCTCTATTGTTTTCCTAGGTTCATTAGCAGGGAGCTGGATTGGAAGTTGAGCAGCCAGGATGCAAACCTTTACCCACTCGGCCACAGTGCCAGCCCCTAATTCTTATTACAGGTGTGCTGAAAGTTCACTTTTAGTGTCTAAGTGGTATTTTAGTAAGCACATGTATCTTATTTTTCATCATTTCTCTCCTAGTAGCCAGGGAGAATATTTACACTGCTTATAGCCTTTTGAAGTCCACATTCATTTTGGTCCAATTCTTCATAGAAGTGGTATACTCACTGGGAATGGAACTAGAAGCTTCATTTATATCCTGTGAGGAGTAAATTAGTCTATCTTCAACTATTGATTAACTCCAGATTAACTATCCTCTGCTTTGGGTTGGAATTGGTTGTCAGTATAAAAACCTTTGTAGCACTCATTTCATTCTTGAAAATTTACCCAAAGAAAATAATTTCAAGAATGAAGGGATGAAATCTAGGTGTGATGGTTGTTTATTCTAGTATTTTCTACACCAGAAGAAAATGGAAATCATCTAAATGCTAAAGATGGATATAATGGCTCATTGGCTACATTCAGAAATCTAAATGATAATTATGAAGAACATATTGCAAGAGTAAAAGAAAAAATTATTCTAGAAAGGATTTTAAGTGCTTTATATACCATCTATAAAATGAGCTGAAAGAAAATAAAATTAGTTGAATGGAATAGAATTGGACGAGGGAAACAAAACTATGGAAACTTTTCATCATAAATCCTGTATTTAAAATAGACTACAAAGGTATCTCCAAAGTCGGTAGTAACAAATGCAAAAACAGAGGTGTGATCAGTACAATGAGTCTCAGTTTGCTCACTACACACATGGTGCCATCTGCTGTGGAGCCCAGAAAAGTAGTTCCCCTGAAATGACTCTTAGAGTGAGCAATGTGGAAACAGCAGTAAGTCCTTTCTCTACAGCATCCAACACAGCAACAGGCAACACGCATGGACTTGTAAAAGAAAAAAAAATAAAAAAAGAAACCAGAGTTTAAATGATCTTTGTTTTATATGATGATATAAAACTAGATGACATATGTGGACCAAGATCAACATAAAAGGAAAATAAACATCGTTTAAGTTTCTAGAAATTATTTTGGGTAAATATCTCACTCCTACATTCTGATGTCCTACTATTGAGACATTTATGAACTGTACATACTCAATGCATGCATTAAATTGCAGGTTATAGTATCTAATAACAAACAGGAGAAAATAAGTTGCTGCAGCCAATATCCAACCATCTTTAGGGAAAATTCATTCCCTGCAAACAAAATGAACTCCACAAAATTATCAACTGTTTTAAAACAATTGCACGGAATTCTACCAATCACAATCTTTTAAAAGGGTAGTAGGAAATCTGAAGAACAGTTGACTCCTACAATGGCCCCAAGAGGTGACATTCCTTCAATGCTTGATCTATAGATTACGTAACTATGAGAAGTAATTCAATTATACTGAAAGAATCATACCATCAGGGTTTCTCATCCCCATTTGGGTATTTAAAAAAATCATCAGAGATACTACCTTATATCCTGTAAGATCTAAAGATGAAGAATCATGTAAATATTAGATTTCAAACATTCAAAGCTCTCAATCATTGTTACACTCCTGCAAAGCTGTTTAAATAAGTACTTCCAGAGTCACTGCTGTGACTGTATTATGTCAACTCTTGGCCTCTTCCCCTAAGAGACTCTCTCCACATGCCCACTTTTTTTCTGCCTGCTTTACATTAAAGGGAAACTTACACATCAGCAAATTCATGGGATTCCTGGACTATGGAATCAGACAACACATGGAGGTCTCCCTCATATAGTTAATTTGTCATCAAAGCACACCACTGTGCCTTGCTACATGGGATTACCAAAGATTTAATCTCCACTGAGGGACTGTGATATAGAAACACAGAATTCCAGGTTTAGGAGGTACCCTTCCAAGTTGCTGCAGAGATGGTATAAACCGAATTAGTCTTCCCTCAACAAAGTTCCTTAATTTTGCCTGGCTTTGTAACTAAGACAATCTGGCAAAGTGGTGTTAAATCCCCAAGTGGATCTTTTCCTTTATTCCCCCATGTGTTTTGGAATGGAAGTTCATAGTCATTCACTTTTGGGTTCTTTCCCTCATTCAACAAAGTCCGTGAGATCATTACCAATGAAAGACATTATCCTGAGCAAAGGAGGAGGCAATACAGTCCCTGGGTTCAGTGATGGATAATTTCATGAATGAGAAAAATGCCTAAACCAGTGACCTCACTTGAAGGTGGAAAACAAAATTCTTTATTACACATATAATGCTTATGTGGTGAGGGCCCAGACAAAGTAAAGATGGATTCTTGGGAGTACTCTCTTTCTACAGGGACAAGTATTAGCCCACAGATGTCTGTGTATTTATTCAAAATCAGCTCTAGCATCATGTCAACAGTATTTACGGGAAATACATAGAAAATATATAAAAAACCTGAGGCTTCTCAAACTTTCTCCCTCCTACTTTTTCACTGGACTAAAATGTCCTTTTAACCACATGAGAGATAAAGAAATTATGGTATATACACACCACAGAGTACTACTCAGCTATAAAATAAGCTCTTTCTTTTGCAACAAAATGGAAACTATTATACTTAGTGAAATAAGCCAGTCCCAGAAAGATAAATACGCTATGTCTTTCTTGATCTGCGGTAACAGAGTACCTGAAAGGTAACCTATAGGAGTAAAATTGACATTTTGAGATTCGATGATTGTTTATAGCCCTTGTCTCTACTGTTGAGGAATAGTGTTTTTTCTTCACAGTGTCTGTTGAACTCTTTACTTCGTGTAGGGTTAACCTATGAGTATAAAGCAAACTGAAAATATCATTGCAAAAATTAAGAGTAGGAATAGGAGAGGGAGGAAAAAGAAGGGTTGGAGCATGGGCAGGAGGGAGGACAGTGTGGGAAGTATCACTATGTTCCTAAATTTGTATCCAAGAAATACATGAAATTTGTTTACCTTAAATAAAACTTTAAAAAGTTAAAAAAAAACAAACAAGAACACTGTGAATAGCAAGATCCGCAATGCATGTCAACAACCACCAAACCACCAATATTTTTACATTTACAGAATTCTTTTTGACTTCTCCCTGCTCAAATGAGAGAGTAAAAAGGAGAAAATGGGAGAGAATACCAAGAAAAATGCATCAGATCCATCAGTTGTCCTCAGGGAATTAAGTGATTCTGACTCAATATATCACAAGTTTTCTGGTCCACATGATTTTTTTTTTTTTAATGTCACATCTGTCGACATCACAAAAACGCCAAGTCCAAAGGGATTAGGCATGAATTACTTTTGTAAATCATTTATGACTATTACTGAGAGGGCCTCGTCCTGGGCAGCAGGTGAGAGAAATAGCAGAGGACAAAGAAAAGTACCTGGGGGCGGGGCAAAGTCCCTTTCTCTTAGAGATGCCTGTGTGAAAGGCCTGCTATAGATAACTCAAACCAGAAAATTGCTGTTCTTAATACATTGAAATTAATTACGCAAACCTCAAGGAATCGCTCAGCAGTCTCTTTTTACCTTCCCCTGCGGGACCGGCATCCCATATGGGTGCCGGGTTCTGGTCCTGGTTGCTACTCTTCCAGTCCAGCTCTCTGCTGTGGTCCGGGAGGGCGGTGGAGGATGGCCCAAGTGCTTGGGCCTCTGCACATGCATGGGAGATCAGGAGGAAGCACCTGGCTCCTGGCTTCGGATCGGTTCAGCGCCGGCCACGGTGGCCATTTGGGGAGTGAACCAATAGAAGGAAGACCTTCCTCTCTGGCTCTCCCTCTCACTGTCTGTAACTGTCAAATAAAAACAAACAAACAAACAAACAAACAAAACTATATGTATGTCATTGCTCCTACCCCTACCTTTGTGAGCATACCAAAGAGGGTATTATCACTTGGAAATGTAACTATCTTCTCCTGTGAGCATTTCTGTCGAATGTGCCTGTGCTAAGAAAGCAAGCGTTACACTGATCGACCACTCCTTGCCCTGGCTGAAGAGACCTAAGCCATGGGAGGAGAGGCCATCTGGGATCCACGTGCTTCTACTGCAGTAGACTTCCATGAGCAGGAACTGTCGTTCAGCCATCACCAACATCCATTCCCACTTCCTCTTGCCTCCTAATTAGTAACTGACCCCTTCCTAAAGGACAAGCTGAACTTCACATAAATACAAAGCACCTTCATCCATTATCCATTCAGTCCTAAAGAGAGCCTCTCTGGGAAGCACCAAACATGGGCACACAAATGGCCAAAAGCCAATGAGAACCAAGGAGTGTATCTAAGGATCACAGGTCTGGGTTGTAGTGGGATTTTTCCTAACTCCAAGGCCCCTGCCATCAAACAAGTTGCTCTGTGTTTTCCATGACCCATTGTCCACTGGAGCCGATTCATTATTTTCTGTGGGGGGACATTCTGACCTTCCCCTGGGTACCACCTAGGGAACCCTGTTCCCTGGATGGATTGGGCCTTTGGCTCCTCATGTACCTGTCAAGCAAGTCAAACCCCAAATTCATGACTTCTCAATGTTTACAAAAATAGTTGGCTGGGAAAGCTAGTTTTTATGGGGAAGTGCCTGAAGGCCACGAGGATCATTTCTTCATCTTGACATACTCACATTGATTTTTGGATTAGACTCAGGCTGTCAGAGCTACGCACCTGGAGACACTGTTGTGAACCCCTGTAGGGGCCTGCTTTCACTGACTGGGCTTTGGCATGATCAATCTGACCTACAGTGAGGGAAGTTGGTAAAGAACACACACACACAGAGTCTTGTTTACGATAAACTCATATCAGGTGGTGGTTCCCAACAGTCCTTTGTGCTTCTCTGGGTGCCTGAGTGACTTCATTTCACACATCCTCTGCACCATAGGACTTGGTGGATTCTCTTGGGACAGACTTTTAGATAATTTCAGCAATATTTGTTATTGGCATTACAAAGATGCATTTGTATGCACTGACCTGAAATTGGTTTCAACCCATTTTCTCCATTATTTTCTTTTCCCTCTATGTACAATTTATAATTTTAAAGAATTGCTATAATTTTTGTAAAGAGTCATGAAATGCTTTTAATAAGCTAATTCAAGAAATACCTCATAAATGTGTTGTGATGAAAATGAGGTAATTCATACAGTTTCTCATATAGGTTGTAATTATGATTACCGTGGATAGTACTGATAACATTTATAAGCTATCTGGAGTCCATTAAGACAGAAAGATAGTCATGGATAGAGTACATGGATACCAGATAGAACAATTTTGAAGGAAGCTGATAAAATAGCTTCTGTATTTCCAAATTTTTCCTTGGAAATTTTACCACTGCAGAGTCAGGGTCTTAGTTAAAAGTGAATATTTCAAACTATGGGTGTGCCTTTGCAGGGTTCACTCCTTAGAAATGGAACCAGGCATGAATACCTTCAATGTAGGAAACATTTTTAGCTCCTGGAGAATAAAGATCTAGATTTTGGTAGGATGTTAGTTTCAGCTGCATAAAACTGAATTAGCAGAAAATAAGTTCCCCTTTCTTTTAATTAATTCCACAAGTTATTTTTAGACACACCCATTCATACAACACTTGGTGAACATCTACTACATACCAAGTCCTAAGCAGTGAGGACACTATTGTGAGCAATATGGTACCTGAATAAAGTATTATGGATATTTCCATGACCCAGATAGAAACACTATTAATACGCTCTGCAAACATTGTCCTAAGCCTACAAAGATACTCCACAACATAAACAATATGTATATTAATAGAGGAATGTATATTAATAGAGGAATAAGTGGTCTTAATATTTAATTTTTATTTAACATTTTACCTGTTACTTGATCCATAAAAATTTATATTCTTAGAAAGTACTATGTGACGTCTCAACACACACACACACACACATATATAGTGTAATTATCAAATCAAGGTAAGCACAGCTTCTCGAATTATCTCTTTATGGTGAGGGCATTCAAAATCCTCACTTCTAGGTTTATATATGTGTGTTCTAGATTTATATGTGTGTCTACAAACATATTTGTGTATTAAAATGTTTATAAATGTGTTATGTAGTACACTATTCTCCATAGTTCCTCTACTGTACACCATAGAACACCAGAACTTCTTGCTCTGATCTAACTAAGTTAGATCCTTTTATTCAACCTTTCCCCATTGCCACTCTTCACATTTCTTCCCAGCCTTGGGTAACCACCATTCTACCCTCAACAACTAGGAGACCAACTGTTACAGTTTCCATATATGAGTGAGATCATGCGGTATTTGTCTCTCTGTGCTTATCTTAATCCATTCAATATGAAAATCATCAGTTCTATCGATGTTATTACAAATGACAGGATTATACCCGTTTCATGACTGAATGATATACATGCACGCACCCTATTTTTTTAATCCATTCACTAGCTGATAGATGCGTCGGTTATTTCCACTGCTTGATTACTGAGAGTTGTGCTGCAATAAACATGATTTTATTGCATGAGGTCTCTCCAACAGACTGATTTCACTTCCCTTGGATGTGTACCCAGGAGTAGGATTGCTGGATCATATGATACTACCACTGTTCATTTTTTGAAGGCTCTCTACATTGTTTTTCACAATGGCTATATCAATTTACATGTCCATAGTGTGCAATGATTCCCTTTCCAGATCTAACAAATCCTTCAGCTTTCCCCCCATTAAATGTTAGCTGTTGGCTGGCTATAAATGGCCTTTGTTATGTTGACGCTATATGTAACTTGTTCAGAGTTTTTGTCATGAAGCAAGCTTGCATTCTATGCCTTTTCTGCAGCTACTGAGAAGCTCACAGGGCATCACTCTGTTGATGTGGTGTGTCACATTTCTCGATTTGGGTAAATCAAACTATCCTTGGCTCCTTTGGAACAATCCAACATAATCATGGTAAATAATCCCTTTAATGATTTGGCCTGCTAGTATTTTTTTTTTTTTTAATTTTTTGAGGATTTCTGTATCTGGCTTGTACCTTTATCTTTCTATTGTGTCATTACTTGGCTTGGCCATCAGGGTAACAATGGCCTCAAAGAGTAAGTTTGGAAGAATTTCCTTTCCTTATGGAAGGGGAGAGGGAACAGGAAAAGGGACGGTTGTGGGTGGGAGGGAAGTTATGGGAGGGGGGAAACCATTGTAATCCATAAGCTGTACTTTGGAAATTTATATTCATTAAATAAAAGTTTAATAAAAAAAGAATTTCCTTTCCTTTGTATTGTATCAGGACACTGTCCCCAAGAAAATGTTTAATTTCCTTAATTTATCATTTCATTCATTTGTTGTTGGGGAATAGGTTTGTTTAATTTCTGAATATTTTAGTTTCCAAAGTTTTCCTTGTTCTTGATTTCTTGACTCTTTTTGCTGCTATGCACTATGTCTATTTTATCTGAAGTAAGTATGGCTATTCCTACTGTCTTTTGGATTCCTTTCACCTAGCAATACCTTCACCTAGTCTAGCCTTTCACTTTCAGACTATGCATGCTCTAGAGCTGCTATGAGTTCCCTGTAAGCAATATACAGTTGGATTTAAAACAAAACAAAACAAAACAAAACTCTTTACTCTGTCTTAAATGCTAAATCCCATGCATTTCTATTTAAGGTAATTACTGATAGGGAAAGTCTTACTACTGCCATTTTAAAACTCATTTTTTAAATTTCAGTTTCTTTCTTCCTCTAGTACAATAATTTATGGATTATTTTTCTCCAGCACCAGGTTTTATCTGCTTATCTTGGTTTGTCAATTACAGATTTTTGCTCTGTGGTTGCCATTAGACTTACTAACAAATATTTTGATTATAACAAGCTATTTGAAATGACAGCAACTTAGCACTGATCATAAAGACAGGGAAAAACAAAGTTAAGTAATAATTACAAAGTCTACACTTAACATTATTTCCCTCACCACATTTTCAATTGCTGATGTCTCATTTTATATCTTTGTCCATTGCTTCCCACTTAACATATTAAAGTCATTTTTACTTGATCTTAATATTAAAGACATGGATGCTTTATGTATGTTTACATAAATAATAAATAAATGTAATATGATTATATTATCACATATAATATATAAATATTAATATAGAATATAAAATGTGATATAAATTATAGCATTCTGAATTTCTGTAGTCATTCTTAACAGTGAGATTTCTATCTTCTGATATTTTCTTCTTACTTGTTACTGTGGCTTTCCTTCAGTTTGAGGAACTCCTGTTAGCATTTCTTGCAGTACAGGTCTAGTGGTGATAAACTTTCAGGTTTTGTGTCTGGAAATGTCTTTCTCTCTCCACACCTAATGCATAGCTTTGCTGTATAGAGTGTTCTTGGTTGGCAGTGTTGTTTTTTTTTTTTTCCTTCAGTATTATGAAACTTTTTATCCCATTCTCTCCTGACCTGTTAGGTCTGTAGTTAGTTATATCAGGGCACATTCATAGTTTTTCTTTCTTTGGTCTTATAGCTTTGATGATCTATTTAGCTTTGTAGAACCCGATTGTAGTCAATAGTCTGTCTAGACTTGGTTTAGGTGAATCTGACTGCTGCCCTCTGGCCTTCCCATATTTGGATATTGCTATCTTTCTCCACGTTTGGGAGGATTTTCATTATTATCTTTCTGAATAAGCTATCACTCTGGCATTCTCAAATTCCTCCTAAACCCAGTAATGTAGATATTTGCTTTTTTAATGCTATCCAAATGTTCTCATAACTTTTGCTCATTCCTTTTGGCCTTTTTTCTATTTTATGTGTTTTAAATTTGCCTGTCATTGAACTAATTTTTATTTTGTTTGATCTGTTCTACTATTGATTCCTTCTACCATGTTTTTTAATTTCACTTGTTATACTTTTCAGCTCAAAGATTTGTTTGCTTCAACTACTTCAATTTATCCTTGTTTTCCAATTGTGTGTTCTTAAAGCTCACTGGGTTCCTTTAAATAGCTATTTTGAGTTCTCCAATGGAAGGATTGTACAGCTCAGTTCTATATGGTCAGTTTCTGACATATTACATGAGGTCATGATCCATCAAAAGTTATGTTTTTTTTCCCCCTCACACTGATGTATGATATCATCTATGCATTGTGGGATTAACCATTTATTCCAGACAGCACAATCTGGCTTCACGTATGCCTGTTCTTAGTAGTCTACATAGTTTTTGTGAACTTGTAGAGAATTATGCTATATTAATAAGTCAGATCTTAACTCTAGGGTTGTGCTGAATTTGGTATTGGTGTGTTGTCATTGTTTCAGCATTAAAGGGCACCTTTAAACCCCTGTTTTGTCCCAAATCTGCAGTTGGTATGTTCAGCATGAATAGGGGGATTGTCTGAGAAGAGTTGTCTGCCCTTGTAGGCCTCTGCCTAGGGTGAAGGTTGAACCACGTACCTCATCCAAGGTAATCAGCGTTTAGGCAACATGGAATTCTGCCCAGACTTTCAGGCACACCATGGAGGGATTAGTCCCAAGCTCCCATGCAACATCCAAAAATTCAACTCCTTCTCTTTCCCCTAAGTGAAAAATTACTCCCTCTGTGTTGGCCTGAGATGTGGAAGGAATAGGGTAAGCGGTCTTGTGATCAGTAATGCACACTTGCAGCCCACAGCAAGGGCTGGTGCAACACTGGGCTACGACCTAGGACCACACTGCCATGGATTGTCTGCTGCTGGAGATGGACTCACGCCTCGAGGTTGTCACAACCTGCTACAAGTGATGCTGCCAGGACCACAGGTCTCTTTTC
Organism: Lepus europaeus; assembly: GCF_033115175.1. Taxonomy (NCBI): domain Eukaryota; kingdom Metazoa; phylum Chordata; class Mammalia; order Lagomorpha; family Leporidae; genus Lepus; species Lepus europaeus. The sequence continues at coordinate 161,274,882 of NC_084828.1, read as the reverse complement.
CCAGCACTGGGGTGTGTTCAGAGGCTCTATCCACAGGCAGCAGACTGGGACCAGGAACAATTAGGATCTTCCCATCATTAGGTTTTACCAGCCCAGCACTGAATTCCAACACACAGACCTGTGCTACATTTCCTGGCCTACTCCTGAGTGAGCCGAGTCTTGCTGCTGCAAACTGTCTGCCGGAGGTGGAGGCAGTCTGCTGGTCCGCCAGACTGCACTCCCTGGGTCACATCTGGTTCTCACAGCTGAAGGGACGTGAGCTCTCTCATGAGTCCACGACTGGTGGTGAGGCAGGCAGAAACACGGGTCCACGCCACGGGATTTTATCTGATGCCCGGGAAGGTGTCAGGGCTCCGTCTGTAAGCCCTGGCCTGAAGAAAGAGTCCTTCTAGCTTTCTCTAGTGCTTGGTCTCACTGCAGTAGGCTCAGCATTGAGCTCCAGGGTGAAGTCCTGTGTTCACTTTCCCACCCTGATCCACAGAGAATAGAAAAGGCTACTTCTGTCTCTATCTTGGGGAGGAGTGGTGGAGGCAGCCTGTTGAATGTCTGGCTATGATGGGTCCAAAGGCTCAGTATGCAGACATCACACAGAGGTAAGGGCCATGAGGACCAGTACAGAGCTGGGTTTTCCCACGGCAGGCCTGGTACTGGGTTTAAAGACTGAGGTCTGCACAGAATTCTTTTTGTTTCTGCCAAGAGGGAAATGTCTGCCTCCAAGCTGCACTGCTTGGGGTTGAGGGAGCAGTTACATTGGCAACTCTTTACTTCCTGCCTTCTTCAATGCAGCTCTTGACTGTTATACTAAAACTAATCAATATGGTGTCTCACCTGGCCCCCTTAACTCTTGTGAAGGTAATTTGGTGTATGAAGAATATAGTCATTTGCCAGACTGGAGTCTCTGGGAGAGATAATCTCTAGAGTGTCTTAGTCAAATATTTTGTTCTTAATCTTAAGTCTATCAATTCTGTAACTTAAATTTCTCAATGAGCATTTTCATGCCAAAATATCTACCTCCATTAACATTTAAAAGTTGCTTATTTTTATTCTTCTAATTTTTAGCCAGTTGCTTTTCACTAGTGGGGAAGGGTTTTCCCAGCTTTTAAAAATTATGTTTCTGATAATATATATATTTCCCAACCACATTACAATATTTATATTTTATGAAAAACTCGTAGGAATAAAATTAGAAAAGAGTATTTTAAGGCCATTTTTCCTTATTGCAAAATGTTTCTTTAGAAAGGATCTATCGGGGCCAATGGTGTAGCTTAGTACTGCAGTGCCAGTACCCCATGAGGATGGGTGCTGGTTCGAATCCTGGCTGCTCCACTTCCCATGCAGCTCTCTGCTATGGCCTGGGAAAGCAACAGAAGATGGTCCAAGTGCTTAGGTCCCTGCACCCATGTGAGAGACCTGGAAGGAGCTCCTGGCCATCCTTCAGATGGGCTCAGCTCCAGCTGTTGCAGCCATTTGGAGAATGAATCAGCACATGGAAGACCTCTCTCTCTGCCTGTCTATAACTCTGCCTTTCAAATAATAAATAAATCTTTATAAAAAGGACCTATCAATTTCCATTCTGAGTCCAAACTGTATCTGAGTGTTCATTTCTCTGTAGCCTGAATAACGCTGGGAATATTTCTTTTAAATCCTTACCTCCTCATAAGCAACCAATATAACCTTAAATTGCATTTCTTGTAACACTTCATTTGTACAATTACTTTTAACACTGAAATTTAAATAATATTTTATTAACCTTTTGTCTTTTCTGCACATGCAAATTTTGTGTTAAAGACTGCAGGCAGTATTCTTTTCCTTTCTCCTGTCTCTAACACATGAAGAATAGAGTCATATTTTTCATTATCTTTTAAAAATGTACATTTAATAGGTACAAAGGTAGCATGTATATGCATATGGTAAAGCATAAGAAAAATGAACGCCTCATCATTTAAAATTTTATCATTTCTGATAAATGCTGCCTCTACCCATGTGCTCTCCCTATTCATCTTGCCTATCTCACCACACGACCAAAAGGTAGCTGTTATATTGAATTAGTTTATGATTCCTTGATTTGTAATGTGCAGTTTTGTTAAAAATATATTTTTCCTAAAAGATATTTCCCTTAAATTTTGATGGAGTTCAGAGCACGCTACCTCCAAAGCATGGCACCTTGTCATTTGAGGTAACAGCAGAAGCAGCAAGGCCACTCTCACCTCCCCCTTAACTTTCGTCTCTGAAGCAGGTCAGAAAACCAGAGATGGCCACTGCCCGACACTGTCCCACCTTCTTCCCTGGATCAGATCATTCTTACCAGAGAGGTACCCTCCAACACATGGAGGAAACATCCTTGTCTCTGAAGACATAAGGGACACAACAAGGTTTTGGTAATCCCCCGTCCCATTTATTACTATTGGATCATATTCCCTTTGTCTAATCATACTTCTGCACACCTCTCCATTTTTTCATTAAACTGAGCCAAAGAATATACAGATGAGTGACAGGGACCCAACTACTGGAGCCATCACCTGCTGCCTCCCAGGGGACACATTAACATGAGATCGGAATGGAGAGCAGAACAGGGATTTGAACTAATGCATCTGGGATGGCACACAGACCTCCTAACTGGTGACTTGACCTCTAGGCCATATGCCTGCCTTGATGAACAATATTTTCATTTAGTGAACCCGCTATGTTTTTGCCTTTATCTGCTGCTTATAGGTATTTAAATACTCAATTTTTAAACTCTATGAACAGTGCTATTAACGTTCTTAAATATGAATCCTGCTATTCATATTAAAAAGTCTCTCTAAGATAATTCCTAAAAGTCAGGTTGGTCATAGAGCATCTAAATATTCAAGTTAAGTTATTCTCTAAACAACATTCTAATATAAACTTTCACCAGCAGTTTATCTCCAAGTATCTGCTGACCTACATCCTTTCCAACACTTGGTATTATCAACGCACTTAATTTTCCCAACTTTAATGGATATGAAATGGAATTACATCCTGAATAGATCTGTGTAATTTTGATGACTAACATGAGCTTGATACCTGACATCTGAAATTGTTTTAGTGAAATAAAGTCTTTTGCCTATTTTTGATTTGGGTTGTTATTTTCTTATGATATGTATACTTTTTGTTACTAATTCTTTACATATTCTGTTATAATCTTTCTCCATTATATTTTCAGTGCTAGGATTCCTGGATAACAAGTCACGGTCTTCTTCCATTATTTCATAGCAGTTCCTTTTTCCTCATACTGAATATACAGCTCTGCTTTCTATTCCCAAAGCAAGGATCAAAAATAGTGTCAAGTAGTAAAGAGGTTAACCTTTGCAGGAATCTGCATATAATTATATATATTGTTATTTTGAATATATAAAATTTTATATATTCAGTGAATTTATAATGAAACTTATTTGGGGATTCAAAATTGAAAAAATCAATCGTGAAATATGCACAGTTTGATTTGTCATTGAGCTTCAGTTTTTGAATAAGATTTCTTGTGGGAGAAGAAACAGAAGACAAATCCTGGAATTGACCACAGGAGGTAAGGAGGGGAGTCAGTGAGGCGGTGAGGGCCAATCCACGTCTCAGAGATGTGTACCATGATCCATGAAAGCTGCTGTGCTGTCCAATACTAAACCAAGCCATTCTCATAAAACAGGTTTACTATAAAGGGTGTGTTCCTTTTAACCACATGTTCATCATTAAAGTGCTATTTACTTGTGCAATATGTCAATGTAACTCTCTCCTATAGACATCTTTCTTTATTCATGGATTGGCCAACTTCCTATTAAGCAAGTAACATTAGAGTAGCTTAGTCTTTAACAGAAGCAAACCCACAATGTTTGAGAAATACACATTATTAAAATCCTCACTGGAATTCCATCCAATATTATTTGAGATTATTTATTAAGGCAAAGTGATCTCTAGATCCTTCAAGTCCCAGGAGAAAAGGGAAATTTAGTTTTTGACTAAATTCTCTGACTCTCAAAGATGATCCTCAATAAAAGATAACCTTAAATGCATGTGTATTTTTGGGGTGCAAACTGTTTGTGATGAACACAGAATTACTCATCAGGGCAAGCTTCCTTGCCCCTCCCCTCCTCCCAGAAGAGAGTCTTTTCCAACACTCAACCTTAAGATTATTACTTGGAGAATTCTGAAATTGGAAATTGAAAGAGTATAAGCTCTGGGAAGTGCTTACAATTCATGTAAGCACATGCCTAATGCGGAATTTGGAAATACGTGGGAAGTACATGCTCATGTAGGAAGATCTTTGCATTCTGGAAGCAATTGTTAAAATGTACAGCTGACCAACATTGCAGGCAGAACTGTAAATTTCTTGTTAGAGATGCCCCCTGCCTTTACCTGGCCAGCTCTCCTCCCAGGCCAGCCAAGTAATGAAAGTCAACAGAGTGCCTTCCCCTAGGAGGTTCACACCTCCCTTAGGATATACCCCATGTGAAGAGATAGATAGGTCTGGGCCTCTTAACTTACAAGGCCTAAAGCCCACCAGATTATTATCAAGCCCCTTCTATCAGGTTCTATTTGCCTCTCAATCAGAAAAATTACTTGTAGCTTAGACAGCACCTTTCTTAGCTCCTCTAATAATGACTCTGTCCTTTGTTCTAGACCCTGTCTAGTGCACTTGGGCCTCATTCCTTTGTAATCATAACCTCTACTCTACCACCAATGGCTCTACTCCCAACCTGTGTGTACTGATGGTCCTCTTCCCCACTTAATGCTGTATAATTGTTCAGACCTGGTTAAGGCCACTCTTAGGATCATTGGTTACTATCCTCAACCTGTCTTTTATGACCTTGTCTAAATATGATCAGAGTCGGGGAACTTGGAAGGCTTCCATAGCCTTGGCAACTCATGACGACAGCCTAGGGTGGTTACTGGCGCCATAAACTAGAGTGTCAATTTGTTGGGTCAACAACAGGAGCCACTGTGCGCTTGCTCCTGATGTGGGATCTCTGTCCTTAATGTACTGTACATTTTGATTTAATGCTATAACTAGTACTCAAACAGTATGTTTCACTTTGTGTTTCTATGTGGGTGCAAACTGTTGAAGTATTTATACTAAATTGATCTTCTGTATATAAATAGAATTGAAAATGAATCTTGATGTGAATGGAAGGGGAGAGGGAGCGGGAGAGGGGAGGGTTGCGGGTGGGAGGGAAATTATGGGAAGGGGAAGCCATTGTAATCCATAAGCTGTATACTGGAAATTTATATTCATTAAATAAAAGTTAAAAAAAAAAATGTACAGCTGACAGAATGCCCTTCTTGTAACAACGAAGGCTTCTACTTTAACAGGACAGATCGTGACTACAGGGCGTGGATAGGACGGGGTGCTATTATTTATGGAGATTTTACTGTTCTAACACTGTTGTAAGTAATTAGCATGTATCTATTGATGAAAACCTCATCATTTATCAAGGATATCATTATTTTTTCTTATTTTATAGAGAAGTAGAGAAGCTGAAGCACAGAAAGTTTACAAATCTCACTCAAGAACATGTTTTGTGTCTAGAAACAGCAACCTCTTCTCAGCCCCATTACCAACTATTCTCTCTTGATTATCTGCATTAATTGTCATTTTTTGGTTCAGCAAGATGAACTTTGCCTAATTGGTACTTCTGTGTTAGAATGACAGCTGTTAGAGGTTAGAGGCAGTGTCCACACAGGGCCTCCAACAGGATACAATGATTGACCATCAAGTGAGCTACACCACGCACTTGTTGCCGTCAGTGCCCACATGGCTACAGATAACCACTGTTGTTGTGCCCCAAATGCCTTACAACTTTTTTATTTTGTCTAAGCATAGGGGCACTTGACAAAATATCACAGCACTAATTAGACATAAACATTCTCACTGGAAAGTTTTGGAAACTAAACTAGAAGGAAAAAAAGTCTCTATATACATATTTTCATATTACTAAATATGATTCATTATATTTCATAAAATGATAGCAATGCAGGCAAAGTTAACCAAGGAAGGGTTCAGTTAGGCCCCAAACTCTCTTTTTAAATATTTCCTCATGAGAGAATGAGAGCAAGAGTGAGCATGCTGTCATCCACTGCTTCACTCCCCAAATATCCATGCAGACAACAGGGCCAGGCTGGTCATTCACATGGTTGTCAGAGACCCAAATACTGGAGCCCTCAAGTGCTCCTTCCCTGGCTGCACGGTAACAGGAAACAAAGAGAGGAATCAGGGATTAAACCTAAGCATTCCAATAGGAGAGGCAGGCTGTCTGCTGAGCCCATTACCTTTCACCAGAATTCCCAAGTTTACATGGGGGAAAACCCTAGGTCGTCTAAAAAATGAATCAAATTTCTGGCTATAAGGAACTAAATAATCCCAGCTGTGGAGAACTGAGGGTGTAGACGTAAAGACCAGCATAGTTCACAGAAGTCATTAAACAGCAAAATGAGCTCTAAGTATAAAGGATAAGAATGTACTCCTGGAGGAGAAACACCAGGACTAGACAGGGGAGTCATTAAAATCTGTCTATTCAAAGTAGGAGAAGCCACCAAGAATTCTGGACAGTCAAAGGTCAGACAAAGTCAACTAAATTTATAGCTCGTAAATCTTGGAAAGAGACTGCCAGATAAGCCAATAAAGCGATGTTCAAGATAATGAAGAACTGATTATTACAATGATAAGATCACTGCCACTCATAATGCTGCGGTGACTGGAACTTGAATATAAACCTGCAATGGGAACAATTCTGGAGAATCAGAGAGGCCAATGTGACAGTGACAGCTAGCCCTGCAGTTTGGGGACAAAGCCCTGAAAACCAAAAGTCAAATGGGTATTAACAAGAGCATATGGGAGTCATCATAGGGTATGAGATTTTGGCTCTCAATGATGAGACAAAATGAAAATTAGAAGAATGCATAGATTCTTTTTAAAATTGTGGACACTGTGAATCAAGATAGATTGACTGTGAAGAAAAAAAATATTTCCCAAAACATTATTCATTAGTTCAGTCCAAAGGAGCCACATAAAATAGGAAAAGAAAGTTATGTGGGATTGAAATTAAGCGGATATAAACAATTTGGTATGTTTAGACAGGGAAAAGATCAAAGCGTGGTTTTTCCTTTCTCAGTGGTAGGAAGTTATGGGCCCTATATTAATTTCCCAGAGCTGCTGTCACAAAATACTACAAACAGTTCTAGAAGCTGCGAGTCAAAAACCCAAGTATTGGCAGGGTTAGTTGCTTCTTCCCGTGCTGCGGTGGTCCGCCAGCAGTCATTGCATTCTGCGACTCCTGGCGGTGTAACTGTGGTGGTTGTGGTGCTCTTCCTGTGTCACCATCTCTGTAGCCCTCTTCCCCTTTTTCTAATGAGGGTGCAGCAGCATTAGATTAGGACACGTCCAGACAACCCCATCTTTACTTGGCCATCTCTGAAGACCCAATTTCCAAACAGGGCTACATTCTCGAGTTTGAGGGGAAGGACTTAACATCCTTCGGGGGACACAATTTAACCCATAACGGGCCCATTACTGTACCTGGAAAACCCTCCAGTGATGTCCCATTGGAAGTAGAAGCACACATGGCACCTAAGTGAGAACCAATCACTGTGACGGATTTCCTTAGAAAGTCCTCACAGGAACTCTGAGGTGCCGATAGAATGCCTAGCATATATGTGCTCAACGATCCTAGAAGGTGTACTCATGAGTAAGAACACCTTTTATTCCCTTTGGTGTAACTTGGGGACGCTGCCAACACAAGAACTAGAGGCAACACTGGCTCATTCATTACCCATATGCCACCCCAGACAGAAAACTTCAAATCCCTGTACACATTGCTTTTCTTTTCTTTTTTTTATTTTTATTTTTATTTTTTTCACAGGCAGAGTGGATAGTGAGAGAGAGAGACAGAGAGGAAGGTCTTCCTTTTTGCCATTGGCTCACCCTCCAATGGCCGCTGCGGCCAGCGCTCGCTGATCTGAAGCCAGGAGCCAGGTGCTTCTCCTGGTCTCCCATGCGGGTACAGGGCCCAAGGACTTGGGCCATCCTCCACTGCCTTCCCGGGCCACAGCAGAGAGCTGGCCTGGAAGAGGGGCAACCGGGATAGAATCCGGTGCCCCGACTGGGACTAGAACCCAGTGTGCCGGCGCCGCAAGGCGGAGGATTAGCCTGTTAAGCCACGGTGCCAGCCGACATTGCTTTTCTTAGCACCATGTGCGCTGCCCAGGGCCAGCACAATCACTGGATTTGATTTGGCAAGCTTTTCTCCATCACCTTCACTTACAAATTCCTTTTCTTCTCAACAATTAGAACATTCATTTTCTAGGAGGTTTCTTTGGCACTGGAATTTTTCACTGATTCACTCTTAGATTTTATTCATTCATTTGCTCACTCCAGAGATCTGTAACATTTTGGACCCAACACTTCTTTTAGTAACATACTTTACAACACCTATTACACTATTCCAAAAATGCAGTCACATGTAAAATAGTCTACTACACATGATTTCGAAGACATTAATATAATGCAGTGACTTCGATATCAAAAATGAATGTGAAAAGAAACTAATTTTTAATAAAGTAACAGATATGCCAATGTGTAACTGCTCAGATATAAGGAATTGATAAGATGCTCACCCTCATGGGCAGAAGTTGCAATGACTATGTTATCTACGAAGGTAGATCTCTGAAAGTACTTGGTATTATTGAAAAATCCATAAATAGCACTGTCATCAGTGATGTAATATTCTGAAACTATGAGTCTTTAAAAAGTTCCAAAGAGAACCAAAATCAGCCTATTCTCTATTTGCAGTGCAAAAACCATGCTAAATAATCCAGAGTATAAATAAGAGCATACCTTGATTTATATTTATATGAAAAATGCAAATCAAGGCTTAGGTTAAGATCACTGTATTTTGTTTTGGGGGAGGCTTTAACACAAAGGTCTGGTGGGACATTGGAAAGTCATGAAGACATGAAGCAATTATCAAGCACACTGCAGTAAAATCAACCTCCTAGTCCCTGGCCACTGAATGCCTTTAACACTCCCAATCATAGTGACATTCACAAGCAATCTACAAGTTTCCATATTTTCCTATCAGCAAGAACCATTGATTCAGTCATTCAACCAACACTAAATGAGTTAACTCTAAGTCCCAGAAACCAGGTTGACAGAAGATCAAATGAAGAAAGCTAAAGACAGTAGGATAGGACTTGTATAGTAAACCCAAGTATGGACAATGTATAGCAGGTACCTGGTGGGAAAGGATGTCACAAGTTCTAAAGAATCTAGACCTTGAAGGCAAACAGCCATTAGGGCTTTGGATATAAATGATTTTAAGTGATTATAACTTGCCAATAATAGTCTGACACCCTAGAAGACAGATGCATTGTCATTAAAAAAAACTTTACATCCACTCAATGTCCATAGCAACACGAAGCTGTAATGACTGGCCTTGGTCAGAAAAAGTGCCCAAACACAGTCCCATTAATTTTGTCTGAGCAATGTTGGCAATGTTGACCTGGATCTTAACTCATTTATTTTCCTAATCCAGCTGGTGGATGGAGGTAATGTACCAAGTACACTACATAGATGCTAGGAATTTTAGTATGTGTTCTCATGGCAAAAGCAAAAGAATCAAGGTATTTGTTGCCCTGGCGGCCTCAAGTTCTTGAAAGTAACTTGGACCTCTGTAATTAGATTCATATTCTTTCTCTTTTTTATCTTTTCTTTCCAGCTTAGATTACAAAGATTCAAATGTCAGAGGGAGCCAAAGTAGAAAAAGAAGCAAAGACAGAATGGGGGTTGCATTTCCTTAGTGACAAAGAGTAAACCGCAGAGCTTCAATGGGATTACCCGAGACACCAGCCTGAGGGCTGTACGTGGTGTAGCTTCACCCAAACTCACACCCACCCACCTGTATGGAGGGTCCTCTCCCATCACTAAGGCTCTTCTGAAATCCACAGGGTCTTCCAGTGAGGTAGAACTCTGGCACACATGGCAAGTCTCAGGCCTTCAGCCAACTCAGAACTGTGCAGTCATTTGTCAGAAACTCAGTTTTTATAAAGTCAAAAGGCCATTTTCTCAATGTCTCTGTTTAACTATCTAGTAAATGTAAGTCAAATATTTGACCTAAAGGAATTCTAATATGAACCCTAACTCATCTCTCTCTTCTCTGTTCTTCATCTTTCTTTGTACATATTCTTCCAAATCTGCTCTCCGTAGGCAAAATCACTGGGAGAAGGAACTTGGAGACAAACCCATTTCCATTTTTCTGATTGCCTTCATGCCCTGAAAGCCTACTTGTATTCAATAACACTCTTTCACAGTTGAGTCTCTCCTTTGGGCACCAAAATTTATTTGATGAAATGGAACAGTAATCTTTTCCTTAATTCATGTTTGTACATTCTTCATTTGTTTGAGGGCCAAGTTTAATACGCAACATGAGCCCAGTTCCTCATTAGAAGGGTGACATGGTGTACTCTGCCCAATTCTAGGGAAAATGAAGACTCATCAAGAAGACATAAAAATTCCAGTATGTGGGGGGAAGAAGGGCATTGAAATAATCAGTACTTCTCTATCTTTACAGGAGGGTCTCTTACATAATACATGTGTCTGTAGGCCTAGGCAAAGCCACTAAACCAGTTCCAGCCTGTCAAAAGTGTAAACTCCATTGCTCAAACATTCAGGTGCAACCTTTGACCTCCCTGAGCGGATGATCAAAGACAGATGAAATGGACAAACATGTTGTAACTGAGTTTGCTGAAATTCCTCACAAGTTTCCATCATGTTCTTTTACCTTATTTTTATGTGGCTTCAGAATGTGAGAGATACACAGATCTGGACCGTACTATTATGTTTGACATTCAGGAAATAGCAGCAATATATTAAGCCCAGACATCTCAAATCAGATTCCCGCCAAATGGGGTCACTGTGTAAGTGTAAGGACAAGTATTACTCAGAAGACAGAACTAGGAGCAAAGGGTGACAGATAATGGGAATTAATGAGTGGATTTTTGTTGCCATCAATGTGCATGCCTTTAAAACACGACCCATACCTCTGTATCAACACCTTTAATATGCAACACGGAGTCCCAATTCAGCTGCACACCCTGCCTTAGACGTGCTGAGCAACAAGGTTCCTCTTAGTTGAAGACAAGAATTAGGAATAAGATGCATTTTATGTCCCGTCTTTGTTAATTCTGAGACTGCACAGTCTGTCCCTCCAGAAGGTAGGGTTTTTTTTTTTTTTTAACTGAATACCCTCTTTTGTGATTTTGACAGGAGAGCACTTTCTGATCATTAAGGAAGCAAGGGGAAAGAATTCTCATTTCAAGATGCTGGAGTTAAACCGAGATCATTTTGAAAGAAGCTCTGAAGCCAAAATGCTTAACAATATTTTCCAGCTTGCAACTGCCTATAAAAAAGCACATGTTCAGCAATAAAACACAACAAGCAGCCATGAAAAGAACATAAAAGAGAGACGGACGGACAGTTGCCCAAGTTTCACAAAGCGCCGTAGCACATAAAAATTTGAGTGTTCCCTGGTATAGCATAGGAGGCTATCCTGCTGGAAGCCATGCTTACCAGAGTCAATCGCCACAGTGCTCGCCATGGGGTCAACTCCCTCATTTTGCTAGAAAAGAAATAGGAGAGATGCTCTCACAGTAGTTGGTCAAACTAAAGAGGTTGCAAGGTCCTTTAAAAGTCCATCATCACCAAGGACTCCCTGAAGCATCACAAGAAAGGTATGTCCATGGTAGAGCCTTGGTTTATGCAAGAAGCTAAATTGGCTTCATTACCCAACACCCTGGGAAACATATGCACATTGGGATCCCAAGATCCTGGTTTGGAATTTGACTCCAGTATTAACTGATTGTGTAAATTCTCTTCTCTCTTTCAGCCTCATTGTCTCTGACCATGAAATGGGACTTCTGCAAATGGCCTGGCAGCAATGTTAGAAGGCTATCAGAAAGATTAACAGTGACCTACAATAATGCTCTGTGGGAACTCTGGAGATATACAATGCATGGTAATACGTTTTCCTTATTACACATTTTAACTCCCTGTTTTCTCAGATGTTTCCTGTGTTCTAAGCTTATAAAGACTCTATGCTGTAAAAAATTAAGTCAGAATATAAAGGTAAGGGCATGTGCCCATGAAAGGATGCTTTCAAGTTCAGTTCTCTCCTGTAGATAATTTTTTTCTTCTTTAGAGTGGAAGGTTCTAAAGAACAGGCTTTCTAAAAAGTGGCTCCATCTTTCCCTCTGAACTGTGAGTGCTCTCCAATGGTGAGACCAACAGCCAAGCACTGATGTCACACAAGAACAGGGCCCACCAGGGTACAAACCAAGCCAAGCTGGGCTGTGTGCTTGCAAACGCATGTGGACCAGGACAAAGCTAATTTACATAGAATCACCAACTGTTAGAGGGGAAAAGGCCCTGGAGGGGATCAGTTTCATTCCTTTATAGGACAAGTTCTCTAAAACCTCACCTTCATCCTTAAAATATTTGAATGGAATTTTTAAAACACTATCCTATAAGTAAGAATATTTTACAGTTGCTAAAACAGAAATTCAGAAAGGTTACAGTTAGTTGTCTAATTGTAAGCTAGTGGTAGGCTCACAGATGACTTTATGTGAGGGGTCTTCAAAACATTCAAATAAAACGTGCATTAATTTTTAATTTCATTTCTCTACAAACTTTTTTTCTGAGAGGCACAGAGACAGACAACATAGAGACACATACAGAAATAGAGAATGTTCCCATCTTCTAGCTCACTTCCCAAATGTCTGGAGGACTATGGTGTCCAGGCTGATATCAGGAGCCAGGAATGCAATACAGGTCTCTGACATGGGTGGCAAGAACCCAATCATTTCAGCATCATTGCTGCCTTCCTGGGTTTGCATTAGCAGGAAGCAGGAATCAGGAGCTGGAGCTGGGTATGAAATCCCAGGTACTTTAACATGGGCCTTGAGCATCTTAACCAGTGCCTTAACCGGTAGACTAAACATTTGCTCCTCCACAGCCTTTCTGGAATATCCTGGGATGCAGGAATGGAGACACAACATTATAAGGAGAGGGAAGTTAAACATACAGCTAGGTTTGCTTATCCAGAATGGATCTCTTAGCTCTATGGCCACATCTACCACCTAGGAGATCAGAAGTGAAAGCGGGAAGAGAAAGGAGTAGGTGGAACACCAGCAGCTGCTATGGACATGGCCCTCACTTGTTTTCCAGACAGAAGGTTCGTGAGCCTTCACCATTACATGGTGCTGACAGCAGTTTCTTCAAGAATTTATTCTTTCTGGCTGAGCCGCAGAATCTAGATGTATACAGATCATGAGAGATGCTTCAGCCAATCCTGTAGCTCAGTGACAACGTGTTTGTTCTCTTTTCACATTAGGCAGCTTTTCTCCCTAAGTGTGTGTGTTGCTAAGAATTCAAGTGTTTCCCTAATCTCAGTACATGATTAAAACTTTGAATTTATTTTTAGCTAGGACAAAGACCATGAGTAACTTTTAAGACTCGACCTTTCTTCTAGGATCTTTATAAATCACAGACCTTAAAAACAAACACCTTTTCCAAGGTGAGCGAACAGACCACACAGCAACAGTGGATTCTTTAAACGGTGTCCTTTGAGCACTTTCTGTGCTCTGACTTCAGCAAGAAGTAAGGAAACCAGGTCTGAATCAGCAGAGGAAGGAAGCCAGCTTTGAAGTTTCCAGCCTGAACGTTCTGTGCCGCCGCCTCCTTCTGCCCTTTCCCCAACCTATCAGGGACAGGTACTGAGCACCCTCCTGCAGGGCCTTCAGGAAAAAACTCATCAGTTACTTGAGCTTACTTTAACTTCAAACCCTCTCCTTTCTAAAGGTCGCTTCACATGCAATGGCCAAGATCTGAACTATGGTCTAGAAAAATGGAAACTCCACTTGGTTCAACCCAGTAGCAACAGTCCCTTGTGCTTTGTTAGTATTTGTGAAATGAAGAGACGTCTCACGTTTAGAGGTGAAAAGGGTCTTAGATATTTCATAGCGTGGCTGATTCCAGACACAGAATAAGCCTCTCAAACACTGAGATAACGGCATTAAGCTGTAGGAGTTTAATTATCCCAAATATAACCCAGGATCTATCTCTAACAGTGATGTTTGCTCCTGTAATTCCTTATCACCGTAGCAAGGGTAGCAATCCTTCTGATAATAAAGGAGACTGAGCATTTTAGGATCTGTGAGCTATAAGGTTTTATCCTTGTATCATGAAAGCAGCTATAGTCAATATGTAAATAAATGAATGTGGCTGTGTGCCAATAAAACTTTATTTACAGAAAAACAGATGGCAGGCTGGATTTCGTGACAGGCTATAGTTTGCTAAGCCCCGCACTATAGAATTCTTAGAACTTACAGTATCTGCAGACATATGGGTGAGGGCTTTGAACAATGCAAGCCAATTTCAGGGTTCAGGGATGATGCACAGCATAAAGATCTTAATCATCCCTTTCATTTACTACATTCTGCATTGCCCTTAACCTCAGTAGCCAGAGCTGCCCAAAGTTTCTGGGATTTGTTGTTGCACACCTACTGGCTTCTGGTTGCATCAGAGTTTGCAGACTGCTTGATTTGTTCATCCAGTATGAGAATCCACCGTCTGTCTGAACTGTTCGACTGCATCTACAAAATATGTGTCTGCTCTCAGGAAAGGAACCTGTTGGAACATATTGTCTGTCAGGCTGGCCAAGCCTGGGATTAGATTCAAAGGCTCTTGGGTAAAATTATAATAGCTTTAACAATCACTTGGACTGAGAACCCTCCCATATTAGCTGGAAAGAACTTCATCATTTCATTTGCCTTTTGGATTAATATCATTTCAATCAGCAACTGAGTCAGCAAGATATTTTGGATACAGGGACTTCCCTCCATTTCTTCCCCAAAGTCACTTTGTCTGCATTTTTCAACATGAATTTCAGAATCGTGGGGGAAGATTATTAAGCAATTCCAAAAACTTTGGTGGCCCCATGCTCAGGCTAGAAATCCAACACACAGAAAGGAAGACTCACGGTCAAGTCTTTCTAAGTAAAACACGTCAGTACTTGCCAGGCATGGTACTACTCTGATTCACTCAACATTGCACAATGTGTGTCCATCTGTCCACCCATTTAAACTTTCATCCTCTGTTGCTTTGTAAGGCACTGTATCAGTAGCTCAGGGATCCTACTTAGGTACAACAAGACCCAGGGAGCTAAGGATGTGTAGGTGGGAAAAGTTAACACAGGGAAGAAGTAAACCAGTGCTTCAAAGGATGAACTGTTAGGGGCCAAGCTAATATTAGGAGAAACTTCTGAAAAAGTAGTGGAATGTGAAATAACCATTGGGAAGAGCTATGCAGAGCTCCCATTGTGTTACGAGCCAGAAGAACTTGGACAATGTGCTGTGGATTGAATCGGCCCAGCACAGCTGAATCAATACACCTTTTGCCTCCCTGTGCAAACCAGGCAAACAGCTTCTAGAAGGTGGAAGAGCCCATGGCCTACCACAGCTTGTCCTTACATATGCAGAAACTTTAACAATCACACAATACAGATGCTTGCTATGCATGTCATGTTTGTCCTGAAGAATGTTAGCTTTCATTGCCTTTAGAGTCCCTTACACACACACATAGTCCAAGAGAACACCTGGGGGTAAGAAACAGCCTATCACAGAACCCAGTGTGGTCAAGGACATTAAAACAGCTCCGTATGATAGCAATCAGCAGCAAGGGTCCCTGGGGAGTTGAAAACTTACAGACATCCTTTGCAGCCAAGAAATAAGTAAAGGGTTCAAATGAGACCTCTGAACCAAAGTGAACCTGAACTCTAGGATTACGGTAATTTTTGCGATATTACCTCCTAATTCACTGATACATGACTCATCCAGTGGTCAGATTGTCCAGGTGTGAGGGCCACATCTGGTCACCTTTTGCGTTTGCATTTTATGAAGCACATCCAAATACCAAAGCAGCTTTGCGTGAGCCCAATTCTAAAATCTGCCATTCCTCTGGTCTCAAGGTTCATGTCATCCTACAGAAACGAAGGTGGAATTTGAGACCAACAGAAATCAACACACGACCATGAGGACTCGTGTTGGGTACCAACCATCTGGTCTTAGGACCGTTCAGCCAATCAGCCAGGAGAAGGGGGAGCAAATCCCGGCAGTACTTACTTGCTGGTGAAGGAGTGCTGCACCCACTGGGAGGAGGGTGGCCATGGAGGCCGTGCAGGGGTGGCAGGGAGAGTCCTCCAATGACAGGCGGGAAGAGCAGCGGGTAGGGTGTGGCCGGGTAGTGAGTCATGTGTCCATTCACTGCTGGCACCGGGCATGTGTGGCTGCTGGTGCTCATGTCTCAGGCCTTACAGGACAAAGGGGCTTCTGGGGCTGGGACTCATCACTCTAAGTCTCGAGCCAAAGTGACAGAGATCAAGGCAGGGCAGGCGCTGAGGAGCAGCTGTGTTTTGGGCCAATGGCGGGATGCTTTAACTGACGACCTTGCTTCTGCCCAGCGTGGTTTCCACACCTCTCATTTTGCTCACGGATGCTAAGACGAGCGTTTTGTTTTCAGTTTCTCAGGTTAAGGCTGGGGAGAGAGTAGCACCTTCAAATTCCAGAGCTGAAAATCCTGCAAGAGAAAAGTAAACCAAGTTATAGAGAAGTATTGCCCTTGTTATCGTTAATATGTGCAAAATCTCTACTATTAATCCTCATCTCTTAATTCCTTGTTCCACTTCACTTTGCATGGTTTTCTTAAACTCTCACATTGCACACAGAACAATGCCAGCATAACTGACCATTTTTAGAAAATAGCAAAGCACCCTGCCCTCACAGGGTCCTATCCACTCAGTCCGCTCAATTTCTCTCCACTGCACTGAAAGAACTTGAGACATTCCACGTGGGCCTGTTTGTTTTCGTCTGTCCTCCCCTTTAGCTCATCAGGGGGCCAGGGTATTTTTGTTGTGTCAATCGTTCTGCCCAAGCTCCTGTAAGAGTAGCTGACATAGGACGGAGGTTCAATTTATTGAGGGAAGGGCCCTTTTTTCTCAATCTTTTAGAAAAACAGGTTGCTGAATGCTGTTCTAACCTATGAGCTCCCAAGGCAGCATATTTTACAAGAACTTTAGATTTTACTGCAGCCATTTAGAATGACATACCCAAGAAGATGAATTTAATTGTGAAAGAAAATTATAGTACAAGCAAATGAAAGAAAAAGAGATAGAGGAAAACATTTTCTATCAGCTCCGTATTATCAACTTATACACCTTTCTTATGTCATCCATCCCTCCACCAACCGATCCATACACTAGTTTGAGAGAGCAACCACTCATCCATCAGTGAAATCTATGCTACAATATGCCAAGTGTCAGTTGAGAAACTGGAGATACATGGTACATAATGTTAATGTGCTTCCTGCTTTCATGAGGTTTCCTTTTTTTTTAAGTTGAAGAGTTATTCATTTATTTACTTGAAAGTCAGAGTTACAGAAAGAGGGAGAGACAGAGATCTTCCACTGGTTCACTCCACAGATGGCCCCAGTGGCCAAGCCAAAGCCAGGAGGTTCATCTGGGTTTCCCACATGGGTGCAGGACTCGGAGAATCTTCAGCTGCTTTTTGAGGCACATTAGCAGGGAGATGAATCAGAAGAGGAGCAGCTGCGACATGACCTAGTGCCCATATGGGATGCCTGTCCTGAAGGTGGCAGCTTAAGCAGCTATGCCACTGTGCTGGCTTATTTTATTTTATTTTATTTTGAAAGTCAGTTAGAGAAAGAGACTGGGGCAGGATAACAAAGAGGTCTTCCATCTGCTGGTTTACTCCCCAGCTGGCTGTAATGGCCAGGGATGGGCCAGGTTGAAGCTAGGAGTTTCATTTGGGCTTCCCACATGGGTAGCAGGGACTCAAGCACTTGGGCCATTTTCTGCTTTTTTTTCCAGGCCATTATCAAGGGGCTGAATTGGAAGTGGAGCAGTCAGGACATGAACCAGTGCCAATATGGGGTGCTGGCACTGCAGGTGGCAACTTTACCTGATACTGCAGAAGGCCCCAAGGTTAGTTTTAACAACTGATGAGAACACGTTGTTAGCTAAATGTACACTGCCTGTGTACTTCACAGACTTGCCTGGGCCATGAAAATCAATGTTCAGTAGAAGCCTGCTGAAAAACAAGCTCTGAATGCACACCCATGTGTCACAAAATGACCCAGCAGCTCAAGCATGGAGAGCTGATTAGAAACACGAATCTGGAGCCAGACCAGCCAGGTTCGAATCATGTCTGCCCCTTGGGCAATTATTTCATCTCTCTGTATGCTCAGTTTTTCCCATAAAATGTGAATAATAGGATTTAACTTAGTATTAAATGTGAGAATTAAAGGAAGTGAAGAACACTGCCCGGTACACAGAAAAGAGTATGTTAAATTTGTATTAACGGGCCGGCGCCGCGGCTCAATAGGCTAATCCTCCGCCTAGTGGCGCCGGCACACCGGGTTCTAGTCCCGGTCGGGGCACCGATCCTGTCCCGGTTGCCCCTCTTCCAGGCCAGCTCTCTGCTGTGGCCAGGGAGTGCAGTGGAGGATGGCCCAAGCCCTTGGGCCCTGCACCCCATGGGAGACCAGGATAAACACCTGGCTCCTGCCATCGGATCAGCGCGGTGCGCCGGCCGCAGCGCGCTACCGCGGCGGCCATTGGAGGGTGAACCAACGGCAAAAGGAAGACCTTTCTCTCTGTCTCTCTCTCTCACTGTCCACTCTGCCTGTCAAAAATTAAAAAAAAAAAAAAAAAAAAAAAAAAATTTGTATTAACGTTTGCTGTCCCATCAAGTGCTATGCTTCTGGGAAGAAAATGCTGGAAAAGACAGAGGCTTTGGGGTTGGCACAGGGGGGAATCACCTCCCAGCAGTCCCAGGAACAGAACATCAGGATTAAAACATGGTCCTGAAGGCAAAGAAAGGTTGGGATGGAGGTTAAGTTGGGAACGATGATCTGCCGATGCTCATGGACTTTTCAGGTTGCGAAGGATGTCGTTTTGATCATTAGGAACCCAGTAATATTGTTATCAATAATAGCCTCTCTTTATTGTGTACAATGTGTCAGGCACTTAGAATCTCTAGCCCTTGGAGTGATCCTGTAAGGCAGCTATTGGTATCCTTATTTTCCAGATGAGGAAAAGTAATCTCAGTGAGTTTAAACCACTTGCCTCTCCTGGCACCGTCTGTCGGTGGCCATGTCAGATTCTGAACCCAGGTCAGGCTGGGCCCAACCCTCTCTGCTCTTCCCCTCTCCCACGAGCGTTTGCCCATGTCGATCCCCGTGTGAGCCTGGCTTTCCCCGACAGCAGACAAACAAGCAGTTGTGTTGTTAGTGTCTGTCCTCACTCAGATGACGTCCACTCCAGGACCATGGGTCCTGGGCCTATCAACATTAAAACACAAATAGCCTCTACAGTGCGACTATATGGTCTTGTGCTCCCTCAAACCCTCTTGTACCATACAAAGGGGATCACATCCCCACTTTGCTCCAAACCCCACGCAAACCATCAGTGTGCTTTTCAAACTCTGAAACCAAACCTTCGGTCTCCAATGGAAAGAAAGCAAACGTAGAATCTTTTCTCCCAGAGGTAAATGTTTTCAGTAATTTTCCTTCTAGAAAGAGTGTACCATCCGATATATTTAATACTTTTATATTGTAGTTTGTAGCAAATTAATTAGCAAATAAACAATGCCATTTACTATTTGCTGCATTTCCACTTAATTTGATTTTTACAACTCACACAAAGCCAAGCATTGTTACAAATGCCCTTTTCTATCTCTCTTTGACAAACTACCTCATTAACTGGGGGAGCTGACAGCTCAGGAAACCCACCCCTGCAGGGCACAATTCTCGGATTTTTAAAGCTGTTTGTTTGTCTTTTTTTTTTTTTAAACCAATCAGGGACATTTCTATCCTCAATAATCCTTCATTTCCCTCTGCCTTCAAACAGCGCAGACTGTCAGCAACTTGCCTGCTGGCTCTGAGGTCTGGGACCAAGGCTGGGATCTTTGGAGAAAAGGAAGCACCATAAGCTACTTATGCTGATAGAAAAGAAAAGAAAACCAGTGCGTCGGGAAAACACAGTTACACGGGTGGAGGATCTGTGGAGCGGTGACGGAGTCCAGGCCCACCTATGTGACTGATGAAGGCTAAGCCTGGAAGCCAGAGTGTTCCTTTGTTTCAGGCTTTCAGAAAACAAGATGGCCCTGCTATGAGCACTGCTTCCTTTTCTTCCAACATAACTCCAGCTTGGACTTCTTCTCGGTTGCTCCCTTCAGCATCTGGGGCAACTGGGTGGAAGAGGGGGAGGGAGTGGGGACCGGGTTGGCAGGTCTTGGATCCACACCCCAGGAGATCGGACATTGGTTTTATCACCTGTAAAAGGGGTGCAGTGAAGAGGAGTGGCTGTAAGATGAAGTTTCTCAAACGATGTTGTCCAGAAAACAAGTGTTTTACAAGAGCGTATTAAATGAACACGGTACTATAAGAAAAAATAAGAAAGGATTAAACCCTAACTGCTCACATAGTTGGTGTTATGGTGTAGTAATGTGGCTTTGATCAAGATAAAGCCAAACAGGAAGACAGCATGATCGATCTGCCTACTAAACACATGGATGACATATTCCCATTACAATGGAGAAATCTTAATATCCATGCCTGTGTCTGCGATGTCTTACTATGAACAAAACAGAGTAGGATTTCCCAGGTAATTTGTTAAGGTTTTTATCTATTAAACTTTGGAAAATGACATTTTAATAATTCTCAGTTATACTTCATTCAGGAGAAGTTGTTTTGCTATTGATTTTAGGGGAAATGTGCATGCTTGTATCCCCCTTATAACTCCCAACATCTGAAATTCATCTTGGAAACAAAATACGTACACATGGTTTTTAAAAAATCAACTACTTCCTTTAGACTAGTGGTTCTCAAAGTGGGCCCTCTGAGCTGGCAATATCACTATCACCTAAAAACTTAATAAAAATGCAAATTCTCCAGGCCCCACCCAAGTGACCTCCTGAATCAGAACGTTTTGAATGAGCACCCAGATGTGTATCCTGCCAAGCACTCTGGAAGATGCTGATACAGCCACAATTTGAGAACCACTGCTCCACACATGAGGTCGGCAAATTTCTTCTGTCATGGGCCTGAAAGTTAAGAGTTGAGATTGTGGGTGACCCATTCTGTGTCACACCTGCTCAATTTTGCTGTTGCAGGTAGGGCTTGTAGCCCAGAAGCAGCCAAACACAATCCATGAATGAGTGGGTGTGGCTCCTTTCTTTAAAAACATCATTTACAAAACCAGCAGCCTGCAAAATCTGACTTACTGCCCTCCTCCTTCCCCAACTTTAAGTCCCCTCTCTAGAAGAACTGGATACTGTTTCAGCCAGGTTTTTCCTTTCCTGTTCTTTAATTCTTGCTGACATAAAGTCTTTTCTCATCATATTGTAAATATTTTTCTTATCTATTAGTTCTATTGCAAATAGAACCGTTTTGTTAGGCTGCTGCTCACCCAAGGTTCTTCTTCTGCTCTTCTAAAGACTTATTTATTTAAGAGGCAGAGCAACAGAAAGATGGAGAGAGAGGAAAGGAGGGAGGGAGAGAGGAAGGGTGGAAGAGAGGGGGAAGGGAGGGAGAGAAAGAGGGATGGATGGAGAAAAAGAAGACAGGGAGAGTGAGAAAGAAGAGGGTAGGGCAGGGGAGAGGGAAGAAAACAGATCAATCTTCCACTCCCTAAATGTCCTAAATGTCCTCAGTAGCCAGGTATGGGCTCTTTATGATTTGATTATAACTTTGATTATAACTTCCTTAATTTCTATTCCATTCCCTTCTTTTGGATATTTAGATGTGGGACCTTCTGAACTGATTCTGTAATTTTTAACTATTTTTTCTGTACTTCCACTCCTTTATCCATTTGTTTTCATTTCTAGAAAGTATTCTCATATTTAACTTCCCATTACTCTATTGAATTTTATATTTATGTTAACATTTCTAACACATAAGAATATTTGGTTATTCTTCTATATTTAATTTATATTCTGTATTTAATATTTTTTTACATTTCCTTTTTTTAAAACTTTTATTTAGTAAATATAAATTTCCAAAGTACAGCTTATGGCTTCTCTCCCACCCGCAACCCTCCCAGCTCCGCTCCCTCTCCCCTTCCATTCACATCAAGATTCATTTCCAATTATCTTTATATATAGAAGATCAATTTAGCATATATTAAGTAAAGATTTCAACAGTTTGCCCCCATATAACAACACAAAGTGAAAAAATACTGTTGGAGTACTAGTTATAGCATTAAATCACAATGTAAAGCACATTAAGGACAGAGATCCTACATGAGGAATAAGTGCACAGTGACTCCTGTGTTGACTTAATGTATTTAATATCAACAAGTTCTGTTTTTGTCATGATTGCCATATCTTTTCTATCTTTGAGGACATTAAGAATGGTTCTTTTTCACATATATAAAGACAACTGATCTTTGACAAAAGTGCCAAGAACATGTACTGGAAACAGGATAGGATTTTTATTTTTTTGGATAGGCTTTTAAAATGATGGTACTAGGAAAACTGAATACCCACATGCAGAAAAATGAAACTATACCTTTATCTCTCATCACATACAAAAGTCAACTTAAAATGCAATAAAGATGTAAATACAATGCCTGAGATTTTGGAAGTATTAAAAGAAAATATAAGGGAGAGAATTCTCCCAGACTCCTTCCATGAGGCCAGCATCAACTTAATTCTAAACCAGATGAAGATACAACAGAGAAAGAGAACTATAGACCAATATCACTGATGAACATATATTCAAAAATCCTCAACAAAATAGTAGCTAATCATATCCAACAAGACATCAGAAAGATCATTCATCCTGACCAAGTGGGATTTATCCCTAGTATGTATGGATGGTTCAACATTTGCAAAACAATAAATGTGATACATCACATTAACAAATTGAAGAGTAAAATATGTGATTATTTCAGTAGATGCAGAGGAAGCATTTGATAAACTATAATATCCTTTAATGATGAAATTCTAAAGCAAATTTGGTATAGAAGGAACATTCCTCAATACAATCAAGAGAATTTATGACAAACCCACCATCATTATTTTTTTGGATGAGGAAAAGCATTCCCACTTAAGATCTGGAACCAGACAAGACTGACCACTCTCACTATTGCTATTCAAGATAGTCCTAAAAGTTTTGGCCAGAGCCATCAGGTAAGAAAATCAAATCAGAGGGATGCAAATTAGAAAGGAAGAAGTAAAATTATCCTTATTTGAAGACAACGTGATTCTATATATAGGGAAACCAAAAGACTCCACTAAGAGACTATTGGAACTCATTAAAGAGTTTGGTAAAGTGGCAGGATATAAAACAAACATGGAGAAATCAATAACCTCTGTATACATAGACAATATCATCGCTGAGAAAGAACTTCTAAGATCAATCCCATTCATAATAGCTACAGAAAAAATTAAATACCTTGGAACACATTTAACCGAGGAGGTCAAAGATCTCTATGATGCAGATTATAAAACATTAAAGAAATAGAAGACACAAAAAATGGAAAAATCTTCCATGTTTGTGGATTAGAAAATTAGTATCAAAATGTCCATACTAAAAAAAATCATTAAAGAGATTCAATGCAACCCTAATCAAAATACAATGGCATTCTTCTCAGATCTAGAAAAAACTATGCTAAAATTCAAATGGAAACACAAGAGACCCTCAAAAGCTAAAGCAATCCAAAACAACAAACTAAAGCTGGAGGCATCATGATACCAGATTTCAATACATACTGCAGGGCAGTTATCATCAACACAGCCTGGTACTGGCACAAAAACAGACATGCAGACCAATGGAACAGAACAGAAACTTCAGAAGTCAATCTACACATCTACAATCAATTTATATTTGAGGAAAGGAGCTAAAAATAAATTCCTGGAGAAAGAATAGTCTCTTCAACAAATGGTGCTGGGAAAAATGGATCTCCACATGCCAAAGTATGAAACAAGACCCATATCTTAGACTTTAAACAAAAATCTACTCAAAATGGATCAAAGACCTAAATCTAAGACCTGATACCATCAAATTACTAGAGAACATTGGAGAAACTCTACAAGGCACTGGCATAAGCAAAGACTTCTTGGAAAAGACCCCAGTGTGGCATAGTAGGTTTTGCCTGAACCTGCAACACTGGGCATCTCTTATGGGCACCAGTTAGAGTCCTGGATGCAACACTTCCAATCCAGCTTTCTAATCACGAACCTGGGAAAGCAGCAGAGGACAGCCCAAGTCCTTGGGCCCTTGCACCCATGTTGGAAACCCGGAAGAAGCTCCTGGCTTCTGGCTTCGGATTGGCACAGTGCTGGCCATTGTGGCCATTTGGGGAGTGAACCAGGGGATGGATGACATCTTTCTCTGTCTCTTCCTCTCTAATTTTGTCTTTCAAATAAATAGAATAAATCCCAATAAAAAAAGGACCCCAAGAGTGCAGGCAATCAAAGCTAAAATTGACAAGAGAGATTACACCAAGCTTAGAAGCTTCTGTACTGCAAGAGAAAATATTCAGCAAAGTGAAACGACAACCAACAGAATGGGAGAAAATACTTGCAAACTATGCAACTGATAAAGGATTAATATCTATATTCTATAAAGAACTCAAGAAACTCAACAGGAAAACAGTGCAGTTAAGAAATAGACAAGGGACTTGAACATTTTTCAAAAGAGGTAATTCAAATAGCTAACAGACACACAAATAAATGGTCATGATCACTAGCCATTAGGGAAATGCAAATCAAAACCACAATGAGGTTTCACTTCACCCCAATTAGAATGGCTCTCATACAGAAATCAACAAATATTAATTGCTGGCAAAGATGAGGGGAAAATGTACCCTAACCCATTGTTGGTGGAAATGTAAACTGGTGCAGCCGTTGTGGATGACAGTATGGAGATACCTCAGAAAGCTGAAAACAGATATACCATATGATCCAGCAATCCCACATCTGGGAATTTACCCAAGGCAAATGAAATCAGCACATGAAAGAGTGATCTGTGCCCCCATGTTCATTACAGCTCAATTCACAATAGCTAAAATATGGAATCAAACCAGATGTCCATCAACTGATGACTGGATAAAGAAATTATGGCATATATACATTAGGGAATACTACTCAGTGGTTAAAAAAAAAAAGAAATCCTGTCCTTTGAAAAAAAAATGGAGGCAACTAGGAAACATTATACTTAGTCAAATTATCCAGTCCCCAAAAGACAAATACCACATGCTTTTCCTAATCTGTGGTAACTAATATAGTACTTAAAATATAAAGTATAGGAGTGAAATTGACATTTTGAGATCCGATGATTGTTTACAGCCCTGGTCTTTATTGCTGAGGACCAATATTTTTTTCTTCATACTATTTGTTTAAATCTTTATTTAGTGTAGGGTTAATCTCATGAGTATAAAGCAAATTGAAAATATATCTTAGTAAAAGTTAAGAATGGGAATAGGCAAGGAAGGAAGAAGTGTGGGAGCTGGGTGGGGGGGGGGGTTGTAGGGTAGGAAGTATCACCATGTTCCTAAATCTGCATATATGAAATACCTAAAATTTGTATACCTTAAATAAAATAAAAAAAAAATAGGGAAAACACTTCAGACAATGGAATGAGCAAGGATTTTTCTGGGTCAGATCTCAAAGCACAAGAAATAGAAGCAAAAATAGATCAACAGGATTTGATTAAGCCAAAGAGTTTCTGCATGGCAAAGGAAACAATCAACAGAATCAAAAGGCAACTACAGAATGAAAGAAAATGCTTGCAAGCTATACATCTGACAAGAGGTTGATAGCTAGAATGTCCAAGAAACACAATAGCAAATAAATAAATAAATAAAATGGACAGATCTAAATAGATATTTCTTAAGAAGACATAAGTGGTTAAGAAGAACATGAGAAGACAGAAGCAAACAAAACTAATCATCAGGGAAATGCATGTCAAGACCACAGCGAGATCTAAACTCACTACAGTAATATTGACCATTGTCAAAAAAGACAACAAATATCCAGCAATCCCACTGCTGGGTATCTATCCAAGGAAAATTGAATCTGTTGAACAGACATCTGCATTCCAATGTTTATTGCAGCTTTATTTACAATAGCCAGGAAACTGAAGAAAATCTCTGTCCAACCACTGACAAATACATGAGGGAAATGTGGTAGCTCTACATAGTGGAATATTACTCAGTCATAAAAAGGATTAAATCTTGGATGCAACTGGAGGTCAATATGTTAAGTGAAATAAGCCAAACACAGAAATACAATCACCAGGTAATCTCACTCATATGCAGAGTCTACAAAACAGGTGTTCTCACAGAAGTTAGAAATGTGATGGTGGTTACTGGAGAATGGGGAGGCAAGGGAGGAGTGAGGGACATGTAAATGTTGACTGATGGGAAAAAGTAAAAATCATTTAAAATGGAAATGTAAAAATGGAATAGTTTTCTTAAGTGTTTTATTCTGCTCACTATTTTTTTTTTTTTTTTTGACAGGCAGAGTGGACAGTGAGAGAGAGAGAGAGAAAGGGCTTCCTTTTTGCCGTTGGTTCACCCTCCAATGGCCGCCGCGGTAGGCGCGCTGCGGCCAGCGCACCGCGCTGATCCGATGGCAGGAGCCAGGTGCTTCTCCTGGTCTCCCATCTGCTCACTATTTTGACTGTCTCTCTTCATATTTCATTTCCTTTAATATTAGGTAGAATTCTAATGTATCCTCTGCCAAATTCTCTAGTCTTATCCTCTCCTATTTAGCAAACAAATCTTCCAGCACGCTCTGTTTCCATGGTTGAGTCTTGTCAAATGAGTGAGTTTCATGATCAAGTGATCTAATCTGAGTAATTCCTTGTGAGACTCCCTTCTCGAGCTGTCAAGTACATAGACTTTTTATTTGGGACTCTTTGATAACGATACTGTGACTTGAGGCAGTTGAATAGAGAAAACAGGCTACTACTGGAGATGGACTCTATCACATAAGGAGTCCCTCAATTCTTCCTCTTGCTTTCTGTCTGCTGATGCCTCTCCATTCCACCTTCATGGCTGGTGTCCAAAACTCAGTAACCTCTCTGGGTCCAGTTTCTACAAAGAGAAGACTTAGCATTCTTCACAGGATTGGATTACAGTGAGCACTAGAATGTAACAGGTACAGGAGTGGATTTAATTGCTCCTTATGCAGAGCAGGAGCCAATTTTTCTATCTTAATAATCATTTCCACCTTTCAGGATATCCGTGACTCTCCTCTCTGGGACTAGCTAAGATTCTACAGTCTGAATATCCTTCTCTCTCCTTTGCATTCCTTTCTTGGGGGACACAGCAATCTGCTTTCTGCACTTCATTCTTCTCTGCACATCTACTTCACAACTTTAGAAAAAAATGTTCTGGTTATCTTTGATAGTTATAATTTTTTCATCTCAGTCATTTTGGTAACTTTGAGAAGAAAGAAAAGATACCTGTCTTTGATACATTATATTTAATTGGAAGTGCATTTACTTAAAAACAAAGTATGACTGTGGTTAAATTTGAGAAACCTAGATTGATTGATTGCTAACACTTTTCAGCTCTGAATAGTCCATCTATGAAAATGGAGTTAAACAGTATCTGTGGGCACTGATTTGTGTCCAAGGTGCTCCTCTATTGCTCCAGCTCTCTGTTTATGGCCTGGGAAAGCACCAGAAGATGGTCCAAGTCTTTGGGTCCCTGCACCCAGGTGGGAGACCTGGAAGAAGCTCCTGGCTCCTGGCTTTGGATTGGCCCAACTCTGGCCGTTGGGCCACTTGGAGATGAATCAGCAGATGGAAGACCTTCCTCTCGGTCTGTAACTCTCTCAAAAGAATCAATCTTTAAGAAAAGAGAATAATCTATGAGTATTCCAGATGAGAGAAAATTAAGTCAATAAATATCAAATTGTTATTACCATGTAGCAAGAGCAAGATAGCAGCCCCTTCCTAAAATTGAACAGAAAAAAAAAAAAAAGGTTTGACCAGTCATCGTGGACACAGTGTCAAAGCCTTCTAGAAATAAAGATGGTATTTAACCTGCCTTCGTGATGTATCTGTAAGCATGTTAAGAAATTAGGAATACCATTAAAAACACTGATGAATTAAAGACTTGAAGCATTCTTTCCTGAGGACTCCAACTTGGAGAGGGGACTCTGATGAGAGTCTGCCTTGAACCAACAGCTGGAACAGGACAACAAGTGCCTGTTCAAGTGTGAGCCAAGCAACAAAACAGGTGAGGTTTGTGGAGAACAATGTCTTTACTTCTTTCTATTGCCATGTGTTAGCATCATGGCTGAGTGGCTAGCATGGAAAAAAGAAAAAAAAATGTCTTGTGATGGAGTACAGAAAATTCTTCCTTAATTCTTCCGCTGATACAGAACTTGTATGGAAACTTTTGCTTGGACATAAAGAACCTGTAGATTGGCTCCTTTTGCATTGTATTTTAGCTCCAATTCCCTATTTACTTAAGGCCTTGGTTTCAGGTAATGTCACGTACATTTCTCAGCTGCATTCAGCCAAATACATGTTTTCAAAATGCTAAGCTCAGCACTAATCCTGCGGGTTGCTTTTGCTGATGTTTTTGATAGAAAAGCAATATGGCTGCAAAGAGGTCCGTTTGCATTCCCTGCTGCTTTTGTGGCCTTAGCTATTCAGCATCTTCACCTTAACTGTTGCCGATAAAATTATGCTCAGCTTAATCCAAAGAGAAACCACAATGGAAAAAACTTGAATGTGGTCAAAAGGAGGTATTCCTTACCTGCTATTATTTAATCTGGGAGTGAAATTGATAAAGTCAATTAAGGAACAGGTCTCTTAGACCACCAAGTGAGTAGAGAATGCAATCTACAGAGCTTCCCCTGCATCAAGAGGGGTCACTTGACACAGTAAAGATATTTTAAAGCATGTACAAAGTGTCCCTATATTCCTTTTTAGGCCACTTTTATAAGATCCCATCTGCTAAAAAACACAAAGTGAAAATATGACTTTCAGAAAAATAACAGGCAGAAACATACATACATTAGAATGTGTAAAATTCTAAGATTTGAGTTCCATAAATTATGCGTTCAGTAATATAAATATGGGTATTTATGGAGTCAACACTCAACCCAGTTATTTCATATGCTAGCACTGCACATATCCTGAAGAGTTAGGTCTCACCTAACGTCTTTTCACATAAATTCCATACTGTCAGATGTAAAGTATGTGCTGGACTAAATGTCCACAGGTAGCACCTGCTCTGGAGTGGCAGCAGGCATCCCTGTGTCCAGTTTCCATGCTATGTACCATGGCCTTCTGCCAAGCAAGCACAATCCCAGACTAGGGTCTGGTTCTGAAGAGAAATTCAGACATCCCTAGACTGTTTGGTGGTCTGTCGCCTAGCTTGGGAGAAGCAACGGGCCCAAAGCGAATTTCTCCTTTGGATGTTGACCCATCAATCCCATCAGAGATTGGTTTTGAATGCCTAACACACCAACATAGACATAGAAACCTGACATGAAAATGGAGAGAAATATTTAGAGAATTAAGGTGACAGAAGCCACGAGGCTATAGAATCTACGTGTGAACAAGACATGAGGCAGAGCAGAGAATCAACTTTTGGCTAAAAATTGAGATAGGATAAATTATAACATAGCTATAGTTATGTTTCTAAGGTTGACTGCAGTGACAAGAACAACATCCTTAGTTTTTTGAGGTCTGAGTGTTCACTGGTCTCTTTTTTTTTTTTTTTTTTTTTTTCATTTCTTCTCTCTCTCAACAAACTCTCTAATTTTATCTCTAGGCTTCAGATCTCACAAAGATCTTCCTAACCAATTACTCAACCCGGCTGCTCTCCGAAGGGCAAGGCAACTGTCTTCAGTTAACAGTTATCACAGACCACTACTGCGACATCAGCTTGCATGTTGCAATTAAGACTGGCATCATGCTGCCAAGTGAGGATGGATGCTGTTCATTAATGAATGACACAGTGCTGAAAGAGAACCAAAAAACAGAGATAGTTGATGTTCCTGGACCATTTCAGTTTGTAATATAGAAAGAACGAAAAAAGGTATAATGTACCTTGCTGTAGGAAAACACAGTATGCATACATATCTATTTTTATTTGAAAATAATTTTAAGATGTTTATTAACTTAAAGAAGGAAAATTAATATAATAGAAACTATATATATATATATATCACTTCTCAGCCTTTTGGCTAAGATCAAGTATAGAAATTATAATTGGGTTCCTAAAGTTGTACATTTAATCAACTATTTAATATTTACATATTACAACATGCCTGTATTTCGAGTAGTATGTTTATTCTCAAAAATGAAGCCTCTTTGCAAATGTGTTTTTAACAAACTTATACACAAAGATAACAAAAGAGCAAGAATTTTCAAGGCATTTTTGAGTTATTTGTGTTGATAAAATACATGAGATGGTCATATGGTTTCTGTGCTAACAACAGACTCAGAGCAGCAACAAAATGTTTGGACACAGGACACATGGGTTGGCCATGCCCACTGCTGGTCTATACAGGTTCTGGCACTAACATTAGCATTTTATTTACATGAGAAAGGTTAAGAGCACCTGAGGAAGTTCTTGTAAGAGGCAGGGTCTCAGATTACTCCTCTTTCCAGATTAAGTAGACTCTAGGAAGTACTAAACCTATTCTCATCAGCTTCCAAGCTGGGACAAGATCCTGACACCTGATCAACTTCCCCAGTGCCACTCCCCGGCACCTTCTGGCTGAGGCCATGATACTCTGGTTCTTACCAGTTGCCTTCCCTCTGGTGCTGGACCTTACCCCCACACTGCCAAGAGTAGGGTGTGGCTTTATGTCCATCTCGGATTATCCACACACAGCTCTGACCTACCTTCTCTGTCTATAGTCATGGTAACCTGGTCTGTGCTCCATCTGCCATCCTAGGTGAGCCCTCTGGGAGAGTTATCAGCACTGATTTTGGACACTTGAGTCACCTGGTTGGCTCCCTTGAGAGCCAGCACCACGGCCAGATAGACACTAGGGCTTCAATCTTTTCCTGTCTTGTGGTCTTTGCATTGCACATCACCTTTACCTCCTGAGGCCAGAAGGAATATCACAGCTTAATGCAGTGGAGCAGAGCTTTCCAGTTGGCATTCCAAATAACGGTTTAGAAGTAGCCCTGACTTATTTTTTTTTTAAAGATTTGAAAGGCAGAGTTGGGGGGTGGGGGAGGTAGAGAGGGAGAGAACATTTCAATCCACTGGTCCACTCCCCAAATAGCTGCAATGGTAGTGGCTTGGCCAGGCCACAGCCAGAAGCCTCTGTACCACATCACTGGCCCCTACCTGTGACTTAGATGTCCTCAGGCCACAGGGGCTGAGCAGGCCTGTGAGGGAGGGAGGTGGAACAGTCTTTGACTTCATGTATCCATCCACCAGTTAACTCTGTCTTTACTCCCATGGACCATGCAAATAGTAATTTCTGTTTGTAGCATGATGTGACAAATGCTTGGGAAACAGTACATTGATATTATGATACTTCATAGGGAAGGCAAAGCCAAATAAATAGGTGTACTTTTATTCCAGGTATGAGAGAGATCAAAGCCTATGTATTTTTTTTAAGCAAAAAAAAAAAAAAAAAAGATTTGGACTCTAAATCCTTCTCTTGCTACAAAGTGGGGAACTCAGCATGTTATTATTAAAGATTTCTCTCCTTTCCAGGGTTATACAAAGGACCTGGTATCTCACATAATGGGAAAACATTGGGATAGGCCATAAGAAAATAGCAAGTGCTGGGGAGATGTACAGATGTTGAAACCTTTCAATAGGACTCATAGGAATGTGTAACACTGCAGACACCTTGAAACACAGTTTGACAGTTCTTTAGAATATTAATAATAGAATTAGCGCATGACCCACAAATTCTACTTTAGGGTATATACTACAGGGAAATATAAACATAACAATGTGTATGGACATTTTTGAACCATTACTGATAATATCCTCAAAGTGGGAACAATCCAAGTGTCCATTAATTGATGAATGGATGAACAAGATAGTACTATGCACAAGCACTGTGACCATCAAAGGGAGTGAAGTAGTGACACGTGACAACACAAATGAACCTTGAAAACCTACGCACATGAAAGAAGGAGCACCTAATAGGCTACAAACCAGGGCCAGCGCTGTGGTGTAGTGGGCTGAGCCTCTGCCTGTGGCACCAACATCCCAAATGGGTGCCGGTTTGAATCCCAGCTGCTCCACTTCTGATCAGGCTCCATGCTATGGCCTGGGAAAGCAGTGGAAGATGGCTCAAGTGCTTGGGCTCCTGCACCCACATGGGAGACCTGGAGGAAGCTCCTGGCTCCGGATCAGCCCAGCTCTGTTAAGGCCATTTGGGGTGTATATCAGCAGACGGAAGACCTCTCTGTTTTCCCCTCTCTTTATCTGTAACTCTGCTTCTCAAATAATCTTTTAAAAAATAAGCTACAAATTATGATTCCAATTACAGAAAATGTCCAAGACAGGTAAATCCCTAGACCTAAAGCAGATTGGTGCTTGTCAGGGGCTGGGGGAACAAGAAAAGGGGAAGACTACTCAGGGGGTTGAGATTTTCTTTGCAGCAGGATGAAAGTGTTCCAGAATTAGACAGTGATGATGGTGCCACAACCCAGTGAACATACTAGCACCAACTGCACATCTTAAAAGGGTGAATTTCATTTTATTTGTATTATATGTTGATAATTTAAAAAGAAAAGTAGGTACAAAATGCATAAACCAACCATTCAACCACTGGAGGTGGGTTCTCAGAACTTAGATCACAAAGCTGCTGATCTACTCCCAATGTGGGAAGCCAGATTATATTCTGCATTTTTGGGGAAAAAAAAGCAGCTAAGATATTTATACACACAAAACCAGCTCTGCAGAGATACGTGCCAGGAAATGTTCCTGAGATAACTGTAACGGAAAAGGATGAAGACAATGCAGAGTGCGCTACATTCTCCAGCCAGCGAAGACCATGCAAAAGTCTGGAGAAGCAAAGGCACTCTGGATTTTAGTCCTACGTTAATATACAAGTGATGTAAAGGCTGCTATACCATAGAACCAACTCTGGTAGCAGGAGAAATGACCCCTCCAAAGTCTCCGTGTCCTATTTTTTCTGGAACCTGGGAATGTTTATCTTCTATGCTAAAAGGGGACTTTTCAATTTGATTCAAAGTAGGACACTTAAAATGACATCGTGGATTACCCCAGGTAACCCCATGTCATCCCAGGCATCTTTCTGAGCGGGGGGTGAAGGGCCCTAAAGCCAAGCACGGCTGGGAGCTAGCAAAAGTTGAAAAGGATAGGAAAGCAGACTTTTGCCTGTGGAGCCTGCAGAAGGAACCTGGACGTTTAGCTCAAAGTGATTTTGAAATTTTCCCTCCAGAGGTGGAAGAAAATGAATGTACATGTTTTCAGTTTGCAGTAATTTGTTACAGCAGCAATCAGAAACTAATACATCAGCCCGTCCGGAGCCTTAGAGGACCTAGTGAAAGACCTGAACCATAAATACTGACACTACTTATCCCGGAG
This sequence comes from Lepus europaeus, assembly GCF_033115175.1. Lineage (NCBI taxonomy): Eukaryota > Metazoa > Chordata > Mammalia > Lagomorpha > Leporidae > Lepus > Lepus europaeus. The sequence goes on along the minus strand of NC_084828.1, from coordinate 161,241,244 downwards.
CCAGCAGCCAGTTTTTTCTAACCACAATTAATTCATTGTAGGGGAAAACCTAATGTATGGTACTGGTCACTGGGAGAAACTTTAAGCTGTTCACTGCT